>NC_071096.1:15587996-15899662 GCF_027358695.1 Spea bombifrons | reverse complement strand
ACACATCAGTGTTTAGTAAGAAAGACAACGAAATTCTGTGGGAATTCCCATAACAACTTGAAAGATTGCATCCTGACTACACCCCACACGTTCTACAGGATGATAGCTTCCCTACTTTGTGCTAACAAAGCAACTTAACAGACATGGGTATCACATCACCTGTTTTTGCATGTTTACTTTTATTTACAAAGTTCAGTCTTTGTGGTCTGCACACACTACATGACGATGAATGCTCTGCTTTCTGACTGTACATCTCAGATGAGCAGGTTGATATTCAAATATATTTTAAATCTGTCTCTCTGTTAGAGTTAATTGTCTCACACAGTCTCACCAACAATAAATGCATATTCAAATATTTTGTAAGTGTTGTATATGCATTCTTTACCTATAAAGAGGTGGGTAATAAAAGCTACTTACCTTTAGGAGAAGTCCCAGCTCCCTAACTGCAGTGTAAGCTCGGTACACTGCAGCTAGGGAGCTGAGACTTCTGCTGTCTGGCTGCCAGTGAGTACACTGGCAATATGCAATGGCAAGTGGGAGATGTGTTCAAGTTTTCAACTAAGCACATACCCTGTAAGCCATGGAGATGGAGTGGGTGGCTGCTCTAAGCATAGCTCATCCACAAAGAAGCTTTTAATGGTATGGCATATCTGGGGTATCCAACTGCAGTCTTTTGGGCTGCAAACATAACAGGTTTAGGATGACATACTGTAAAATTGATTAATGATTCACAGTAAGATTCGATGGTCAACCAAAAAGGATCAAGTTGGACACCCCTGTTTAAGATAAGTTACTCAAGAGGAACATGCATTATTTAGAACTTACAACAAATGCATGATCTGAGAAGATGGCTGTTTATTGTTTTCTGCATTCAAAGGCTAGTCCAGACTTTCTTTTTTTGTTACATTTCCTTTAGCGTAAAGTTTCAAAGTTTCACAACACTATCACCACAATCACTTAATTCCCTCAACTGGAAAGAGGGTTTATTTGTCCCCAGTACATTCTGTACCACATTTGAGGTCAGCATTTGTTTGCATTGGGCTTCCTTGATTTCGGAACAGGGGCGACAGTTACACAGGATGCTTGGAGAGGATGTAAGCATGCCTCGGAAGGAGGTGAAGCAATTCTGACATGATACTGTGCGTAAAGAAGTTACGTGGAGCACCCTGGATTTCCAAAGTATGCTGAATAGGGTGGACATTACATGTTAGCGGTAAGTGTAAGAAACATATAAATGGTAATGCACCTCTTATGAAAAAAAAGAACGTACACCATCTCTGTACTGTGCATACAACCAGTATAAGCATTGGTGAATAAATCAAATGCATTATTCTATAGCACAGGAGGTGCAGCATTATAATTTCATTGGAATGAGGCACGGTGGAGTCTGAGCATGAGAACTCAATGTGTAAGTACATCCCGTAAAATGCAAGCTGGAAGCAAAAAACAGCACAAGATGTATAAATCTATCATGTATACAAAAACAGCATAAGAATTTGAAATCAATCCATATGGCCTTGGAGAATGCATAAATTTGCCTTCAAGTGTAGTACCCATGAGAGGGGGAAACACTTTGTCCTCTGGCCTTAAGACTAAGAATGCAGGGACCCTACAGAAAGTCCAATCTCAATGCACGTCACATGATCGCAAGGGGTACCACATATTTTTGTGTTGACTGCACTGGGAAGCACACTGAAGCACTAATGGACCCTTCCCTTTTTTTAACCAGTCCTAGCCTTTTGGCTGGCAGGTGGAAGTACATTTTTCCAACCTTAGGATATTTTTGATTAAAAAATGATTTATTTCAACTTTTTGTTTTTAACACTGAAAAGGTCATTGTGCAGCTGGATCCCCAGCTGGATCCCCAGAGAGTTTATTTATTTATTTGAATGAGGGAAGTAGATTGCTCGGTCGTTAAGATTTGGGGATCCTATGGGCATTGCTGTTTCTCCTTCACTTGAAAATGAAGCACTGCATTGTGGGGTTTAACAAAAACAACTTAGTAGTGTCTCTTTAAACTGGGGTGTTTTGATCCCAGATTTGTGCCTGGGAGTGGTACACAGATTATTCTTACCTGACAATGATAGAATTAAGATTCAAATGTGGCTTGTGACGCTGCAGGGCAGGATTACAAAACAGTGTAAACTATGCCCATGTTCCTTTTGTTTCTGTGCAGTATACAGGGATTAAATCATGTTGTTTTAGATGGAGAATGGGGTCATGGGGATAGAATACATAATGTCAAGCGTGTAACAGCATTAATAGGGACAAATGAGGACATTGTTTGGAAACTCTCTATGAAAACATAATCTTAAATGTAGTTTAAATCCTAAAGTTTACAGTTCACTACTTCCAACAAACATAAGTAATGGTGTTCAAACATTACACTTGCGTATATGAATTGTATACCATGGTATGTGACTCCCTCCCTATTCCAGAGTTCATGAAGAAACTGCTCTCATTTGGAAAAGGCTTATTGGCTGAAGGACAGAAACTTGGATGTAGTTTGGACACATCTTAACTCAGCTTCACTCAGGTAGCATAGTTCCTTATCATTAAATATCAGAAAACCATTACACAGACTGCTCGGACAAGAACAAAATGGCCAAATGATATGTAGTTTTATTAAATGGGAGTAATGATACTGAAATCTCTTTCATACCATTGTTTGTACAGATTGTCTGGTATTTAGTTGGGTGCAATTACAGTGTTCAGAGTAGGAAACGCAGGTGCGAAGAGTCAGACCAAAATATAGCCGCTGCCTAATTCCCATCCCAAAGTTTATCACTACAAAGCCACAAGAAAATGCAAACTCCCCAGGCAGCTCTATCAGCTGTCATTGCTGGCCTTATTGAATCAGTAGCTCTGTATCAAATCTTTACATTCTATGCCACTATTAATTAACCAAAACAGTTTATGTATAGCTGCCAGTATTTTCACAGTGAAAGGGTTCAAGATTCTATATATAATATATAGACATCCTGGTGATGGGGAGGGATTCACAGAGAAACTCTTGGAGCTGATGACTTGATTACCGTATTTGCTCGATTATAAGACGAGGTTTTTTCCAGAGCAAATGCTCTGAAAAATACCCCTCGTCTTATAATCGGGGTCGTCTTCTAATCAGACCCCAAAAAAATGGCTGGGGCCATGCTGCTTACCGGTCGCGAGCAGCGTCTCTTCCGTTAGAAGCAGGAGGACAGGAAGCTTGTAGCTTCCTCACAGAACTCTATCTCCCCCTCCCTCCTCTGGGGGCGGGGCCAGAGAAGTTGCTGGTACAGCCGGTCCCCTGCAGAAGTCTTCGAGTGAGAGATCTGCAGTTCAGGTAAGGGGGTGGGGGAGGGTTTTTGGGTAAGTATGTGTGATTAATGTGTGAAGTATGTGTGATTAATGGAATGAATGAGTATTTAAATGTTTGTGAATGTGTGTTTGTGTGTGATAGCATGGATGTGTAAGGGGGGTGGGGGTTGTAGCATGGCATAGGGAGGCTGTAATCCCACTACTATCATCCCCAGGTTCCAGCATGTACTGGCTGCCTTGGCTTGATAGGAGTGTGATTGCTGTTAGCAGCAATCACACTCCTATCAAGCCAAGGCAGCCAGTACATGCTGGGTTAAAAGGCATATCATGGGGCTGAGTGGCATATAGGGGGTTAAAATGCATTTCTGGACCTCCAGAAATGCATTTTAACCCCCTATATGCCACTCAGCCCCATGATATGCATATATACCTCCAGAAATGCATTTTAACCCCCTATATGCCACTCAGCCCCATGATATGCCTTTTAACCCCCTATATGCCAGAGTGGCATATAGGGGTATAAGGCATATCATGGGGCAGAGTGGCAAATAGGGGGGGTATAAAGCATTTCTGGGGGCAGAGTGGCATAACTGGGGGGGGCAGGTTGGCAAATAAAAGGAAATTTAAAAAATATATTTACATGAATTAATATTTACTGGTAAAACTTTTTTTCCTATAGGGTCGTCTTATATTCAGGCTTTTTGTTTTTTTCCTAAATTAATATTTTGATTTTGGGGGGTCGTCTTATAATCGGGGTCGTCTTATAATCGAGCAAATACGGTAATCCTGGAACACCCTATTTTTAGGAAAAATAATTGACAAAATGTGTGTTAATTCAACTTGAGGCCCATCTCTCGAGAAACAACATCTTTGATACCTTCCATTCAGGCTTCAGAAAACATCACAGCACTAAAACAGCACTGGTTCATGTTCCAAATGATCTCCTGATAGCAAGAGACAAGGGTTATCGCTCAATACTAATTCTTCTAGATCTATCAGCTGCATTTAGGTTTTAAATGTTCTGGTATTTTATTTGCATCCCCCACCCCCCACACATATTGTACTTTAGGTATGAGTTTACAGCTCCTAGTATATGTCACTGTCAAACACCACCTGTGTTTAGCAACATCTCCTGAATACATGCATAGGTTTGTCGGGTTGTTTGGCTGGTGAAAGGCCACATTTGGGACATGTATAATTCAACTTTCCATATTGGAATTTTGACATGTGGTCATTCTGCTCGCATGTCCTATTTGAGACATTCTTGCAGCCAGTCAGTTCAATTTACCCTCAATCAAATATATATGATTGAAAACTAGACACCCCAGGGTATTTCAAATACTGTTATTTTAACTCTAATTCTACTACCAGCCTTTGTCAAACATTGTAGTCTTTTTTTTTTTCCTTTCACCAAACACCATAATTCAGGCATGAATTTACTAGGGATGCACCGGAATTGCTGCTGCTCGCCTGTGTGTTGCGAGCAGCATCTCTTGTTCTGCCCAGGGGAAGCAGGAACCCAGCGGAGTCACATGAATTTCTCGCGTCACATGGCTCCATTCATTCTTCACCTGGGCAGGGCAAAATAAGTTGTTCACACAGAGTGCAAGCAACACAGAGGGGCACCAAGTGCTGCAGTTCAGATAAGAGGGTGGTGGGAGGGTGTAAGAACAAGTATGCGAGATTGAGGGAATGAATGAGTATCTGTGAATGAGGGAATGAACGAGTATATGAATATTTCTGAATGAGTAAATTAATATGTGTGCGATAGCTTGGATGGATAGCATGGCACAGGGAGGCTGAAAGTAATGTGCAGACACCATGCTGCAAGGCAGCATTTTATCTGTGCTGGCAGCATCAATACACAAGGGGGCAGCTAGCCAGGTTTCAGCATGTATTGGCTGCTTGTGCATGATAGGAGTGTGATTGCTATATTAAATATATACAGTATCTCACAAAAGTGAGTACACCCCTCACATTTGTGTAAATGTTTTATTATATCTTTTCATGTGACAACACTGAAGAAATGACACTCTTCTACAATGTAAAGTAGCGAGCGGACATCCTGTATAACAGTGTAAATTTGCTGTCCCCTTAAATAACTCTGTATATGATTGCTAACAGCAACCATGCTCCTATCATGCCCAGGCATACCCAGATTCCAGCATGTATTGGTTGCTCAGGCATGATAGGAGTGTGATTGCTGTTAGCAATATATATAATATTTCATATATATGGTGTCTTTTTTAAGGGGGGGGTAATTTTCATTTCATCCTGAATTTTTGGTTTCAGTCCAGAATGTTCATTTAGGTGCATCCCTAGAATTTACAGCTCCTGGTATATGTCACTGTCAAACACCACCACAATATGTATTCAGCAACATCTCCTGATTACATTGATACCACCCATGCATAGGTTTGTTTGGGGACTAAAGGGCCAATTTTGACATCTATTCAGCCTATGCCCATGTCCTATTTGAGACATTTTTGAAGCCAGCCAATTTAATTTACCCCATCAAACCATATATTTTTGAAAAGTAGACACCTTGAGGTATTTCAAATACATGTATTTTACCTCTTCTCATACACTTATGCTACCACCAGCCTTTGTCAATGTTTGTGGTAGCAGTTTGCCCCCCCACATTGTACTTTATATATGAGCTTACAACTCCTGGTATATGTCCCTGCCAAACACCATCCCAGTGTGGATTCAGCAACATGTCCTGTGTACAGTGATACCACCCATGCACATTTGGGAGGTGCACATTTTTCAATTTGGAATTTTGACATCTGTTTATTTTGCGCCCATGTGTTATTTGGGACATCTTTGAAGCCGGCCACATTAAATTTACCCCATCAAATCACATTTTTGAAAACCAGACACCTGGGTTATTTCAAATACTAGTATTTTAAACACATACATTTTACCACCAGCATTTGTCAAAGTTTGCAGTAGTATGTTTTTCACACACATTGTCATTCAGGTATGAACTTATAGCTCCTGGTGGTATATGTCATATTGTTGAGCGCCTCTGAAGTAGGGCTGCAACTAACGATTATTTTAATAATCGATTAGTTGGCCGATTATTTTCTCGATTAATCGGATAAAAAAATACACCTCTTATATGCCAGATTCCACTGTGCCCCCTGATATGCCACTGTGCCCCCTGATATGCCTTATACTCCTTATATGCCAGTGATATGCAACTGAGCCCCCTGATATACCTTTTACCCCCAGATTTGTTTTATGCCCCCCTGATATGCCTAATATCGATATGCCTTATACCTCCTATATGCCACTGAGCCCCCTGATATACCTTTTACCCCCAGATATGTTTATGCCCCCCTGATATGCCTAATATCCATATGCCTTAAACCCCCTATATGCCCTAAAAATTCATAATACTCCCCCCCACTATAACTCACCCATACACCACTCTGGCTCCTCCCCCTCCCATACACCACTCTGGCGCCTCCCCCCTCTCATACTCCACTCTGCCTCCTCCCCCCTCCCATACACCACTCTGCCTCCTCCCCCGCCGATACATCACTTTGGCTCCTCCCCTCCCATACATCACTTTGCCTCCTCCCCCTCCCATATACCACTCTGCCTCCTCCCCTCCCATACATCACTTTGGCTCCTCCCCCTCCCATACACCACTCTGGCTCCTCCCCCTCCCATACACCACTCTGGATCCTCCCCCTCCCATACATCACGTTGGCTCCTCCCCCTCCCATACATCACTTTGCCTGCTCCCCCCTCCCATACTCCACTCTGCCTCCTCCCCCTCCCATACTCCACTCTGCCTCCTGTGAACCTCCGTTTCTGACAAGACACCAGGGAGCCGGGTAGGGAGGCAGAGTGGCGTATGAGAGGGGGAGGAGCCAGAGTGGTGTATTGGAGGGTGGCTCCCATACACCCCTCTGACTCCTCCCCCCTCCCATACACCGCTCTGCCTCTCTACCCGGCTCCGTTACTGAAGGCACTTTCACTGCAGCTTCATAGAAGCCACAGTGTAAGTGAAGGGCAGTAACGGAGTCTGTCTGTGCGATGCAGACCCTCACCGGATGACAGAGAGGATGATTCTCTGTCAGCCGGTGGGGGTCTGCATCGCACAGACAGACTCCGTTACTCACCTTCACTTACACTGAGGCTTCTATGAAGCTGCAGGGAAAGTGGCTGTCAGTAACGGTGCCGGGTAGAGAGGCAGAGTGATGTATGGGAGGGGGGAGGAGGCAGATGGGAGGGGGAGAGAGACGGAAGTGAGAGACCGGCCGACAGTGAGGGGAATCCAGGTCCCCTGCAGCGTCGCAGGAGATCTGGATTCCGGTGTTATAATCCGATCTCTGTTTGAGGTCGGATTATATAAGGAGAGGAGTTTTTCAGAGCATTTGCTCTGAAAAAAACCTCTTTTTATAAATCGATAAAAATCGATCCGATTAATCGATAATGAAAATCGTTGACAACGATTTTCATTATCGATTATTATCGATTAGTTGTTTCAGCCCTACTCTGAAGTATTTTTTTTTAGCTGCCACAATTAAAAGGCATACAGCCATGCCAGCTGTTGAGGGAATGTATTACCGTGACGTAAAGGGTTTGAGGTGCACTGCACACACACATTTCATATAAGGACATATGACTTTGCATAAGTCACAATACAATAATATGTTGTACCAATAAAAGGTATCACCTTCAAGTAAAAACTCGACATGGCACTGTAAAAGTGGTATTTTCAAACACAGAGACTTCCATTTAAGGGGTTACAGCTCTTTATTCCATATATACAAGACACAGATTAGTGTTTAAGGTATGTACAATACACATATATAAGAGTGAGATTTAGCCTCTCTCACAAATAACCTCAATGACACTCTGCTCCATGGGCAAAGGATCCAAGCAGCGGTGGGCTGCACTGCCCACAACTTCATCAAGAAGGCAATGAACTAAATTTTCGTCACTCACAAATCGCCACAGGTAAAGCTGCAAGTAGTGGCAGTCCACTTGAATCTGCTGAAGTCCAAAACGTCCAAATGTGCGCAAGCGGACACATTCCAGGAAAGTCTTCAGACTGATTTTTATAATACCAGTGAGAATGGAGACCTGATGATAGTGTAAAGAAGAGAGATCTTGTTCCTCATGTTGAAGTCAACATATATATCTCAATGCTACACAAACCAAAACCTTCCAGAGAAAACAGTACCACTCACCATGATATTTTTGGACTGATCCAAAGCACTATAAAATGTGTAGATCTAAATGTAGAGTTTAAAGTTTATCCTTGCCTACTGTGAATATGGCCATCACTTCTTTAACCTTTGAGGGATCCAAACAGTTTAGATATCAGGATATTCTCTGGCTTTTTAAAACAGAAGTGATGCAATTTCCTTTTTCAATTAGGCTAAATTGCTAACCAAGCTAACATGACGAATGGCTGAAATGACCTGCGGAGTGTTTCTCAATCACAGGACAGGTCCTGGAGTTCATCGTACTCTAGGCAAACTGTGTTACAGATGTATGCATCTACTTTGTAATAAGAGAAAAATATCTTGGAACAGCTCATGTAATTGTTCCTTTTACAAGCATGCATGAACTGCATAATTCAGATAATGGGGGGGGGGGAACGCTGGAGCAGAGGTAGCATAGAGATGCAAACAAAATGCACAGGTTAACCATTTAGGTCATTTGTATGCAACTATATTTTGATAACATGGAAAACTTATGCTCACACTTATAGGGGAAGTCCTAATATATTTTCTCTTTGAAATATGAAAAACAGTTCTGCGTACAATAATGTACACGGCATAATGTAGTAGACTTGCAGGCTGTTATTGGTTTTAGTCATGATAGTTTGGATGACCTCCCCTGCTCAAAACAGGTAGGTACAGCCTCACATCATGAAATAACGAAATGTCAGGGTCACAGGAGAGCACAGACAGAAATGTATCCTTTGGCAAACAGTAGCGACAGTAAGAAGTTTGAGAGAAAATTATGCTTAAGGAGGAATATCATATATTGCCTTTTGTATTCCTTTATGAAGAGATTTAAGAGGTTCAGTTGAGAATATAAACTAGCCCTTATAGTCAATCAGTCTCTTTAGCAATATCATAATGATGCACTGCAGGATACCTTGACAGAAATATTTGAAGTGGAAATAGATGATATAATACAGTACCTTATTGAACTGGACGGTGCTGAAGATGTCGATTCTTTCAGAAAACAGCTTCTGGATGTTACTCAGAAGATTGGTATCTAGGGGAGCACTAGAAAAGAGAAACAGTCAACTTGTTAGGTTGTATGTAGTTTAAAAACTTTATTAAGTGATAACATTTTACCTATGCTTACGTGCTTTTGGGGTTGTATACAGTGGTATTTTGCCAAGGTTACTCACTGACCTTGGAGTGTAGCTCTGCGCGTACCTTCCCTGAAGACGAGAACTGCTATATACAGAGAACGTACGTTTGCTTGAATCACTGCTATGAGCTTTTCTGACACCTTCCTCATACAGGAGACCAACCTGCAGAAATAAACATTAGCTTTGATTCTTACCACACTAGGAAGGCAGGTCTGAGTTTCACAGTAAAGCAGAAGGATGACATTTAAACTTAAAATGATATAGCAGATGACAGAGCTTGCTATACCGAGCACTGGTGGCTAATCAGTAGCATTACCTGCACATCAACACCAGTGATGTCTTCGACCACCCTCTTCATGACAGCTCGAACATTTCTTGGCTCAATTGTTGTGGCCCAATCCCGGGTTTCCACACTTTTACGGAGCATCTGGGATACAACCAACCCCTGAGACTTGACATACTGGTTAAGAAGGGTCTGCGCAGAGGAACGAGCCAGTGAGCAAAGAGAACTCACAGGAGTGACTGGAGAGCGATCCTAAAAGACACAAACTAGCATGAATGAGCAAGGAGGCAGTAGTGTCTGGTGTCTTAAGAGGCAAAAAAAAGTAGAATATTGCAAGGTGGAAGGCGGAGGTGAAAAAGGTAATAAGATAAAAGAAAGAAACATAGTTGGTGTGAGACTGGTAAAGATGGAAAAAATATAGGTGTAGTGCAATAATCACAATAATAACAAGTGTTTGGGCGTTAGATACCCAAATGGATAGCATAGGATGAGTTACCTGTCCCAGAAACTGCTCATCTGTTAGTGTCAGAATATAGCTGATGGTTGAAGTCTCATAATCTAGGCAAAATCGAGAGAGAAGCAGCAAGAGAACTGGCGGGGTGCTGGCTCCCTTTTCTCCAGGGGATTCACAAAACTGCCGGGCTGTTTGGCACACAGACTTGATGAAAGCTACAATCAGTCCTTCACGGACACCCTGACTGCAAAATTCTCCCTATGAAGATAGAATGGAAGAACAGGTAAGAAATGAAATGATGAGACTAGGCTGGCAGAAACACAATATTACAGTTTTAAATAAGATTGTCTCCCCCCCCCCCCCGGCATTCCCCTTTATCTTCTATTCCAACACATGCTTACCTTGAAGTATGGTTTGTCAGAAAAAGCCACGTCCTTGGCAGTGAATAAGTGCACAGCAGCTAATACAGTTTTAATTTGGTTCAGCACTGCTGCAGATAGCTGTGCAAGTAATTCACCCAGTGCCGGGGCCTCCTTCCCAGGTAGCCTTGGAGCTGCCAGCGCCTGTCGGACGTCAGTAATACATCCCTGGAAGAATTCTTTTAATGCTTGCAGGTACTGAGCCAACCTTTCTTGCGCTGCTTTTACAACTATCTCTGTACCTCGTCTATTAAATCCACACCTTGGCACAAGCTTAGATGGTGCCTGTAGCCGACGATGGAACCGATCCAGGGCTCTTACCAACAGTGAATTATCTCCCAGACTTTTCTCCTGTCGAAGTCGCTTCTCTACCAGTTCAAAATAGCCCCCACTTAGTTCCTCTAAGAATGTAGTAAGTTTCTCCTCAGCCATTTGTGCTGTATTTCCCTGTTCCTTACAGAATAGAGCTTGGTAAGAGGCCGCCAGAAGGCAGGTATCACTGATGAAGCCACCACAGCCTTGATCAACAAACTCCAAGATATCCCCTCCTCCTTGCAGCTCAGAAAGGTGGGAAGCCAGGCGTCCACGCCCATGGGCTAGAAATTCATCACATAGTATGTCAGGTGATTCTTCCAAGCTTAGCAAAAGCTCTACACATTCTGAAAGCTCCTGCGGAGAAGAGGAGGGATCCCTGTGTGGAGAACAAATACAACAGACAGTGAGTGCATGTTTAAGAGCAAAGGGAGTAACTGCTTCTGTCAGTTTTTGGCTAGGAAAGGTTTATGGGATCCTTCCTTTTCTTTCCATGGAACAGAATTACAGCATTTCTCAAAAAAACATTTCCATAAACCTTACACTATGATGGATTCTTAAAACGGGTGTTTAAAAGTAGATGGTAGAGGATTAGGAGTTATGCTGAAGGTGGTAACTTGTTCATCATAGCATAGGGAAAGTTGCTGAAATTTCCATATTGATGTATTCCCTTGTACATAAATGATTGATTCAGTGTGTGTGAATGCACACATAGTTTAGCTTGCCTTGACAGACGAGGAATATAGTTTATACTCATCAACTCATCCAGGTGCTAGCAAGGGTTAGATCTCAGATCAAGACTTGATACAAAACACATTAAACAACATTATTGTTATTTTCAGTACTCACAGCCTGCCTCAGGGATCTGCCAGCCAGGAAATCTTTATTCATGAATAAATACTAATAAACAGTTACAGGTGTGTATATAAACAGAGAAAGAAGCACACTTAATAACTACCTGAACCTTTGACGGAGAGTGTCTGCCAGGCCTGCCATAATAGCTTGGCAGTCGGTCTGTATACCATGGAAGGAGGGCATATGCTGATATTGGTGCAGGACACTGCGGGCCTTGGAATGGTAGGACACAGCCTGGGCATAAGCTCCAAGCTCAATGCACTTCTTTAGACGTGCAGGAAGTTCAAATAGGAACTGCAACTTACGTAGGAGCGTGTGAACACCTAAAAGAAAAATTTTATAAATTTGAACAACAAATACTATTCAAACTCTTCCTTCTCTTAAGAACTCCCTTAGTGATCACTTTAGGCTTTAACTCATGACATAATCTCTGCATTTTATCAACTCTGTACCTGGAATAGTTGATCTAATAATATACTGACCCCTTTTGACTCAACTAGTCACGCTGGTGTTTATGTCAACCAGAACCTTACTTCAGTCTCAACAAAATTATGGCTGTCCCCAATCACTCACCACTAAGCTTGGTAATATGTTGGTGTCTCTCTTGTAGTGTGCTGCTGATGCAGGCACTGAACTCAGTGATCACTGCCATGTTTGCTGCTAGTCCATCCATTTCATCTTCCATCTTCTTGAAATCATTCTTCATTTTACGGATTGTGTCTAATAATCATACAAGCATCCAGTTAGGGCTTCAATGCAGTTTTATACTCAGGGGAAAAAAACTGCCAAAGTCCTTACTATTCCTATGTCCCTTTTAACTAATGATCCACTTGGTGAGTAACTAGGAGGAGTTACCCAAAACCATACAATGTATATGTACCTTTGTATATGTATTTAAGTTGACACAAAGTTTAAAAGCTGAAGCGAAATTGCATTCTATTTAATAGGACAAGATAGCCCATGATTTTCAAAGTCCTTTAATGATTAACGACGATAGTTTCTAAACTACAGAGGTAATCAATCCATCTGCACTACACACAGATAATTGTGATATATCTGGCGTCTCAACATGTGTGCCTCTTACCAGTAGCAGATATGAATTTATTGTAGTTCTCATACACCAGGGTCTGCATGTCACTGTCCAAAGCTCGAATCTGGCGAACCATATCCGACTCCACATCCATCAGCTGGGCCAGTGAGCTCTCCTTCCTAAGCTGCATGGACAATGTATACATTAATAAGAAATACTATTCAAACTCAGTAGCAAAGGACAGCATATGTTTTCCCATCTTTGATGTGAAGCTGGTTATAAAGAGATTAAACTGTACCACAAAGGCAATAAACTGATGTGATAAACAGCAGACCACCCTCTCTGTGCCCAGTATGACAAAATATAAGTCTTCCAAGTGAAAAAACAAGGAGGGAGGGTTAAAGGGTCACTTCGGTGTCCCAGCAAGCCCCTAAACAAAGAATGCACATGGAAGCAAGATCACAAATTTAAATGGACATCTCAGCTATCATTTAAGCACATAAGATGGCTGGAGTGTCCCTTTAAAATACATTCTTTGCTGGCGAGCCTTTATATGACACAACTGTACGTTTAAACATCGAGTCAGTTTATGGTCTTGCTGACTGGATTAGTCCTTTTGGTGTTTTGGTGGGGAGACTACTTTCACATATACATGCAGACATATTACATATAACCCAAATGATCTGATCTGTAAGCGATCATGAAAAATCTAGATCACTTTTGATTCTTTCCAGAAATTAACATATAATTACAGCTATTGTGACAGTTTGTGCTGGAATAAATGCCTGCCCCATGAATGCTGCTATCATATATTCATAACACAGGGCTCTCCTACCCATTGGAGATGTTGTACCCACAGCAAGTGGAATTCTGGAATTCTAGAGACTTTACTCCCAAATGCCTATAAACCCAACAGAAAACACCCCACACCCTGAACTCTAGGTAAGACGGAGGATTTTCACAGCTGACAGCTCATATCCATTCAGCTGTTTTGAGCGACGTCACCTTGGTAAGGTATAGCTCTGGGTTGAAGTGGACCCCGTCGATATCTGTAGGCTCCAGATGCCTCTCACCAGCTTTCCCCTCATCTGTTATGCCATAATAAAGTTTTAGCATGCCGTGAGCCTTCCTCTTCTTGGAAGAATCCTCGTCCTCAGTAGCACCGATCGCCGCCATGTTCCTCCGCCAACCAACAACACACTACGCATGCGCTGAATCATTTCCCTGAGGAAGAGACAGCGCGGCCTGTGTCTACTGCGCAGGCGTAGACTACAACCAAGCCGTAACGCTCAACGCGCATGCGTAGTTGTGAGGCAACGAAAGCATCTTCATTCCCTTTAGAAGATCCGGTGCTGAGGATATTCAGTTGTTGTCTTCTAAGTCCCATGACTATGTGCGGTAGATCATTGGATCTGTAGTTCAGAAACAATCATAATATTACACTGGCCTGGTTACTGTGTAATATTAGTCATCAATGACACTTAAGGCTTGGGCGCTATAAGATGCTTGGCACCTGGTCTATTTTTTTGCAACCCAAGTATTGTATGACCGATTCCAATCATCTCTTTTCCCAGGCAATTTTCGTGATGCCGAATTGGGGCCAAGATTAACCAGTTCGGTTTTTACTCAGTAGCAGTAGTACTCATGGAGGATGCATTTGTTATACTTTCTTTGCCAAGAAACTGATTACAACCATAGCTTGAGTGTGTGCCTTATTATATTGTGCCCCGAGGCAGGGTTTCAGGATTGTGGCCGTCAGTCCAGGCGCATTCCAGGACTATGTATAGTCCAATGTGATTTCCCATCAAAAGTTCTGCTTGTACTGTATTGGCTCGAATATAGGCCGTAGCGGATTATAGGCCGCACCCTAAAAGGTTGGTGCTATTTTAAAGAAAAAATATTTTTAAAGAAAAAATACACAGTGGAATGGTAAAACGGTAATTTACCTAAAGAACAGGGATACATGTATTTTAACATTTTTGGTATCTATTATACAGTTTGTCAGCATATGTTATATACAAACAGAAAACCAATAGCCATTTTACGGCTCCCCCTTAATTCATAATGCACCTTACTTATAGATATGCCCCTCTGCCCCCAGATATGCTTTATAACCCCTGATATGCCACTCTGCCCCCAGATATGCCACTCTGAGTACACCCCTCACATTTTTGTAAATATTTTATTATATCTTTTCATGTGACAACAAATGACACTCTGCGCTACAATGTAAAGTAGTGAGTGTACAGCCTGTATAACAGTGTACATTTGCTGTCCCCTCAAAATAACTCAACACACAGCCATTAATGTCTAAACTTTGGCAACAAAAGTGAGTACACCCCTAAGTGGAAATGTCCAAATTGGGCCCAATTAGCCATTTTCCCTCCCCAGTGTCATGTGACTCATTAGTGTTATAAGGGCTCAGGTGTGAATGGGGAGCAGGTGTGTTAAATCTGGTGTTATCACTCTCACACTCTCTCATACTGGTCACTGGAAGTTCAACATGGCACCTCATGGTAAAGAACTCTCTGAAGATCTGAAAAAAAGAATTGTTGCTCTACATGGCCTAGGCTATGAGAAGATTGCCAAGACCCTGAAACTGAGCTGCAGCACGGTGGGCAAGACCATACAGCGGTTTCACAGGACAGGTTCCACTCAGAACAGTCCTCCCCATGGTCGACCAAAGAAGTTGAGTGCACATGCTCAGTGTCATATCCAGAGGTTGTCTTTGGGAAATAGACGTATGAGTGCTGCCAGCATTGCTGCAGAGGTGGAAGGTCAGCCTGTCAGTGCTCAGACCATACGCTGCACACTGCATCAAATTGGTCTGCATGGCTGTCGTCCCAGAAGGAAGCCTCTTCTAAAGATGATGCACAAGAAAGCCAGCAAACAGTTTGGTGATGACAAGCAGACCAAGGACATGGATTACTGGAACCATGTCCTGTGGTCCGATGAGACCAAGATACACTTATTTGGTTCAGATGGTGTTGAGCGTGTGTGGCGGCAACCAGGTGAGGATTATAAAGACAAGTGTGTCTTGCCTACAGTCAAGCATGGTGGTGGGGAGCTATAGTTCATTGAGGGAACCATGAATGCCTACATGTACTGTGACATACTGAAGAAGAGCATGATCCCCTCCCTTCGGAGACTGGGCCGCAGGGCAGTATTCCAACATGATAACGACCCCAAACACACCTCCAAGACGACCACTGCCTTGCTAAAGAAGCTGAGGGTAAAGGTAATGGACTGGCCAAGCATGTCTCCAGACCTTAACCCTATTGAGCCTCTGTGAGGCATCCTCAAACGGAAGGTGGGGAGCGCAAGGTCTCTAAAATCCACCAGCTCTGTGATGTTGTCATGGAGGAGTGGAAGAGGACTCCAGTGGCAACCTGTGAAGCTTTGGCGAACTCTGATTACCCCGATATGTGCCTGTCTCCCCGTGCCGGTTCAAATTAGTTTAGAAAGGGCTGGATCGCTGCGACACTGAAAATCTCCCATAGTACCAACCTATAAAGAGTGGATAACAGCTGTGGAAAAAACTTGTTCAATGAAAGATATAATAGCGGTAACCCAGGGGAAAGGGCTAGAAAACATAGAGAAATGGATGCCATGCACAAGGTTTTTGGAAAGTGAGGAAGCTGAAGAGAGGATGGAATCTTAGAGAGGAAATAAGAAACATAATAAGAATTGTTGGTGCAGTGAGGGATGGGGCGTGGGAGTAGCGAGCGGGAACTGCGTGGGTTTTTTTTGTGGGTTTTTTTCTTGTCTGTTCTGTCCTATTCTGTTTTGTTTTAATTTTGTTATGTCAGATTGTATGTGAGTGGATGGGTTATGATAAGTGTTTTGTGTGTTGTAGAAACTGCCAGTCGACCTATTGGTGGAAATTATACATGAATAACGACTGTGACGGCCCAGGTTTATAGGTGCCGTCTGTAGTAGTTATTGTGACAATCCAGGGTTAATAAGTGCTGCTTATATTGGTTATTATTTAATTTCTGTATTTCTCAGATATGTGATGATTATTGTTTGTGCGTTGTTCTCCCTCAAGTCCTACCCTGTCCGTGTTTCACATGCGCTACGCCCGGACTTTAACCCCTCATATCCCGGGCACCATCGACCCCACCAGAGTGCCCTTTCATGGAGTTAACCCACAGCTGGTGGGGTACGGACTAGGGGTGGTTTGGAGAGGGAGCCTCCTGTAAAGTCCCGGTCGTTGGGACTTCCAGGAGAGGGGAGTTCAGCCGGTGCAGTTACCGTACGCACGCCGGCTACCTCGCGGTCTGTACTCGAGGCCCCCTTGGCCGATCGCGTAGCTTTTTGGACAGGATATCATCAGGACCCCAAGCTATCCATCGGTCCCCTGGGATCGCCACCGCTCCTTCGGGATCACCCCGAGAACGATGGCTGTTTGGGCAGGGTGGGAATATGGTAATGATTTATGTCCCTTGCACTGCCGGACTGTGTATAAGGCTGTGTTTCCAAATAAAGAGTCCTGTTTTTATCTCAACATGAGTGCTGTCTGATGCTTGGGGTGGGCTGCTACGATCCTTTATTGTCCTTTTCAGGACAATAGCCACACTGTGTAGCTCAGCTTCGGCTAGCCACAGTGCCGGCACAGCTTTGGGCTGCTAGGATCATTTATTGTGATTTTCAGAACAATAGCCACACGGTGTAGCTCAGCTTCGACTAGCCACAGTCCTATAAAGCCGCGCCCCCCTCTGCAACGGTGGTTCTGTCTGGCAGTGAAGGGGTTAATCGCTGGTATCCCGGTGGCCATGGGGAGAAGGAAGCAACGACTGGTGGGAGTACCCAGTTGGGGTACAGGTCATTCCTAGCACGACGACGTGTTGAAAGAAGTGTATGACTCCATTGGAGCTTAGTGGTCTTCACGGTCACATAAGATATATCCTAGAAAAGGTAAATAGGAGTACTCTGTTGGAATAAGTAAGGGAGACTGGTGGGATATACGACAAAGTATGTTATGTAATTTTTAAAAACGATGTATTGTTTAATACGAAATTGTTCCAATGAATACAAATAAATAAAATAAAGATTAAAAAAAAAAAAAAAAATTAGTTAATTATATCTGGGGTGTTTTTTCTCTACTTAGCCATTTTAATGGCAATTTATGTAGGTTAACTTTTTTACTTCAAATTGTTTATGAATTGTGCCAGAAAAAAAACATCAAATAATTTGTGTGGGTGAATTAAACATGGACAATAACTAAACAAAGATGTGGTAAAAATGGCTCTGGTTACTTAGGGGGAATAGTTTTCAATTAGCAATAATTATGCCTTGATTTGGCCCTCTTATGATACTGCCACTGCAGAAAGGCTTTGATACCTAAGAAGTGGAAACAAACCTCACAGCCTACATTTGAGGGAACAAGACATGTCCTGAATGTTCTGTGATGTTGGAGTCCCAGATGCCTGGGGTTCCAGTTCTACCTTAAGATATGTCAGATGCATCTATGTCAGAGTTGCCGTTCGCTATTTGCAATGATCTAGTTATCTGTCCTCCATATTTGCATGACTTCTTCTCACGTTCTGTAGTTATATTTGTTATTGCTTGCTTTAGTATATTATGGTCTGGGTTTTAAAACATACCATTGGACGTACCATTGTGCTTCTTTAAAGTTATAACAAAAAAAAAACCGCTTCTGCATTCTTCCTTGCCAGCATACGATGTTGACGTTGTGAGCTTACATTTGTGCATCATTCATTTTGTTGTATACATTTTTTTGCAATGCGATAACTGCACAGTCATTTTTCGATCTCGACACTGTGAACCGAATATTGTAAAACTGCCACATTAATGACGATAGTACATGCACATTTACAACTGTTGCGAAGCACATAAACAATGCTTTAATACATGATTAACATTGTGAGCTGATATTTGTGATAAATCTCTTTATTACGTAGTTTATATTTATATATTAAAAAAAAACACACATTTGTATGAAAAGTGCTACCTGAGGAATGTGGACTGTACAATGTGGTAGGTCCAGGGGAGCAGGCTGGGGATGATACCCAGGGATAAGCCTAGGTCAGTACCCCACAAATATATCAGTGCTGGCCCTTTAATGTCCATACCCCCCCAAAAAAGTATCTCTTCTCTTATACCCTTTGCAGTGATAACCCAACGTTTCTTGTAGGTCAAGTATCTGAGTGAACTGCAGCTCAGATGGTAGGGAATTGGCTTTAAACACAGTTCCGTTTAAATAAACAGATGGACAAAACTTCCCATCAATGCTGTGACTGATTTTGTGTGTTCATCTGCCCCTGTTACTAATAGTGAATAACCGCATAAGAAAATTGAGTATCAAGACAGAACACTGATGAACAGTTGTAATACTAAGTAAGGACTATAGGAGGTAGTATAGGTTCGTATTTTTTCATACAAGAGCTTCTGGATACATATTTCTCCAGGCAGATTAAGAAAAATATATTCCGACAGCCAATCTTGCAAAGTTTTTCAGCTTCAAATTCACTAGTGATTTCCACAGGATAGGAGGAAAGCCTTGCTATACGCACTGACGCCGCTCCTTTACACACTGCTGGTAAACCAACTTCCACAAATACATAGTGGGGTAGTAAAATACTGCAGGGACAATAGAATAACCTTTTAAGATTACGATTAACACAAGTAACTGACAGGTAAGATTAACAGTGTTTAATAAAAGTAATCCAATAGTTAGAATTTCCATTTTTACGAATGTAAGAACATTTTTTAATTTTTCAAAACGTTAGATTTGAAAAGAATGCGTTGAAGAGCTCATGAGTGCAGCATAAATTAGAAATGTAACAGTCCACAGTTCAAGATATGGTACCAATGCATACAGACATAGTAACTCCCCCATCAGTGTTTACTTGACATAAAATAAAGAGATTATTGTACACTGTTTTGCAGGTATTTTTTTGAAGCCAAACAAAATGATCAAAGGAATCTCAAGATGTCAGGTGTAAGTGTGGTCCTGCATTGGTGATGTAACACACATAACCTCCCATATTTCATAAACTGGAGCCAGTGATTTACAGTGACGTAGGCAGAAGTATGTCTTCCAGTCATTTCTGTAAACTGCCAAGCAGTTATTATCCGCTTCAACAAGGACATTGGACATAGCTTTATATGCTGGGATATGGATAGATCTCATAAAAAGGTCACCACGCAAATACCCAGGACATTTGTCTTCTGCGTGTACTTAATTAGAATTGTGCCATCTTTAAGCTACTAGGGGAACACAATAAAAACAGCATACAGGCAAATGGCTCTGCATACATGCCAATGCTACCAAGAAGCTTTATAAAAGTTAAAAAAAAAAAATTAAAAAAACACTTGGAGTGCAGAACAATTCAGAAGTGATATTTGAATCACATGCTGGGAAAGGCACAGGCTGGTGCGGATACTTTTGCAAAAACATATTCAAATACTGAAGGTATAGCATCTAATTATTTAAAGAAAAAAAAGATTATCTTTTATATCCCTAAATATGAAACAGGATCTAAATATTGGCTCAGAAGTAAGAAAATATCTTTAATACTGAAAACCTAGAAGGGGAGGGCAAATAAAAGCCATGTATAAACAGTGACTTCAACTGCCTGGATATTCTCATTTATTTCATACTGTTAAACATGTCCTGCTTTGTAAGACATTTGGATTGTAAGCAGCATCACAGTCTAAGTAGCAAAGAATCAAACTAAACATAAAAAATGTATATTGCTTAGAGCAGGTAAATGCATAGTAGCAGCATTCAAATTCTTATGGCTACCTGCAGTACAAGCAAAGGAAGCCATGTGGAGTATCAAATAAGATAACAATAAGGGTTTGAAAGCTTGTTGGATCTATAACCTGCTTTCAAAACTAGGAAAGGCCAATTTAATAGAAAAGAGCATTTTTAAGATCCAGGCATCAATTTAAGGTTTTGGAAACTGTGTAAGCTCTTTAAGTCAGGGTTTCTTGGGACATCAGGGCAGCTCAAGAAATCTGTTTATCCAGTGAGCCCATGTTATCAAAGTTGGCACTATGGAGAGGACTTTTAACAGCGTAAGATTTAACTCTTATTAATCTTCATTTCTAGACCCATCTGTAATAAACCTTCTAGAGTCAAAATCACCCAGAAGAGATACAGGTCTTCAGCTGTATCAATCCAATATTAATTTTGAATTCTTCACTTAACATACCTTTCACATTGCTTCTTCAAATAGTCCTGTTTTCTTTATTTATAAAGCTGTGCTATAGGAATATACACACGTATAAATTTATTTTAAATTCACCCCACTATAACAGTTCTTTCAGGGAGATGTTTAATATTGAAAAAGTGGAACAAAGCTGTGTGTGTGTTGCTTCACTCGTTCCTCCTTTTAGATGGCGGTACAAGATGAGGGGGGAGGTCAGTTGGTAGCTCATGACCTTCTAATTTTACTTTAATTAGGTGATTAGCCAGTGCAAACTCCTCATCATCCAGGAGCCCATCTCGATCAACATCTGCCAGCTTCCAGATCTTGCCCAACACAGTGTTGGGTAGTTTAGACTTTACCATTTCCTTCTTGGCACTGGCACCTGTAATCTTCCCATTGACTGGTGACAGCGTGTAGAATATCTCATCATATGTGGGCTTGTCCTTAGCCACTACCCATTCAACATCATCGATGCCTTCTCCTGCTCCCTCACCATAACCATGCCCAAAAGGCCCATTCATTGTACCCTCAAATGCACCACCCTTCACCACCTGGTTGGTCATCTGAGACTCTTCCTGCCTCACCATAACCATTAGTCGGGCAATGTCATTAGCCAACATGTCATCTACTGTGTCCAGCAACTTTGGTTTCAGGGACTGGAACTTTGCAAAGTCCTGCGTAATCAGGAGCTCCTGCAAATACAAATGTATTCATTAATGTAGTTCATTAGGGTAAGCAATACTGTAAGTTGTGGCTAGCACACAAGTTGCTACATGAAATAAACACTAACCCATGGATTTGACAACATGACCGGAATACCAATATCTAATCTGTGCTTAATGTGTTATATTGAACCTGGATACATTTGTTTAATTACTTTGGTAATGTAACCTATAGTTAGTAATGTAGAGCAATCTGACTGACTTAGTACATCTGTGTATCCTTACCCATCGGTGGCATTATGGACCAGCCACAGGCCAACCCAAAAATCTCCTGGCTGAGTATATCATGTGCAATACCAGCATTGACAAATATGTAAGCAATATTTTAAATAATAATTAAAACTGGTCTTCTTACCTGCATCTTCTTCAGGTTAGGGAAGTCTCCAGGGGAGATTTGATGCTCTTTTTCTATCTTTATGTAAATCTCAGCCAAATTGTGTATCAGCTCCTTCTTCTTATTCTCCTTTCCAAAGACATTTGGCATTTCTTTTTTTAAAGCACTTATAATGTAGGCATGGACCTTAAGGAGTAAACAGAGATACAGAAAATCCAAAATGTGAGCTTCTGCTTTATAAGTAACAGATTTAATTACAAAACGTAATCCACACAAAGTGTGGTACAGTTTATATCTGTTATTGACCTTATAGGGAAATATTAGAGTATTGTTTCACTCATCAGCTGCCAATACTAGATTTTAGATTACTCTTTAAATGTATGTATTGTAAGAAGTGCTGTGTAAGTTGTTAGCGCAATATAAATACAAGTAAACAAAATAGCATCATATTAGTTACAAAAATTACAGTTTACAGATTAGTTGCTCTTAGATATTGCTTTTTTATATATACATAAAACAGAACTGGAAAGCAGGGAAAACTATTTAGCCCATCTTGCGCGTTATTTTTTCCTGCATTAAACCCACACACCAATATCAAATATTCATTGGTTTCGTTTTAGATTCAGGATAGTCATACTCATGTTTAAATTCACTTATTGTGTTCCTTCTCCTGGAAGACTAATCCACTTATCTAACACTCTTTTCAAACAAAAACATTTTTATATAATATGTTTTTAGGCACCTGCATCTCTGTTATTTTGGCATAGCCTAGACACATGCCCTGATTCCTTATCATACTGCCTGTGGTAAATACACTAAAGTCTAAAGAGGAACAGGATAATAAACGTTTATGGAGAAACTGTCTGCATTATTGTTGCCATAAAGAATCAGGTTAGTGTGTTGTCTGAGCAAGGAAAGTCACGTGATGGTAAGCAATGGCTGCCTCCAAGTATGCAGATAAAGGAGGTTTGGACAAATTTGTTTCCCTTAATGCTAAATGCCATTACTGTATACAGAACTATAATCTATACTCAAGACAAGTTACAGAGGGGAAAAAAAGCATGTGCACATATTTTGCAATACAGGAACATCCAGATACTTTACCTTAGCTAGTCTTGCTCGCTTAATTAGGTCATTCAGCTTGCGTAGAGCTGCGTTTCTAGGTAGAGACTGGATATCCTTGAATAAGTCCTGTTCTTCTGCTTCAAATAGTTTGCGATTGTCAGGAATTAGTAAAGGATGTGACCAGAACGAACCAATATAAACCCGCACCACCTCAGGAGTGTTTATGATCTTTCCAAGAGACCACATTAGGGCCCCATACACCCTCATTAATTGTTGGGTCTCGATCTGGTCAGCCTTATTCAGCACAACACGGATTTTGTCCTCATGGTTTTTAAGGGCTTTGATGACTTCTGAAAATTCATCAGAAATGTCCAGCTTGTGAGCATCGAAGAGCAGAATGATGCGATCCACCCTCTCGGCAAACCACTCCAGCACTGCTGCAAAGTCATAACCTGAGGAAGCAGAAGACCATTACACACTATAGTCCAAATACACATTGCAGCATCTAAAAGAGAAGAGCTTACCACTTTAAAAAGTGAAGGTGTTAAGACATAGAACTCCCTGTCGCAACATTTTTAAGGATACCTTTAAATAAAAACTATACAATTTAAATAAAGGAATAAAAAGTTCCAATCCAGAAATACAAAATGTAGTAGTGCCAAAATGGCTTAGTCTGAGAAATGAAGCATTGCTAAAAACAGGAAAGAGGCCAAGGAGACAAGTTAATGTAAATATTCAACCAAGTTTACCTTTAGTACAGCCTGTTGAGCAAAAGGTACTGTAGGTCTTGCTATTTGTAATTACTTTTTGATAAGGTGTATTAAACATTCTTGATAAATTCTATGTTTGTGCATTGTACGTCAACTTCAAATCAAATATTACATGAAAAGCAAATTTAAAAAGCATGCTAAAACTCATGTTGGAGAGGACTGTAAAGTAAAAAATGCAGCACGTCTCTCTTCCTGTTTACAGAAATCTCCGTTGTAAAAAGTTGTATATATAGTAATTTTATAATGTACTTAAAGGTTCCTCACATGCCCTTAAACATATTTAAAAAGCTAGTTCTCGTGACATGGAAAATTCTTGGAAATCGGAGCAGGGTACCAACTGCACAAAGCAAAGTAATCACATGGCATCAAATATCCTTAGGTAAAGCTTTACATAAAGTGCTTCTTTAAGGTCAAGCTGGTACTCTACTCAGTGTCTAAAGTCCAGCTCGTAAAAAGGGGATAATTCTAGCGAACACTGGATGTTCTGCATGTAAATCACACTGGGAAAAACAGGACCTAAGAAACACCCGTGTTTAACTTAAAGTCGCCTGGCTTGTCTGTTTAAAGTAACAAAAACCTATTTGGCATACATTGCTAGATACCCTTTTGACAATATAAGTATGCCTTGTACAGGAAAATATCATGGGAGTCACCTTTAAAGGCAAACACAAGGCTCTAAAATGAAAAACATTAAGGTCCAATGAAAAAGGGGGAAAAGTTTGAGGGGGAAAAAAAAAAATCTACTGCATAAATGGGGCAGGAGGTTAACACCTTTTCTTAATGTTGGACAAGTGTCAGCACACCAATAGAGCAAGTCACCTTCCGTATCTCACTTCATAGAGATAGCTTCAAATACATTCCGCACCAACAATGAGTCACATACATAATGTAACGATAGCCCAAATGAAAGCTCTTAGACAAATTACCTATCAAAGAAGGTTAGCTTCAGTCTTCTACTGCCTCGCACGATAAATCAACAGTGGATTTAGAATTCCATCATAATTATTAAACACCAACAGCGACAGTATCTCAGCACACTGAGAATACATGTTCCCCATATTTAGGGAGTGGAGGGCTTTTCACAGGGCACAATTATTGATGACCACTTTTCCAGATCACATCATGGAAAAGGGTGTGTTCTGATTAACTTCATGAGATCAATAATAACTCATTTGCCATCATAACTTCAGTTGTAACATAATCCAACCTATAAAGTACTGCAGTAATGACCCTTTAATGCATTAAATCAATTCAATGTTTGCGCCATTAAGTAGGTACTATTTTAGACACACGCTTATGGGAAAAACAGCCTGGACTATTCACACATACCAAAAATCCCATCTCTATTCCAAGGAAGCCAATCATTTTGTATTAACCTTCAGATAAGGCCAGCACTGTACACAGGAATGCAATACTGAATCTAAGGAAGCTGCCTTAATAGTTAAAGGGAAACTACCCCATTACCTTGGGGACTTGTCCCATCCCCTAGATCGCTCAAACTCTAGCTGTTGTCACAACCACCAGAATTGTTGGAAAAAAGTAGTTAAAAAGTTCAGGAGTCAAATTCAACGGGCCATATTAGGCAATAACCATTACAGTTTCTATTTGGGAAGAAATCTAGTTAAAGGGGTAAATGTACATTTGCTTAACACATAATAAAACAACCCCTCCAAAACACTCCTGTAGTTAATGGTAAGTGGTGTTCTTTGAGTTTGGTGTATTAGACTGGGCCGGTCTTTCATTGCAGGCATGTAAAACAGTGTGTGTGTGTGTGTGTGTTTGAGGGCCATCAATGTCACAGTAAGGGGTCTTAAGAACAGTCCTCTAGGAATAGCAATAAGGCTCAGGAACACAGACTTGTAGAAAACAGTGATTTATCGGCAACTGCTCAAATAAAACACTAAAACAAACAAAAAAAAAAAACAACCAACCTAGCTCCCAACTGGAGCCCTCTCTAACTATACTATGCTAGCCCAGACTAAACACCCACTAACTAGACCTCCCAACCAGACTTAGCTACCCCAGGCATCACACAAAACGGTCCAGGCAGGTTTTGCCACACTTGGCTCAGGGACAGTCTTCAGGGCCTCTCCTTGCCCTGGGAGCACAGGGGAACTCCCTCTTCCCACAACAGTCTCCCTGATCATCAGGCTCCAGGGGTTTTTAATGCCCAGCAACTGTGCCTTGTGCAAGCCCCATAGGAATCCTGGTCCGTACCCTGCAGACTTCTAGTCTCTTGGAAAAGCTGGCATGGGGGAATGGAGCATTGGCCCTCCCTGGTCTCCAATTGCTCCACCCCAGGGACCCATATGTAAGACACGCATGTGCTAGTAAAATGCCTTGCTAATGTATATAAGTTATACTGACCTGGAATGGTGCTATTTATCTCAATGCCAGCTCATATAATAGGATACAAATTTAAGTTAAAACATAAGCTTCAACTATACAACCGGCTAGCACAATGTTTATATAAAAAGTCACCAACCTACAAATTGATAATGCCATTTTACAATGACAGGTGTGCTTTAATTCTAAAGACTTTGACAAACTTTTTATTGTGCTTTTGTGTACTTAATCTAAGAGAGGAGTTGTCTGTTATTTCCCCCCAGTTATTGTTCATTTGCTAAAACATTAAAGCCCCCTAACTTTCCCTATACCAGATTACACTGGTTGGTTCCTTATCCAACGTGGGCTAGATGACAGTTTATAGAGTCAACACAGAGGGACACCAACATCTACATTTCAGGTGTGTGTGTGTATTTGGGTGTGGTGTGGCAGAGCCTGTCCTGGTGTGTGTGTGTGTGTTTGGGTGTCAGTGTGGCAGAGCCTGTCCTGGTGTGTGTGTGTTTGGGTGTCAGTGTGGCAGAGCCTGTCCTGGTGTGTGTGTGTTTGGGTGTCAGTGTGGCAGAGCCTGTCCTGGTGTGTGTGTTTGGGTGTCAGTGTGGCAGAGCCTGTCCTGGTGTGTGTGTGTTTGGGTGTCAGTGTGGCAGAGCCTGTCCTGGTGTGTGTGTGTTTGGGTATCAGTGTGGCAGAGCCTGTCCTGGTGTGTGTGTGTTTGGGTGTCAGTGTGGCAGAGCCTGTCCTGACGTGTGTGTGTTTGGGTATCAGTGTGGCAGAGCCTGTCCTGACGTGTGTGTGTTTGGGTATCAGTGTGGCAGAGCCTGTCCTGAGGTGTGTGTGTTTGGGTGTCAGTGTGGCAGAGCCTGTCCTGGTGTGTGTGTGTTTGGGTATCAGTGTGGCAGAGCCTGTCCTGGTGTGTGTGTGTTTGGGTGTCAGTGTGGCAGAGCCTGTCCTGACGTGTGTGTGTTTGGGTATCAGTGTGGCAGAGCCTGTCCTGACGTGTGTGTGTTTGGGTATCAGTGTGGCAGAGCCTGTCCTGAGGTGTGTGTGTTTGCGTGTCAGAGCCTGTCCTGGCGTGTGTGTTTTTGGGTGTCAGTGCCTGTCCTGGCGTGTGGTATGGACGTGGCAGAGTCTGTCCAGGTGTGTATTTGGTCATCTGTTTCCTGGCACTATCCTTACTGTAAGAATAAATAGAACTATTTAATTGTACTTATCAAGAGATAAAACACCCTCCTGAATTTGTAGTAACTTCAGAGGACAAAACTTTCTAGGGCCAAAAATCAGTGACAGAAAAAGTAAAGGTTTTGTGTTATTTACTCTATTTCATTCTGCATATCTTATTAAAAACGGATTAGTGGCACTAAATTGAGGTTTCAGGCGTCCCGTATATGATGACTTTTTTTAGCGTATTGATGCACTCCCAATCCCATCACATATGATTCTATTTTCTACTATCTGCCGAGCACTGATGTTCTCTTTATCCAGTACACATGGATGCAGAGGAGTTAAGATTCTGTTTATTTTGTCTATTTCCATAAAAAGGCCCACCAAAATCCTCAGCACCAGGCCAATGATGCTCTTAATCCGGCCCTGGCACCCTTGCCTTGCTCCTTAATTTAATCTTCATGCAAAACATTAGCCAAACACAGCCCATTCTAATTCTTACTGCTGGTAACAGCATGAGGAAAGCACAAATCAGATCAAAAACTGACTGACCATAAATCAACAGTACACTACTTTAGGGTGAGTGTTCCAGGAACAGAGGTTATCAGGGGGAACACTCCATGCCTTTAATAAGCAGGCTGATCCTCTTCCCCTCATAACTCTGGCATTACATAAACCTCCTCCCTGCCATGCATTCAATTTCGTTTAGTTAAGAGGAACAAAGCACAATTTTCATAACAGGGGTGTCCCAGCGTTCACATAACACAATAGCTGACCTGCTCCACGTCGACTCCCGTTTCCTGCTCAATCACAATGCTGTGGAGCACAGTAATAAAACTGCTATCACTAATGCTTGTTACCTAGCGAACTATGCAAACAAAATCCCAATTTACAAAAAACTATATGTATATTTATACCATGGCAGTGCAATAACACAATAGACCTAACCACCTAACCAGACACAAGTTAAAGACTTCGCTAAAGACACAGAAGCCTGGATAGTACAACTTAGTTTTCATGTGGAAAAACCTCAGATGAATCTACTTGGTCCTCCTTTTCCCAAGTCAGACATATGGGCTTTGTCGCCATATACCATAGACAAACTCTTAGAAATCTAGGAAAACGTCAATTTTACAATCAAATCCTCGAGCGATTACAGCTTTGTTCAAAGACACTTCCTGCCTATTGGACAAAGGTTACTAGGGCTTTATCTTCCCCGGTACACTCCTTCCGGCATAAAGGAATTGCTGAGTACACATGTAATGGGAACAAATACAGGAACAAGTGATCAAGTACTAGTTGGTCACTGGAAATTCTAGGGTTATAAAGTTATTGTGCTTGCACATGTATTCAAAACACCTGCTTCTTTAGTGAATAAAAAGCTGTGCCATTAGTTTGATGTTTTATACACCCTGTCCAGAAAACCTGTACCACCTGAACACCATAAGTGTGACCTAACATCTGGAGATATTGATGTGAACATAAGCTGCGGGGTATTGCCATACTCAGCGGTGTTGCTGGACAAAAATGTTAGCAGTTGACATTTTGTGAAAGATATACTAAATTTAAAAGCTTTTAAAGAGTTTTGCTTTCAACATTAACTCACTTTTTGAACACACACACACACCACTGTACAAAAGTTTTAGGCAAATACGATCATTTAACATGCAAAGTGAGTAAACAGAAAAAGAATACAATCAACATTTGATGTGAAGACCCTTGGTTAGCTGAGCATCACAGGAGCCAGTACAGGACTAGTGATGACGAGGCGGCCCTGGCAATTTAAGGCCAGCGGCCGTCTGATGATGCAAGTGCGGCCTACGGCCGGATACGCACGGCTGCCTGCTACAGCACCCAGTTTCCCTAGTGTGTCAGATGGCCAGTCTAGGTTTGATGGGAGCCGTTCTAGAACATGGAAGGGGTAGCACGGCTTTTGCATGCTCAACCTAATATTTAATAGGTTCATTAAATATACAGAAGATTCCTATGAAAGCAATCACAAGAGGCTTGTCTAAAATATTACTCTAATATACACTGTGTATACAAAGCAAGCCATATTTCTAAATAACTTATACAAAGATCTTCAACTGGGCAGCGCCTGGTACGGCAGTTATCTTAGGCATGCTGGGGAGGAGTGAAAGATTCCTTTTTTGGGATGAAATCCATTGAGATTAGTTATTTTAGCATTTTTAGTTCACTACCAACTTTCCCACAAAAAAAAAAAAAAAGCTGAAAGAATATGCATACACTGTAGCTTTTACCTGTATTTGACGATCCCTAGGATTGTAATGAAATTACTGGATACAGTTACCTCATTTTGAGAGGGGTTTTCACATGTTTAGAAACATGTCTGCCACTTTAGCTGATACTGCTCATCAAGAGAGCAGCGCGAAAGCCTACTATCTTGAAAATTACATATACTTTGATCCAAGTGTCCGGTTAGTGGAGGAGAGCATTTTCCCCATATGCCCCCCCCCCCCATCATGCCATATCACTCAACTCTCAAATCCAGATGAGGGGACTTTGACACTTAAAATATCAAATGTGTACCTTTACCATTTGATGATACAGTAAAAACTAACAACTGTCTATGATACCAGCGACTTGCTGACTGCTCTGACACTTATACCACATTCAACTTGGGGAGCCATATCATCATCCGGTGTACTGCTGAATAAGTTACTAGAACATCATAAGTAACTAGTTACTATAGAACTCAACGTTATTTGTACAACTTCTTTTATGCCTTTACATTATATGTTTAACTAAGCCCTCTTTGTGCCCTTGGTGGGTTCACATTGCCAAATCACAATGTGTAGATGTATGGGGAGGAATATTTTCTCACTGTGTTTTAAAAACAGTAATTGAGGTTGGACTTCCTATAAGCCTTTAATATAGAGTTTAGAAGCTTGGGGGCCATCAGACACAAGGAACCCAGCCAATCTCTCTGAAAATACAAACTTTCAGATGCTGTGAATAGCAATCATTTGGTGTGGTGGAGAGAAAAACAAACAAAAAAAGGCTTCTTACCTCTACTGATTCGTTGCTTCTCCCCGGACAGGATACCTGGAGTGTCTATAATGCTAATACTCTCTAACACAGGGTTAGGCATCTGCGCACACATAAACCTGACAATGAAAAATAAAATTTGTTACAATCGTAAAAATAAAGTATATTAAAGGGTATGTCACATAAAAACATTCTTCTTTGAGCATTAAACACAGTGGAATATGTGAACTAGACCTGAAACAACGAATCGATAAAATCGATAACGGGAATCGTTGTCGACGATTTCCGTTATCGATTAGTCGTTGGAGAGAGAGAGAGAGAGAGAGAGAGAGAGAGAGAGAGAGAGAGAGAGAGAGAGAGAGAGAGAGAGAGAGAGAGAGAGAGAGAGAGAGAGAGAGAGAGAGAGAGAGAGAGAGAGAGAGAGAGAGAGAGAGAGAGAGAGAGAGAGAGAGAGAGAGAGAGAGAGAGAGAATAAATATGATTGCCGGGTGGGAAACTGATGGGGCAGAGTGTGGGTGGGTGCAGGGCATTTCATTAAATTATTAAATATTGTTTTTTTTTTTATCCGATTAATCGAAAAAATAATCGGCCAACTAATCGATTATTAAAATAATCGTTAGTTGCAGCCCTAATGTGAACATTAAATAAAAGCAAGTTAATTCTCTGTATGTCCCCACTAAAGGCAGTCGTGATATTTTGGGTCATACCAAGGTGATTTTTTTTTTGAACCAGTCGTTCATTAATAAGAGGGTATCACTGTTATTAAGACATTGTATATTTGCCTATGTAAAAATGTACAGTGAAACAGGAGACGCCACCCTTGCATCTTAGAGGTTATGATAAATAACTAGTAAATGGTATCTATAGAAACATGTTTTAGCTATGCCCAGTTACTTAGGTCGCAACTGAAGGGGCATGGGCTCTGTATGCCAAAAGGGGACAGTCTACCAACCATAAATGCATATGAAGTATGTATTACAATTGTTTTCCTGCACAAAACAAGTACCTACTAAAGCAGGGCTCGACAAATCCCAGGCGCCAGGTCGCCATGGCGACAGAGAATTTTGTCCTGGCGCCTAGGTTTTGTCAGCCTCTTACATCCAGTAAAAATTGTGGATGTAAGAGGCTGAGTCACCACACGGGGGCGCTGCTTCTACTGTCTGCCCAGAAGTCTGGGCAGACAGCACAGCCACTCAGAGCCCGCCCCCGAGCCTGAGATCCCTCCCACGGAGTGATCCTGTAGGCTGAAAACGCGGTTGCTGGAAAAGCAGCAATCGTGTTTTCAGCTGCCACAGGCAGCCTCAGGGAAGGGGTTTGTGTGTTGATTGGGTCCCCACACAAGTCTGGGGACCTCACCCAACACCCCCCAGCTGCCTGATCGCTCCATGGGAGCGACAGCGCAGCGTTAACCCCTTCAATGCCGCGATCGCGGCATTTAGGGGTTAATTCCCGTTTTGGGGGCTTTGCTGCTGGTGGTCTGCCTGGAAGCTCAGACAGACCAGCAACAGCAAAAACGAGCCCCCACAAGCCCTTTGATGACTCCTGTAGGTATGGAAGCCTACAGCAGTCATCAAAGAGACTCCCTCTGCAATGGCTGGTCCATAGACCAGCAATTGAGTCCCAGCTGCCAGAGGCAGCTTCAGGGACAGGGGAGAGGGTTCTTCGGTCTCCACATGAGTGTGGAGACCAGCCCCAACACCCCCTGCTGCCTGATCGCTCCCTGAGAGCGACAGTGCAGCGTTAACCCCTTCAATGCCACAATTGTGTTAACTCCCATTTTGTAAGGGGCTCTGCTGCCGGTGGTCTGCCTGGAAGCCCAGGCAGACCAGCAACAGCAAAAAAACGAGCCCCCACAAGCCCTTTGATGATTCCTGTAGGCATAGAAGCCTACAGCAGTCATCATAGACTCCCCTCCCTGCAGTGGCTGGTCTATAGACCAGCAATTGCTTCCCAGCTGCCAGAGGCAGCTTCAGGGCCAGGGTGAGAGGGTTCTTTGGTCTGCCATGAGTGTGGAGACCAGCCCCAACACCCCCCTGCTGCCTGATCACTCCATGAGAGCGACAGTGCAGCGTTAACCCCTTCAATGCCACAATTGTGTATGACACATTTGTGGCATTGCAGGGGTTAACATTTGTCCCCACAAGCTTTTGGGGACTAAATATCTGTCAATGCTGTGCTCCAATGGAACATCAGCATCGAAAGAGTTAAAAAAATGAAAAAAATGTATTTAAAAAAAACAAACAAACAGCACTGACCTGAAAGTCCAGGGTGCTTCCAGGTCAAACGCTGTGAGTTTAGTAAGTGGGCTGATGATGATCGGATCCCTCCTGACCAACTGTTAGTTTAAAAAAAATCCTGGCTCCTAACTTTTTTACCTGGCGCCGAGATTCGCAACAAATTTGTCAAGCCCTGTACTAAAGATAGTGCAGCTTAGTATCCTCACTGTTTCTCAGTTTGAGCACTAGATGAAGCACCCATGTAAGTTAATACAAGCCTTTCCTGAGTATGAGCAGAAGGAGGCTCACTGGATCCCCCAGAAAGCTTAAGTGAACCAGCACTGGAACTGGCTGGTACAGAGTAGCCACACATGCGAATTGCTAAGCAGGAGGTTTATTTCATGGAACACATCTCCTGCAGGGCAGATAGAGGGTGGGGAAAACAGAGCCAACATATCTGATGGATCCCGCTATGCATTTGTACATAAAAAAAAATAAGGTGACAAAATCATAATATCCATACGATGGATGAAGTGTACCTTTACATCATACTACAAAAAGGCACGTAGAGTATCATGCAAGAAAAAAAACTTGAAGAGGACATCATTTATATGGACATCATCAAGGCTTCTGCTCTCTTTATTTGCATACCACAAATTCTCTGCTGAAACAACAGCTGATTCCTGTAATAACAAGACTGATCTAGCCATACATGCCCCTTTTGCATCTGTCTTTTGGGGCAGCTGAACAATCACTTGCTAACATTTCCACCTGTTTATTTTTTTATATATAGATCACAAATGGATCCATTATATGTGTTAACCCTTAGGGTGCAAATTATACAAGACCTGTGGTCTTAACGTGTAAGAATAATTATCTAGACATTTTTCGAAATTTTGAATCTACAGGAAAAAAAGTTAAGAGTGGAGTAGTTTTACAAGTTTAAAATTATTTTGTTATACTGGGAACATGAAATGCAGCGTACACAAGAGTATCATGCTCTGAACAAAAAACGTACAGCTTATTCAGCAAATAAACCAAATTTGCTTTTCAAAACTTTCAAAAAAAATTTGTTGCAACTGGAACAAGGTCTGTATATGTTAAGAATATTTCAACTATACATGAAAACAGGTAACCCCCTCTTTCCCTCAAACACAACAAAAAAGAAAAAAAATACTAACACAAAAAAACAAAAGATGTCCTCTAATCCTCCTACATGAATGGGACTGAATTGAATTTGCACCTTAGCACACACTCCATTTTGTTTCAATTGTTCCGAAAAAAAGGGCCCTATCTTTCTGTTTTTTTCCATCTCTATCTATTAGACCATCATATAAACACATATTAAGAGTTTGGTTTCTAACTCTAAGTGGTTTATTGAACCTAAATAAAATTATAGTACAAGGATGAAATCTGTCCAAGCCCTGAAAGGTGTACAATCTCTTCACGCAGCGAGTGGTCAGTGGCCTGTAAAGTAAGGAGGTACAGAACCATACCTGCAGCATCTACAATATTACCAGATCATACAAAAATGCTGATAATTAACTGTATTTATGCATCTGCTTTAAGCACTTAAAAAAGGCTGTGCTGCAAATAAGCTGTGTTGGCTCTGATCCTCACCAATGATTCACGCATACCTCTTAAGGGTGGGATAGCTCGATGGAAAAAAAAATACATTTAAAGGATGAAGGAAAGTTCATATCATAACATGCTTCTCTACACTGTTTGCCTGACCCTAAAAAAGGCCCAAAAAAGCAGGGTTTGTCAATCAACTATACAATGATCAGCTTACAGACAATGATCTCCAGCCTGTCTCACAATTACATGAGTCCAAGAGCCGAGTGTCCAAGGAATTCCCAATCTTACCATAAAAATATGTGCCACTCAATGGGACTAGACATTTATAATACTTCTCCAATTCAATAAATACAGCACACCAGAACAATGAAGGAGATGGAACAGTATTTTCTAGGCTGAGTACTAGATGTATACTGTGATACACGGAGGCAAGGGCAATAGTAACTCAACATTAGGTTTACTTTTAACCAAAAGTATTCTCTATGCCAGGGTTTTACATAAAAAAAACCCCCACTGTCTCGCACATTTCATAGAGCTACAGAACTTGCATGGCTATGAAGATATTTAGGCAGAATAGTAGGTACCCTGTGTGCTACACTATATGGCTAGAAACTGATATTTTGTACCAAGAATGGATATATTTCTAAGAGAAAGGAAGAAAATTCAAATTTTGTACTCCACTTATGATCGGTGGAAGGACTTGTTGCAGTCAACTATTTTTTTGTTTTAACTGGTTTATATTTAACACATAACAAAATGTAACAAAAAAATTCCATGCCTCCTTGGTTTTCTGCAGGTCTGCCTTCAGGTGTGTTACTTATTTACACACCAAACCCAGTTTGAGACTGTTTGTTTAGTATACACTGAAATAGATGACTGCGCATTCCTATACATGCAGGAAAGATGTAACCTTCACCTGGCTGCACACAGGTATGCTAACGGACACTCAAGCCGTTAATGCATCTGACGGAGTGGTCCCTATAATGTTTTGTGGCATCCCCCTTGATAATGCAGAGGGAATCTGCAGACTCCCCCCTGTGCATTTGCCCCTTACTGTACCTCCCCATTTGCCATGCTGGAGATGTTTGGCTGAACATATCTCCTGCCAGTAAGTAGTAGTGTAGGCTTGACACAGGTTGAGAGTGGTGGGGGGGGTCTAATGAGAGCAATCCCATAGCCAATCAGTAATTTAAAAAGTTGGCCCATAGAGGAGCTGGTTTGCTGCAGCTCCCCCAAATAGTAAGTATGTTTTCTGGTTTAACAAATCCATATTAAAAGTACTTTTATTTACTGTTCAGCAGCCTGCATAGGACACCGGACTGCCCAAAACACAGCCCTCATCAGTCAAGCTTCTTCAGTAACGCTTCATACCTATTTGAAGAGCCACAGAATTCTTATATATATTTGATCAACTCCAGAAAGGTGATGTCTTTCTTTTGCTTTCAGTTAACCAGTATTGACCAGATAACTAAAAGTCAGAAAATGTACTAATAAACTGCACTTACCAACATTTGAAACCCTTTTTAAAAAAGGCATAATTCCATGCACACAGCCCATGCAGATACTGGCATGAGAAAGGGGACCATCTAATCAGCATACCTGGGAACTCTCCGGACCTGATCCGGAGATTGCCAGGTGAAGCACCGCTTCTCCGGTTCAAGAGCCGAATCCTCTGGGTTGCGGGAGCAGGGTCTTGACACGCCCCACTCCCCACCTATTTTCCCTTTAAAATGGGGGTGTTTCCCACCAACGTCAGCAGGACCTCCACTAAGTTCCCAGGTATGCTAATGAGCAAATTCATGATCTATAGGACACATTTAAAAATGCAAGTGAAAGCATCTGGACTGATGACTGCAAAATAATCTGTAGGGATTCCAGGAACTCTAAAGTGAAACTCCCAAGCATAAGACATTTTGGAGATCCCCCTCATTTACAAAATTTTTACACAATGAAATGTGCCAGTACATTGCCCTACAAAAACAAAGTTCCTTTACTTCAAGGTTAGGGAACAAGAGAGAACATTCGATTTGCGTTTTAAAATCAGATAAACTGGCCTGAGCCTGTAACCTGATTAAGGCTCACAGATTTCAAAACTACCCCACAAAAATTATACATACATATATTTATAACGGATCATTCTACAATTTTCCCATCAGCCAGAAGCAAAGTTATGCATATCTTCCACAACCTTTGCCAGTTTTGCTTAGGCATTCTTCTACAGAATACCCATTCCTGGAAATTCTCTGGATCTCGCCCAGACACTCCCCTTTTTCGGGTCACTACAGGGTGCAGCACATCCCACGCCCTGCCCTCCAACAATCAGGTGTGTCAGGACGTTACCGGGACCTCTTACCCGGATCCGGAAAGGGTGGCCTCCGGGTAGCCGGAGCCAGAATGTTCCCAGGTATGTAGATACCACCAATGAGAAAAATATACAAATTTACATTCAGCATCATGCAGAGTACAGTAAACACCAATACATATAGGTAAAGAATCACTTCCTACATTAAATTTTGTCGCCGTCCTTTACACCTTTTCTAGTTCCATAATGTCCTTGCACCGCATATTCCAGGTAGGGTTTTACTAATCACTTAGAGAGGCAAGATGATATGCCCCTCCCATGACTTCATTTCCCGTTTTATACATGCCAATGTGCTTTGCAACTGCTGACTGGCATTGTGCACTGTTACTAAGTCTGTTGTCTACAATTATTCCTAAAACCTTAGTAGTTTTCCCAAGTACATCCACAGATCACCACAGCCAACTTCAGACACTAAGGGCCAAAACAGACATCAGAATCATGAAACTAGAACTGACACAAATGCAGCCACGTTTTTCTACTTTGTGACTTGCGCGGTGTCAATATTGACGCCGTAAGAAGGGAATGTCTAACCTTTCCAGCTGCTCAAATCATGAAGACCAGACTGACATTAGACAGCTCATTCAACATGCTGACTCTCTCGCCTAGTAATGACTATTTACGATAATGCCTAATACATTGTGAATTCCTTATCATTAAACACGCCTGAAATGGACAGGTACTGCTTATAAAGTGTGACTTTGTAACAGCTCCAAGTATTAGGTTGCAATAAACCCCTATTTCATTAAGTCGCAAGCACAATTTTACACTTGCGACACCTTAACACATAAGCTGCAGCGCTAGTGCTCATCGTTAACTCCCCACAGAAGATGAATTAAGTATTTTAAATATGTAGAGAAGCCTCATCGAGGGGAGATGGCACTGGGGAAAGGACTCTTCTTCTCCTGTCCCTAGATGGTAAAGCATGCAAAAGGTTTATAACTCCAAAAGGTTCGTGAGATAATCACACAGAAGGTGTATTGGATGCTCACAGGGCTTTAAAGTCTCTTTTTAATCTCCAACACCAGCTCTGCAGCAATATAACCACACGGACTTTGGCTCCTATGCTATTCATTAAGGGGATGTGGGATAGATATTAACAGGGACACTAACATATAAACAACCATCTAAGGAGAATAACAAAAGTGTGGACCATGATGACATCATTTTGCAACCTAAATGACTACATCTCTATGGTAAAATTGCGGTTTAAAGGTAGTGGGATAGTGGGGCATTTTACTGGGGTTGGAATAAAACGTAAAACAAGGACTGGTAGTGACTCTGATAAACACTGTCACGCCTTGTGTGTATTACCGGCTCACAGTGGGGTGCATAAATGTTAATAGTGGAATGACACCCGCGAGTGGGAGACTTCGGGGTACCGGTTTAGACAAAAACACTGTTATACCTATTAAGGAAGGCATTTCCGAACGCGCTCAGCTTCCTGAAGGGTTTTTTGGGATCCACCACGAGTGCGTTACCGGGCACTACCCCCTCCACCGGGCCGTGCATTACTGCGATGAAGGAGTCCGTGGTGGGCTCAGGCCCGATCCTCATGCCGGGGAAGTCCTGTTCCATGAGGTGGCGAATGAAGGTGGTCTTCCCCGTGCTGTACTGGCCCACCAGCAGTACCATGGGCTTGTTACTGAAATCTGCATCTTCCAAAGCCGGTGAGTGGAATTCGTGGAAGCGGTAAGTTTCTTCCAGGGGCAACAACTTTTGTGTGTACAGCTTACGGAGCCCATCGGACACGGTCTGGAACAGCTCCGGGTCCTTCTTTCTCCGGGCATCGCTACTCACCCAGCTGAACATGATGTAGAGCCCACTGACGTCACTGATTCAAACCAACTACACCGACTGAAGCAGAAAACCGGTGTAACGGATCCGGCTCAAGCTGACGAGCTACCGCTAGCTGGGCGTGGCGCACTTGTGGCAGCCGAGCACGCGCTGTGGAAGTGGTGGGCGTGCACCAACGCGCGCTCCCGGGGTGCAGGGTGAACTGTGTGTCTGTACAGCGCAGTGTAGGCAGGTCAGGGGCAATAGTTCAGGCCTTCCCTCGGAGTATGTTCAGTTATTGCTGTGACTGTACCTCGTTTTATTAACTGCCTACTCCCGAGCTGTGACGGGTGATCTGGGTTCCCTCTTTTTAAATGTCGTAATAGGGCTTGTAAAGCAGGGAGTTACACGCCTATACCATACAGGTTAAGGGGAGGATTGTGGAGATACAAGGGGAAAGGGATTTCCTCACACATGAATCATTCACATAGCTGAGGGCGATATGACTGAGATTGCAGTAACTAATGATTAGTAATCCCCAAAGAATCCACCGGCAAATAGTTTTGCTTATGAGTGTGAGTGAACACCATGTTGCGGATACATCTGTGTGTCACTGGATTGCTTCACAGCCATTTGGCTAACCTGTGAGCAGGGCTCTCTCCACGTAATCTATCGGTTTGTCTTTGTCAGTTCTAGTCTTGTCATACCCCTTGTATATATGTATCGGAAGAGGCGCTGCATAAATTAAAGATAATAAGTGTGTACCTGTGAGAGAGGGAAAGCTGGGTCCTCTGGCCTTGAAAGTGGTTGGACGAAGAGCTAAGGCACGGCCATTAGGCCGCGAGGTGCATGCACGCCGGCCTCTATAATTTTATTAGGTGTCGCCGGCCACTTTGAATGTTGGTCTGTGTGTGAAAGGTGGCACCTCTATAAATTATAACAACATGCGTACCCGCAGCTTCTCCTTGGTACTCCTCACAGTACTATTGAAACAAGAGTAATGGATATAGGTAGGGAAGTGCAGGGTAAAACGATGTGAAAATATCGTATTCAGGACAATCAAAAATGCAGTCCTTTCCAATGATAAGAAGTGATGGCTCACAAAGTGAGCTACAGCAGCATAAAAGCAAAGGCAATCCACAAGGAATCCACTGGTAAGTGACGATGTGAATGGATGAAGATAAAATCAGCCTCTCTACTCATTTTAACAGGTGCTCTCCTGGCTTCCTCAGCTGGAGGTGGGACCCATATAGAATAATGAGGATAGAGGATTGCTTGCATGAGGGAGCATAAACAGCCAGCAAGCATAGTGATTTCATCGTGTCTATCATCTGTCTGTTCCCGTTCTTATTTGTCTACTTCTTCCTTGTAGGATACAGGGGAACCTGGGTTTTCCCCAGAGGCTCTGGTTCACTAAGGGGAAATTTTGGGTTACGGGAACAGCATTGGACCACACTCCCACTCCCTGCCCACTTCCCCATTAAAAAGAGTGTTCTCCCATGACATTGGTGGGTTTACTGATGTAGGTGGGCCCTCCTAACGACCGGTTGACAAATACTATAGGTACGCCCATGTCTACACAACCCGGCTTTTTGAAGAGATTCCACGCTATTTATCTAGATAAACTTGGAAACTTTTGGCCTTTTGCCAGGCCTCGCAGTGGGGCCAGGACCCTGCAACCGGCAAGCTGCCCGCTCACGCAGAGGTCCCAGGCAATGAGTACTCGCCAGGAGGATGGTGGATCTCTGCCAGTGCATCAGGAGGCAGGGCATACAATATGCAGCTTTAAAAATCCATAAATGCAGTTCCTAGTCATCCTGTTGTGGTCCTGTCATGCTTCGTTTGCCGTTAGACTTCTGTTAATTTGAGATTCATCCCTTGGCTCTCCTTTGTAGTGATTCTGCTTTAGTTTGATCTACCTGGCTTGTATGACTACCCAGCTTTGTCTGACCGTCCATTCTGTTAACCCCTGACATCCTGTGTCATCTGTCTGAGACTCTGCACTGTTGGGAAGTCCTTGTCCCCTTATCTTGGGGCTCAACCCCTTGTTAGACATTTCAGGGCTGAAGAACCTCTGCAGTAAGTGCTCAACGGTGACATCGGTTGTGACGTTACCACTTGCATATTTTTTATTTTAACCCCCCCCATAAATGATGATTTTGTGTTACTACCAATTTTCAGTCTATGTTTACAAAAATACACTTTAATCTACTCATATTTAAACAAATATATCCATGCAAACCACTCTCGCACATTTTGGTAGTTTTATAAGATAAAATAATATGAGAGTATATATATATATATATATTAGTTTTTCTCGTATTGTTTATCCACTTAACCTATGTACCTTAACCTCCTTTCCTATAAATATGTATTCTCACCTAGGGTAACTGATTAAAATATCTGTAGACTACTGTACATATTATACAACTGCACTTATTGTAACCTCCTTTTCTTCTACTGTATGCTTTAAAGATCTAGTTACACCTATAAGGACTTAATAAATAAAAATATACATACATATATAAATACATTACAGTGTAGGCAACTGACTAGTGTGTCTTATGGGAAGTTCTCACCCTGGAATGGTGTTAGAGAAGGCACACAAAGGCACGGCTTTTATGACAAAAGGGTGTTTCCATGTATGTGTAGCAGAGAAGAGTAATTAACATAAAATATTTAACATTGTATCATTTTTTTTCTAAGGAAGAAACTCTAGTATATGCAATAATTCTAAGATTTTACTAGTTACATGACGTAAGGTCATGATTTATAAAGACACGGAGGCGAGTATTATGCATAACTCTTTTCTTTAATCCCTCAGCAGCAAAGAGAGAAAATAAAACAAATACAAATAGTAAACTCCTCCCTTTCTCCATATCACAGTGTACATCCCAAAACTCCTCCTCTTTTCTTTGACATGGCTCAGATAACATATCCAACAGTCATAAACATAGATCCAGCAGCAGAATCTTCGTTCAAGGAACTCCAACGGAACACGGAGTACCGCCACGTGATCATCCACGAACAAAAAAGCCCAATGAGACTTTATTCAAACATTCTCTTAGCAGACGTATACTTGTCAAGCTAAAAAGGGAAAAACAATATGGTAAAATCACGCCATCAGAATTGTATTACCACAGGATATTAAACGACCCCTGTCTTTTAAAACATAAGAAATTATTAGTCATAAACATTCATTTAACCAATGGGAGGGCAAATAAAATAATAAATCATAATCAAGCCCTAAGGCATCGGGTGGGAATAATACTCGCCTCCGTGTCTTTATAAATCATGACCTTACGTCATGTAACTAGTAAAATCTTAGAATTTATAAAGACACGGAGGCTCATATTATGCATCTTCAAAGCTGAGCAATAACATTAGAGGTAAAATGAATAGTAGGTCTAAAATAAAATTCCTTAAAGGTAGAATCCCTAGACCAGTCGGCCGCTTTAAGTAAATCTTCAAGTCTGCAACCAGAGGTAAATGCCTTAGAGGCCATAGCACTCCTGATAGAGTGGGGCCCAAATATAGAAGTATCAACCCCTGCCTCAGTTAAAACCCACTTAACCCATCTAGCTAGTGAAGGTGTTCGAACAGGTAAATGCGGTCTGCGTAATGCCAAAAATAGATCAGGACGAGAGATGTCTCTAAAATCTTTAGTCCTAGATTCATATTCCTTTAGACAGGAGACGGGGCACAGGCGTGAATTATGTGGGAAAGAAGGATAAGAAACTGAGGTAATAGATGTTTTAGTTCTCCTTGAGATATCAAATGTGACTCCGTCGGGGGTAAAAGATCTACCGGAGATATCCAAAGCCCTGACATCTGACACCCTCTTGCATGAGATGAGGCAACAGAGGGCTACCAGCTTAGCCGATAATTGGCGTAAGGACAGTTCGTCATTGGGTGGCCACCGGGTAAACAGACGTAACAACAAGGTAACATCCCAGACCGCATTATATCTAGGACGAGGAGGCCGAGAAAGTCTAATGCCTTTTAACAAACGACAAATGACTGAGTGTTTACCAACCGGTGTACCCTCGACTCCCACGTGTCCCGCCGAGATTGCGGACCGATATGTATTGATTGTACGGTAGGCTCTACCATCCTCAAACATTTGAGTAAGAAAAAGCAATACCATACTTAAAGGGGCAGATACGGGATCCACGTGTCGTCCCATGCACCAATTAACCCAGTATTTCCAGGCACCTCTATAGACCTGTCTGGTACCAGGTGCCCATGCTCCTTCCAGGAGATCGAGAGTTGCCTGCGGAACGTCCGCGACAACCCAAGGTCCCCGGAGAGTAGCCAGGCTATTAGGGGAAGGTGCTTCTGAACTAACAACGGATGAGGTTGACCGTCTATGTTCGTTAGAAGGTCCGGGTAGTGGGGAAGTAACCGTGGGGAATCTATGGCCATTTCCAACAGAGTCGGGAACCAAGGCTGCGAATCCCACCAAGGGGTGATCAAGACTAGTTCCGATCTGTGTCTGCAGAGGTGCAGCAGTGTGCGGGGAATGAGGCAGAATGGTGGGAACGCGTAGTGTCTGCCCATCGGCCAAGATTGCAGGAAGGCATCCGTGCCTATCGCGTCTGGGTCCGGCTTCCAACTGAAGAAACGCGGACGCTGTGTGTTCAGACGGGACGCAAAGAGGTCCAGGTCTAGTGGGCCCCAGAGAGTGAAGAGACATTGAAAAATGTCTTGACGTAAGCGCCAATCGCTCGGGTCCCGCAGAAAACGAGAGTTCCAATCCGCCTCTGCATTGGAGATGCCCGGTATGTGGGTCGCTTGTACCGAGATATTGGAGGCCAGGCAGAAATGCCAGAACTCCGACGCGAGGTGGGTCAGGTCTTGAGACTTCGTGCCGCCCAGGTGATTGATGTACCTGACTGCGGACACGTTGTCCATACGTAGCAATACGGAACATTTTGAGGAATGTTGTGCGAAACTGCGAATGGCGAATGCGCCCGCTAGCAGTTCCAAGCAGTTTATGTGGAGGTTCTGTTCCTGTCTGGACCATTTCCCTCCCGTGGAGCGGTCTCCGCATCGAGCCCCCCAACCCCGGAGGCTGGCATCCGAGTCTATCACTAAATCCGGGGCCGTCCCGAAAATTGCCCTGCCATTCCAGCCATCTATGTGTTGAAGCCACCACGAAAGCTCCTCGGCAGCCTCGCAATCCACTGGAATGGCGTGATCGTATGACATGCCCTGTCGGAGAGACCGAATCTTCAAACGCTGAAGAGCACGGTAATGAAGTGGGCCGGGAAAGATCGCCTGAATGGAGGCGGATAAAAGGCCAATGACCCTTGCAAGATGACGAACCGTAATCAGTGGTCGATGGAGGACCTTTCCGATCTCTTTTTTGATCGATCTGACCTTGGCTACCGGGAGGTGAAGGGATGTTTGCACCGAGTCTACCATGAAGCCCAGGAATTCCATCTTTTGAGACGGGATCAGGATAGACTTGTCCCAGTTGATAAGGAAACCCAGATCCCGAAGGAGACTCGTGGTCCAATGTAAGTGGCGTTCTAGGGAGTGTTTGTCCTGCGACATAATTAATAAGTCGTCTAAATATATAATTAGACGCACTCCTTTCCGGCGCAGATGGCCGATACGGGTTTTAACAGTTTGGTGAAACACCAAGGGGCGGAAGATAGGCCGAATGGCAGGCACGTGAAGTGCCATTTCTGATTGTCCCATACAAATTGAAGGTATTCTCGGTGGTAGTGATCCACTGGGACGGTGAGGTACGCGTCCTGTAAATCTAACTTCGCCATCCAATCCCCTGTGCGTAGTAGATCCCTCAGGGAATGAATACCTTCCATTTTGAAGTGTTGGTAAGAGATGAAGGCATTCAGGGGTCGGAGGTTTATGACAGGCCTGATGCCTCCACCCTTCTTGGGAACCATGAAAAGGTTGCTTACGAAACCGGGGGAGTTCATGGGAATGGGAGCGATCGCCCCTTTGTTGAAGAGGGATTGAACCTCTTGAGTGACTAACAGTCTGTCTGACGGGGAAAAATGAATCGCGTGAGGAAATACGGACTGAACAGGGGAAGTAAGGAAGTCTATCTGGTATCCCCTTACAGTCTGCAGAACCCAAGGGTCTGTAGTCAATCTGTGCCAATTGTGAGTAAAGTGACGCAGTCTGCCCCCGACCCTGGGAGGGTAGAGGGGTGCATGGGTACTCACCATAAGGGCGTCTGGATTGGTATGATCCTCTTGCGCCGCGATTTTGCCAAGGGCGGCTCCTCTGCGGGAAGAATGGGGCAGCTGCGGGCCTGTATTCCTGGTGGGTTTGCCTGGATGTATTGGGACCTCGGGAGCCGTGGTTTGGACCCCTGTGATAACGGCCGGCCAGACGGCCCCGACCTCTGCCGGCCCCTCCAAAAACCTTTGGGCTAAACACTCTCTTCATGTTAGCCTGGGCCTTATCCAGTGCAGTGAATGTCTGGACGAAAGAGCCTAAGTCCTTTACGAACTTGTCCCCAAATAGCATGCCTTTAGCTGAGGTACCAGGGTCAGAAGTGGCCATGTTAACAAGCTTAGGCTCGATCTTAATTAAGATTGCCCTGCGCCTTTCACTGGCTAGGGCCGTATTGGCATTGCCTATTAAGCATATGGCCCGCTGTATCCACCCTCTTATGGACATAAGGTCCAGGGGGGTCACTCCAGAAATTGCCTCCTCCACCATCTCAAAGATACGGGCACAAGGGCCCAGTACATCTAGAACTTTATCCTGGCAATTCCGTAGGGAAAAGTCCAGGCCCTTCTTTGGCCTCCAGCCGGTCTTTCCCAGGAATTGGGCGATTTTAGGATCCACGTCAGGTGTATTGCATGCCAGGTCAGGGACCGTGGGTCTGGGGCATTCGGCTTTTAACTTATTGCGGGTTGCTTTATCTAGGGGATGGCGAACCCTGGCAGCTATATATTTTGCCACGTGTTCCGTTGGGAACCAGTCGGCTGACCTGGGGTGGATTAGATTATCAGGGTCGAACAGGGGTTCGCCCTGGGGGTCAAGCAGCGCATTAGCGTCTGCATCAAGGTCAGGTCTTTCACCGATAGGTGGGACTTCAAATATAGGTTCATCGTCAGAGGTGGACTGATCGATGCCCACTTCCCCTTCAGAAGCCTCCTCTATGTCGGAATCAGAATCCGAATTCAAAGCCTCGGCTCTTGCCTTTTTCCAGGTGCGTACCATTTTTGCCCGGTACTGGGCTCTTTTGCGCGGTGCGACCGTGCCATCCTGTGCATGACGTACCATGCCCGTGTCAGGGATTAATGAGGCCGGGGTAATCGTGTGTCTGGATTTAACACTAGCCTTTTTAGGGGGTCCAGACTTCGGGGCCAGAGGGCCACCGGTCAGTGTAGTGTCCCGGGTTTGGGGGCCCTGGGTAGCTCTAATGGCAGAAGTTATAGAATCTGCTAGGGTAGTGGACATGTGGCCCATGGCTGACTGGACAGCAAGGGAGACAGAACGCTGCATAGTGCTGTCAAACAAGGAACGAAATTCCTCAGAATTCATGTCAGTAGGGGCATCCTGACAGTCAGAATCAGAAGGAGCAGCAGCTCCAGTCTGGGCACCATCTCTGTGAGACATGCTACAAGTATAAACTAGTGGGAGTAGTGAGGAGTCAGTGATGCAAGTAACTCACCAAGGCAGAGAAAAAACCAAATGGCAGGTAAAAGGACAGTGTGGTGTGATAGAGGGAGATGTTCCAAGCAAAAATGATACGTTTTGGCGCCAAAACGAGGGCATAGGGGGCGGGAACAACTTAAAAAAAAAAATGCCCAGAAGGCTACAACAAAATGGCCGCCGCGGCAAAAACTGCGCATGCGCGACGGCCGAAAACGGAGAAAATAATAGAAATAGAGAAAAAACGGTAGTTTGGTAATAAAAAGAGGGGCCTGGGGCCCAAAATGGGTACCCAGGTGAAGGGGAGGGTAAACTCCTAGGGACACAACCGACCCAGGAGTGAAAAAAGGGAAGAGAAAAGCAGTGGGAATAAGGGTATAGAGAATGTATAAAGAAAACTTCAGCAGTACATTAATACAACAATGTACAAATAATAATTCACTAAATAAAGTGCTTAACATAAAGTATAAACAAGTAATAACTATGCTCTATAGTGAGGAGCACAAATAAAACATGTACTTATCTGAGGGAAGCAGCAAAGAAAAGAGGAGGAGTTTTGGGATGTACACTGTGATATGGAGAAAGGGAGGAGTTTACTATTTGTATTTGTTTTATTTTCTCTCTTTGCTGCTGAGGGATTAAAGAAAAGAGTTATGCATAATATGAGCCTCCGTGTCTTTATAAATCAATGAGGTAGGCACACAACAGTCATCTTGTTCTTGATAAAGTCCCTTCATACTGCATAGTTGTCTGTAGCCCTGATTTCCTGATCACAGTGTTAGCTGTGCTCATAAGAGACCACTTCTGTACATACTATATGGGGTCTCTAGTTTAATTCTCAATTGCAGAACTTCATGTATCCTCAACATGACCAGTAATCTTTGTGTTTTAAAACAATTGTCTTTTAATAGAGTTCTATTATTTTTGGTTTCATGTTGTGCTGTGTACATTAATAACAGAAAATGTCACATTACAAAAACTGCTCTTTTCTTTGAGTCAATGAAAATGGATATAGCTGTACTGGTAAAAGAATATGGAGCTTTTAGCTGAGGTTGATGCCTTTTTTGGGGGCAAGCATTGAAAAACCTGGAGAGTGACAAAAGGTTCAGGGGTTCAGAGGTCTCGTCTGTCTGAGGTTTCAAAAACATGTGACTTGGCATCTTTGCTTCATCTTTAACTCTCATTCTCTGACTCACAATGATATAGAAGGTATTTTTTTCTAACAAAGGTACTTCATCAAATAATACAAATGGAGCTAAGAACTAATTTTCAGAAAATCATTTCCCCTTTCTGGTTTCTGAAATTACTGTGGTCACACTATTTACCACTTCCTTATTTAATCCATAGTCCTCTTTTGGTAAAATGTGACCATATGTATAATGTGGTGAAGTTCCTTGTTACAAGAAACCAAATTTATTGACAAACAACTTATGAGGAAGTAAACTATACAGGATTATTATTTTTATCCATATGGTCTATTTTATGCTTGTAAGATCTGAAGTTCTTTTGGTGACATTACCCTGTTGCATACTGCATACCTTCTTTCTCTTATGGGCAAACAAGGTGACCATAAGACCCATTGTTGTGGCTTTAGTTACTTGTGGCCGTTTCTAGTTTATAGTGAGTTGGTGAGTGGAAAGTACAACTTTCCAGTTTAGTGAAAAACCCCTAACCAGATTCAGCAGACTGAGGGCACAACTAGACTCATGTGATGTAAAAATTTTCTGCATTCAACATCTTCCCACATATATGTAATCAAAACTGTTGGTATGTAGAACAGCATCATATTTTTCTTCTACAGAGGTTAATCTCAACTACAACTTTTAAATGATCACATTACACTATGTTTAGCCATTATTTCAGTTTTTTTATTTCTAAGATGGTAAGATGAGGTTAGTAATATTAGTCTGAATTTTTCAAAGTGAGCAAAATACCTTTTTATTAAACTAACATTTAGTTTAGGAGCGCTAACCTCCCTCTATGTCTACATACTTTGGGCATGAAGTGTACAACCCACAATCCCTCCAATGCTAAGAAAACTATACCCACAGACTAACTCTCCATTCTGACCATGTCCCGCAAATGGGCCAAAAACCATTTCGATGCACAGTTTGGGAGCCCTCTGGATGGGGCGCACGGTTTGGGAGCTCTCCGAATGGGGCGTGCGGTTTGGGAGCCCCCCGGACAGGGCGCACGGCTTGGGAGCCCACTGGCAGGGCACTTGGCTTGGGAGCCCACTGGCAGGGCACTTGGCTTGGGAGCCCACTGGCAGGGCACTCGGCTTGGGAGTCCACTGGCAGGGCACTCGGCTTGGGAGTCCACTGGCAGGGCACTCGGCTTGGGAGTCAGGAACAATTCAGGATCAAGTACAAAGGAAGCCAGGACGCCAGGAACAAGTCAGGATCAAGCACAGGCAGGGCCGGCCCGACAATGGAGCCGAGTGGGGCAACTGCTCCAGGCGGCACATTTGAAGGGGCGGCACTTCGCCGCCCCAAGCCCTTTTTTTTTTTTTTTAAAGCGAAAGAGAGAGAAAGGGGCCCCGAGTGGTTTTCGCTTACCAAGCTGTCAGTACCCGCTCGGCGCCCCTCTCTCTCTCCTCTGCGGCAAGTCTCCCTGTTCGGTCTCTGTGCCGGCTTGTAATGCTGAGTGCCGGAAGATTTCTGAAAGGTAAGTACAAAAGGGGGGGTAGATAATGGGGGGGGCGGCAGGGACGGAGGGAGGGAGAGGAAGGGTAGATAAGGGGGGGCGGCATTTGAAAATTTGCCCCAGGGCCAGAGCAAAACAGTCCTACAACTTCAATGCAAAGGCTCTGACTGAAGGGCTGGGCAGGTTTATATAGGCAGGCTTGATCAGGTAACAAGGTGCAGCTGAACATAATTAGGTCTGGGTACTCCAGAATGAGAAGGGCGGCCACTAGTGGTTGAAAAACAACATCACGGTAAATAAACAGTGAACACTCTAGACTGAGTAGGTGGAAACGTGCAATTGCTTATATCAGTGAGTTCCGCAAGATTAAAAAAATAAATAATAAATTAAAAAACAAAAAGTGTCCCTCTTTCACATCTTGAAATGTGGGGAAGTATGCTATAAATACCTGGGCATACTCCTAGCGCAGTGCTAGTGCATTGTGTTTCTGGCCCTGTATAGAAGAAAAAAAAGAGAAAAAAAGTTTGTTACAGTGTATATCATTCATAAAACTGACAAATATCATTTACCCTTTCTTCTTAACATTCATACATCAACTTCAACATTCTCTCCTGGGAGTATATAGAGTATATATCCTCTGGGCCTGCAAGTTAATCTCGTAGTAATTTAATAAATTAATTTAAAATGTGCAGAGGCCAAATATAAGAGAAAATGTTATCATATAGGGGTACCAACGCGCTCCTCCTGAAATAATTATTTTATCAAACATGTCGATCTTTTCCACTTTATAATAATATTCCCTTTCCATTGTGTACTGGTATTGTATTTGATTCGTAACTATCCCAATTTATTATGCCAGCGTTTCTCCACTGTCTGGCGATACAAATCTTTGCAGCCAAAAAAACATGTATAATAAGTATTCTTTGATTTAACTTAAGTTTCTCTAACCCCAGATGGAACAGAAACATCCGTGGATCCACCTGTTCCTGGAGTTGGAAAAGGAGATTGAATAATTGCGAGATATTCATCCTAATATTTAATAATTGGGAGCATTCCCACCATATATGCAAGAAGGAACCCATATGGGCAGAACATCGCCAACAACTATCAGAATTTATTGGATCGATTTTATTCAATCTAACAGGAACTAAATACCATCTATAGATAACCTTAATATTGGTCTCTAATAGGTTTACCGAATGGGCATGTTTTTTTGTTGATAGGAAAGCCTGTCGCCATTGTTCAAATGAATCTGCTGTACTCAAATCTCTTTCCGATCTCAGAATCAGTGGATCTTTCTCATCTATATTAAGGATTTGTATAAGGATAATTGCGCTCCAGATTTGCTTTTTTTGTGTGTGTTGTCAACCAGTGTTCTATTGCGGGATTATGGTCTATTCCTATCCGATTAATAAAATTCTTAATCCTTAAATATGTAAAGAATTCTGAATTTGGCAAGGAATATCGTTCGCTAATCTGAGAAAATGGCATAAGAACATCTTGGTTTAAGATATTGCCAATGCAAGAGATACCACTCATATTCCATAGAGAAACTAAGGAGATGTAGTTTTCTTTTTTCCAACAAGTTTTTATAATTATAGTTAATAAGAGAGGGTAAATCTTTCGTAATATTAATTCCCAAGTAATCTATGGCTTGGCCGTTCCAGTTTAATCCATACCTGGACCCAAGATCACCGATTTCTTCTTGGGTATAGCAGGTCATAATGACCTGAGTTTTCCCAAGATTAATCTTATAGTTGGAAATGAACCAAATGTATCTATTAGTTTGAAAAGTGCAGGGATAGAATGTGATAAATTTGTTAATGACAAGAGTACGTCATCTGCATACAGAGATATTTTGTAGATATCGATATTATTACAAACCCCCAAAATATCAGGGGATTGTTTTATTGATTCTGCCAAGGGCTCTATACTAAGTATATATAATAACAGAGATAATGGACATCCCTGGCGTGTTCCGTTTTTTATGGGGAACCAATCGGAGTCTAACAAATGTCCTACAACTTTAGCAGTTGGGTTTGAATATAGACTCATCACATAATCTTTGAATAATCCCTCAATACCATAGTTAATTAGGACAGCCTCCAAATATCTCCAGTTCACGTAATCAAATGCTTTTTCAGCATCCAACGCGAGAAAAGCTGATTTAGTTCGATAGAGGTTGACCTTATGAATAAGGTTAAAGATCTTACGGGTATTGTCTGATGAGCTTCTGCCTTCTACAAATCCTGTTTGATCTTTATGAATAATATGTGGTATAACTTGTTTTAATCTTTGTGCTAGGATTTTAGAGTAAATCTTAATATCTATATTTATTAAAGATATAGGCCTATAATTAAGTGTAAAAGTTGAATCTTTGCCTTCTTTCAGGATTGGAATGATTGCAGCTTGAAGAAGTTCCTTAGGAAATTGTTCCTTTCAGGCCCGGACTGGGACAAAAAATAGGCCCGGGCATTTAAGCCTGAGCAGCCCATATTTATTTATTTATTTATTTATTTATTTATTGTTTAAGCCCACCCGTATCATCTTTGCATTTAATCATTCACACAAATCATTAACACATTCATTAATGCAGTCTCACAAATCATTCAAGCAATTCATCCTCACATGAATTCATTAATTGTCATACGCATTCACACAATTCATCCACACATTTATTCATTCATTCTCATACGCATTCACACTACCCTCTCTCTTCATCTTATCTGCCCCTTCTCACTATGTTCCCCCTTTTCACTATGTAACCCCCTTCCCCACTTCTCAATATGTACCGCCTCTATCTATCCCCTCTCCCCCTTTCTCACTATCTAACCCCCCTCTGCCCCTTCTCACTGCACCCCCCCTTCCTCACCCTACTTACCTTGTTGCCGGAGCAAGCAGCAACTGCGACCGCGCCTGTGCCAGGGCAGGATTGACTTAGGGGCTGATGGAGCTGCAGCTCCAGGCCCCCACCTTAAAATAGGTCCAGTCAGGACCAGACTGACTGGTCCTATATGGCCGCATTAACGCAGAGCCCCTTAAGCCCGCTGCAACTACCCCCTCCTAACTATCTACCCTTTCCCTCTTTGAAGTTCACTTACCCTTCAGGAGTCCTGCGGTGGGGGTGCAAGGCCTCTGCCTCCCAGCTCTGCCACTGTATGGAACAGTATAGAGTGATGGGAGTTATGATGTACTTTTAGAGTATAATTAGATCATGAAAAAGACATTGGAAATGGTACAGCATAACACCCATCACTCTCACACATACCAATCCACACGTATACCAATCCACACGTATACTAATCCACACATATATACCAATCCACACACATACCAATCCACACACACAAATCCACACGCACACCAATCCACACGTATATCAATCCACACATACATCAATCCACACACATATACCAATCCACACATATACACCAATCCACACACATATACCAATCCACATACATATATACCAATCCACACATGTATACACCAATCCACACATATATACCAATCCTCACACATATACCAATCCTCACATATATACCAATCCTCACATATATACCAATCCACACATACATCAATCCACACACATATACCAATCCACACATATACACCAATCCACACACATATAACAATCCTCACATATATACCAATCCACACATATATACCAATCCACTCTCACTGAATGCTTTCCTACCTTTCCTCTTTTCTCCTTACAGCTCCTTTTCCTTCTCTTCGCTCCTCTTCTTCAGTTCTTCTGTCTTCTTCCGGTTCAGAGGGCATGGACAGCGGTGGGCGCGGCTTCAGTGTTGTGCGCCGGGATCACAGCAGCTGTTGCCGCGCGGATCACAAGGGAGCGGTATCGGAGGTCTTTAACAGACCTCCGGCTCCCTTGAGTGATTTTAAGCCGGGTTGAACCCCGGGAAGCCCCCACCAGGGCCGGCCTTAGGGGTCTGCGGCCGCACAGGGTTTAAATTAAAACATCTGGGGTTTTTTTTTCAACTTTATTTAACATCCTCCATGTTAAATAAAGTTAAAACAACTTTATTTAACATGGAGGATGTTAAATAAAGTTAAAAAAAAAACCCTGATATTTTAATTTAAACCCTGTGCGGCCGCAGACCCGTAAGGCCGGCCTTGGTGGGGACTTCCCGGCCCCTTAGAGTGGCGGACCCGGTCGCAGTTGCGGCGGGCTTAAGGGGCAGGTGCCCCTTATGCCCTGCGTTAATGCGGCCGTAGCTAGGGTAGGGGCCTGGAGCTGCAGCTCCATCAGCCCCTAAGTCAATGCGGCCCTGCTGTGGCCCGGCCCACCGGGCAAATGCCCGGTGTGCCCGATGGCCAGTCCGGGCCTGGTTCCTTTAACCCCTTGATGACAATTGACGGTCTGGGCACGTCACTGGAAAACGAACGGTTAACGACAATTGACGTACCAGGACCGTCCTGACTTTAAACGCTCGCTTTCTGCACCCAAATGGTGTTGCTGTAATGCCTCGACCTCGAGGCATTCAGCAACGCGACGATCGGCACTAGGGGCCATGTCTGGCCCCTCCCCGGGGCGTCAACATCGCCATACATTGTATGGCGGCAGACGCCCATTTTAAAAGCGTTTAGGAGGCGATCAACGATCACCTCCTAAAATTAAATGGTGTCGATCAGGAGGCATTCAGCGACACCAAACACTTACCCCAGGACGGAGCTGCAAGTAATCTTCACCATGCGCAAGATGGCGGCGGCCCGGGAAAAAAAATAATAAAGATGAAAGAGTTTGTTAGATGGTCTCCAGACCCTCTAGAGAACTCTGGCTCCACTTGCAGGTTGAATACAGGTACTGCATTCAACCATGCAAGTCAATGGAGCCCAGCTTTCTAATCAGAGTGTGATTAGTAAAAATAAATTAAAAAATAAAATAAAATTAATAATTAGAAAAAAATAGTTAAAAAAAACAGTAAAATGTAAAAATAATTTCCCACTGATGTGGAACCTTCAAGTTGAAAAAAATAAAAAAAAAAAATGTAAAAAAGGCAAAAAAATAATAATATATATATATATAAAAATATATTTTTGTGAGCAAGTCCTAAAATTAGCACATTAGCTCGCATGGAAAGAGTTAAAATCAATTCTCGCATGGAAAGAGTTAAAATACCCATGGGGTGTCTACTTTTAAAAAATGTATTATCTGATGGGGTAAATTGAATTGGCCGGGTTCAACAATGTCCCAATTAACACGGGGGGAAGGAAGGCCACACATCTAATTTTCAATTAGAAAAATGCACACGTCCCAAATGTGGCCTTTTAGTTCCCCCCAAAAATGACAAACCCATGCATGTGCAAAGTTTTTGACTTGGTAAAATACACTCCACCAATTTACCAGGATTATCTGGTTGTTGTTCTTCCCATAATTCATGTGTAACTTTCTTAATAGCATTTTGCGTGAAAATAAGTGGAGGTCTTTTAACGCTTTTAAGTTATTAGTGGGAGAAAAACTTAAACCCAACTCCAAAACTTCACGTTGTGTTCTAGTCAGAGCGTGATGTGACAGGTTAATTACCTCCATATATGGCTTTATTGGGCACACTAAAATGGCCCAGCTCAAAGATGTACCAAATAGGGCATGGGCAGTTGATCGCCAAACGCCAAAGTTAAACATTGAAAATGCGCATGCCCCAAATGTGGCCTTTTGCCCCCAAACAGCCAGCCAAAATCATTCATGTGAGGTATCACTGTACTCAGGAGATGTTGCTTAACACATATTGGGGTGTCGTGTGACAGCGGCATATACCAGGAGCTGTAAATTCATACATAAAGTAGGTGTGTGGGGGAAAAATACACACAAAAAAATACTATAACACGAAAGAATCCTGCAACACCTCTCATATACAATATCATCACATAAACTTCTTGGTGTATATAAGGATCATATGTTGAGTATAGGGAAACTCATAATAAATTGTATACCAAGAGAGAAAGAGTTCCAAACAAGCCCTTCTAATATAAAATATATATTACTTTATTATACAAAAATATAAAAACACATACAGCATCTCAAAAGTTGGACAAAAAAGTATCTTGAAAACAGATCCGAGCATGTGGAGGAACTATAATTACTTATATAAAGTGGCTTATGTGCATATGGACAATGATATAAATAAATAAATAAGAATAAAATGCTATAACATCAATTGCTCACTATGGAGTGCACCTATATCCATTATAACATATTGTGCCCATGCAGAATCGCAAACATACACAGATAATCAAATGACCATCATCGATCAGAAATATGTCCACAAAGAGCTCTAGTGCTTACCCATTAGATAAATATGACCTCCACTTCCCCTACGCCGTTTCGGTTCTCCTTTTTCAAGGGGTTATTTCCCTATTGTGTAGATATATATATACCTCTCCCACCGGAAGTTACGTGTTAAAGACACATTGGCGCCGACACCACGTCTCCGTCCAGTCATACACTGCCCTGCATCCGATGTCTTTTCCATAGTGCGCAGGCGCGAGAAAACAATCATCGAGCATGCGCACATAGGTCAAAACGCCGGCCAAAGACAGGACCTCTGGGTGGATATCACCGCGTAGCGCACTAGGATTCAACATGGAACTAAAAGTCTGTTTCTATAAATCCTAGTCAACGAACCATTATACCAAAATAAATAAATAAATAAATAGAAGGATAAATAGACATTTAAAGGGTATAAAGTGCTGAGCTAGAGACTTGATTAAAGTGCATAGTATGTAAATCTAAATTATCTATGTGACAATTTTTCCTTAATAGATGTGTAAATACATATTTATGTATAAATGACTGTGCAAAACAATATCAGTGTCAATGATAAATTATTCATAAATATAAATAAAAACTTTGTGTAAATACTAAATTGATGAATAGGTGAAAAATATAGATGCAAAAAGGGCCAAAATAATAAAATAATCAAAAAAAATTCATGATCACATATTATAATAACCGTGCTAAACAATATCAGTGTCAATACCCAATAATTCATAATTGAATACATACTATATAATGTAGATCTTCCATGATTTTTGATGGGGGTATTCATAGATTGTTAAGCCATTATGGCGTATAGGTATATGAACTACAATAAAGGAATAAAAACAAAAGTTAAAATCACCAATAGAAAGATATTATAAAAATGCAGAAAAGGACAATTGCTCGTTTAAGCCAACAGGTGTCAAGGTAATTGGACAATCCACCTACACTCTTTTTGGGCTAGAATCTTTTTAACATTACCTCCTCGTACTCCTGTGTTGATCCTTTCAATTCCCTTCACCTGTAGACTCGATGGATCGCAGTTATGTGTAGTTTTGAAGTGCCGTGGTATTGTTTTTAGTATTGTCCAATCTGATGCATTTTTGGCCGCCAAGATGTCTCGTACATGTTCTCGGGCACGGATTCGCAGTTCCCTTGATGTTAATCCTATATATATTTTAGGGCATCCACAGGTTGCATAGTAAATTACATTTCTGGTGCCACAGGATATGTACTGGCGGATAGAGTATTCACAAGACCCATCTGCTGATTTAAACGTGTTGGCCCGAATTATATTTTTGCACGCTACACAATCACCACACGGATAGCATCCTAACCGTGGGTTTGTTATTCCAAACAGTTGTTGATTTTTGCTACATAGTGGCTTCTAGCAGGTCCTTTAAATTGTTGCCTCTTCTTGTAGTAAAGGAAACCCCCTCTGGGATCACAGACGCCAAAATCGGATCTGTTTTAAGGACTCCCCAATGTTTTCTTACGGCTTCTTGCATATTTTCCCACTGACAATTAAGATTAAGATTAAGACAATTTTAAGATCCAAAAAATCTACCTGTTGATAACTGTAGACGTAGGTTAATTTTACATTGATGTCGTTAGTGTTTAGGATTGTCATGAAGGATTCCAAATCAGACACCAATCCCTGCCAAATAAATAAAATATCGTCAATGTATCTAAGCCAGCACTGTACATGGTTCACGTACTGCGCACCACCACACTGCAAAATCCCCCTCTCCCAGAAACCGTTTTTACCTGTCTGCCGTTACCAGTAACATGTCTTGCTCCAAAGAAATCCCATGAATCCTCCCGAGCACGTCTGTCGTGTCTTTCACATAGGATGGTAGAGTTTCAACTAGTGATTTAAGATAAATATCTAAGAATTTACATATTGGATCACATATGCCATCAATACCAGACACAATGGGACGTCCTGGAGGATTGAGGGGGTCTTTGTGTACTTTTGGAATTAAATAAAAAGTTGGAATTTGTGGATATTGCTTGGTCAAGCCCTCTCTTATTTTTTTGGATATTATTCCCTTCTCTTCTGCATGTTCCAAAATTGTCGCTAATTCTATAGCATATGATGTTACGGGGTTAAATGTCAATTTTTCATATGTTGACTTATCTTTAAGTTGACGAAATGCCTCTTTCTCATACATTGTATTTGGCCAAATAACTATATTTCCCCCTTTATCTGCCTTTTTATTGTAATGTCTTCCATTTTTTGGAGTTCATTTAAAGCCTTTCTCTGTGTTTGAGTTAAATTATCTTTAGATCTTTTACTTGAGATCTTCCGAAACTCCTCTGTCACTAACCGAGTAAAAATATCGATAGCCGGGCAGATAGAGAGAGGGGGAAAAGTTTTTGACTTAGGTAAAATACACTCCACCAACTTACCAGGATTATCTGGTTGTTGTTCTTCCCATAGTTCTTCCTCAAGATCTCGCAATGTTTCCCTTTCCACCTCATTAAAATTCATGATCTCCGGTCTAATGTGTAACTTTCTTAATAGCATTTTGCGTGAAAATAAGTGGAGGTCTTTTAACGCTATAAAAAATTAAAGTTATTAATGGGAGAAAAACTTAAACTCCAAAACTTCACGTTGTGTTCTAGTCAGAGCGTGATGTGACAGGTTAATTACCTCCATATATGGCTTTAATGGGCACACTGAAATGGCCCAGCTCAAAGATGTACCAAATAGGGCATGGGCAGTTGATCGCCAAACGCCAAAGTTAAACATTGAAAATGCTCATGCCCCAAATGTGGCCCTTTTGCCCCCAAACAGCCAACCAAAATCATTCATGTGAGGTATCGCTGTACTCAGGAGATGTTGCTTAACAAATATTGGGGTGTTTTATGATACGCATAAAACACCCCATTTTACTTCATACCTGAAGTAAAATGTGTGTGAAAAAACAAATGCAAAAAAATGACTACCACAAAGTTTGACAAAGACTGGTGGTAGATATGGTGCATGGAAAGAGTCAAAATACTAGCATTTGAAATACCCTGGGGTGTCTAGTTTTCAAAAATATATGATTTGATGGGGTAAATTGCATTGGCCGGCTTCAAAGATACACGAAATGGCACATGGGGGGAAGAATTACCAGATTTGGAAAAAATGGCTTTGAAATAGCAAAACGCTACCTGTACTTATTGCCCAATAACGTGAAGAAAAAGGCAAAAAAACATAAAAACAATGGGTATTTCTAAACTGTGGACAAATAGTAGAATCTATTTAGCAGGTTTTTCCATTACCTTTTATAGATGAGTAAAAGATTTTTCAACTAAAAGTTAGAAAAAGTATTTTTTTTCTAAATTTTTCACCATATTTTATACTTTTTTAATAGTAAATAATATGATACAATCAAAACAATCTAAAGAAAGCCATTGTTGTCCTGAAAAAAAACAATATATAACTTGTGTGGGTTCAGTAAACGGGAAAGAAGAAAATTACAGCTAAACACGAGCAGCGCAGAAATGTTAAAACGGCCATTGTCCCAAAGGGTACAAAAAGTAAAATCAGCCTTTGTCACGAAGGGGTTAAGGAGACAGAGGAATATACTCGCAGTAACAGCGGCGCTATTATCTGCTGTAATAAAACGAAAAAAGTAGCGGAGAAACCATCCGGACCTGGTGCCTTTCCTAGTTTCATATCTTTTATAGAATTGATTATTTCTGATAATAAGAATGGTTGATTTAAAAATTGTGTTTGCGGAACCGAAATTTTTGGGAGGTTTAATTTTTATAGAAATGTACTTATTGCCAGGTCAGATTGCGGAAGTTCAGCTAGATTATATAAAGATTTATAGTAATTAGCAAAAGTATTGGATATTGCTTTAGGAGATAAAAAGTGTTTATTTCCCATGATTATCTTTTTAATTGTTTCCGATTTATGTTTGGATTTCAGCTTATTTGATAAGGTTTTACCGATTTACCATTTTACCATTTTTGACATAATTGTAATAGCATCCAATTAATTTTCTCCAAGTCTTTCAACCCTATTTCTTGCCTAACATATTTTATTTGTTGGAGCGTAGAGAGGTCATTATTATTTTTATTAATTCTCTCTAATTTGGCTAATTTTATATATAGCTCCGTTAATGTAGAACCTCTCCGTTTCTTCTCTCTAGATCCCATTTTTATCAATATACCTCTCGTATATGCTTTAAATGTACCTCTCTATTATCATTTTCCTGTAAAAATTGCTGAGCTTCCCTTGTCAATTCTTGTATGTTTAATGTGTTCTTCAATAAAGATTCATTTAATCTCCAATTGTTTCTTATATTATAATCAGGGTTGTTGGTAATATCTAGAAACACCGGAGCATGGTCCGACCATGTAATATTCCCTATTCTGGAATCCTTTACTAATTTCAAAAACTTTGCTTCTATCAAAAAGAAATCTATGCGTGAATAGGTTTGATGCATGTTTGACTAAAAAGTATAATCTCTCTCTAATGGATGGGAAACTCTCCAACAATCGTACAAAGAGTTCTTTAGTAAAAGTTCTTGGATTCCAGTATAGGGACATTTCCGTTTGCTCATATCCGACGTAAAATGGCTACGGTCTATCTTAGGTTCCTGAACCGAATTGAAATCCCCTCCAATCAGGAGGATACCAGTCTGGAGGGATTCAACTTTATAAATTAATGTATGCAGAAAACGAAAAGATCTCCTGTTAGGAGCGTATACATTAATAAGTGTGTACGTGATATCATCAGTAACAGAAACCGTCCATTTGGGTCAAGTTCCTCGTAAATAGGTTCAATTTTAGGTTTATTTGAAAAGATTATTGCCACGCCCCTTTTTTTCTTGGTACCCTCCATATTAGCTGAATACACATAAGGATATTACACATATTCATTAATGCAAATTAATTAATACTCTCCCTCATTCAGACAATTCATCCACACATTAACTAATACTGATGGGTCGCCATCATTGCCTATCAGAGATAGCTTCTGCTCAAATACATGCTCATGCTGGTCCTGAGCTTCATGGTGGCATCAATATTTGAAGATTCATGGGTTTGGCCCATATGTGCCTTCTACAGTCCTTTCTTTTTCAAAGCCACATCTCCTTCATACTTAGATATCACTTAATAAATGTTGAACTTTATTTGGTGATCCACTGCCCATGCCCTATTTGGTACATCGTAAATAAAAACATATATTTGTGAAAACTAGACACCCCAGGGTATTTCAAATACTGGTATTTTAACTCTTTCCATGCACTTATTCTACCACCAGCCTTTGTCGAAGTCTGCAGTAGTATTTTTTGTGTGTATATTTCCCCACGCACATTGTAATTTAGGTATAAATTTATAGCTCCTGCTATATGCCACTGTCACACAACACCCCAATATGTGTTCAGCAACATCTCCTGAATACAGTGATACCACTGTATAGGTTTGTCTGACTGTTTGGGGGCGAAAGGGCCACACCTGGGACACGGCATTTTTCAATCTTGCACTTTGACATTTGGTGATCCACTGTTTAGTACATCTTGGAGCCTGGCCAATTCAGTGTGCCCTATAAAACCATACATTTTTGAAAACGAGACACCCCAGGGTATTTTAAATGCACACATTTTACCAACAGCCTTTGTCAAAGTTTGCAGTAGTATTTTTTGTGTGTATTTGTTGTACTTTAGGTATGAATTTACATCTCCTGGTATACGTCACACAACACCCCAAAATGTGTTCAGCAACATCTCCTAAGTACAGTGATACCCCACATGCATGGGTTAGTCGGGTTGTTTGGGGGCTGAAAGGCCACATTTGGGACGTGTGCATTTTTCAAATTGGAAACTAGACATGTTGTCATCCTTCCCCGTGTGTTAATCGGGACATTGTTGTACCCGTCCAATGCAATTTACCTCATCAAATCAAACAATTTTTAAAAGTAAACACCCCATGGAACATGCCAGTATTTTAACTCTTGCCATGTGAGAAATGTTTTAAGATAAAGTGCTAATTTGAGGACTTGCTCATTTGAGGACCCTCATGGAAACTTTTTCAAACTTTATTTTTTTAAAGGACGTCCTGGGGTGGGTGTTTGGTGTCGCTAAATGCCTCGATCGAGGCATTTCAGTGACACCATTAAAGTTTAGGAGGTGATCGTTGATTGCCTGCTAAACTCTTTTAAAACGGGCGTCCGACAACCCAGGGAGGGTCCAAAGATGGCCCCTGATGCTGATCTCAGCATTACAGCAACACTGTTTGGGTGCAGAAAGCAAACGTAGATTGCTTTCTGCACCCATTTAAAGCCATGAAGGTCCTGGCACGTTAATTGTCACTAACTGGATGTTAGTGCATGACGTGCCCGGACCGGCAATTGTCTTTAAGTGGTTAAAGCCTGTCGTCGAGGCCAGGTGAGAGAGGCGGGATTCAGCCCATAACAGAACTAGGTGACCACACATCAGTGAGTCCAGCCAGGCCTCTTAAAGGGACGGCCACACCTTGCAGTCTGTGGGACTCTGGGTGATGCCTGACAGAGAGTCTCTGGGCAAGAACAGGTTCAGAACCCTAAGTGGGGTAGGTAGGTTAAGATTTCCCTGGTTGGAGATGGCTACTGCAGCCTTAGACTTCTTTTTAGGTGCCACCTACAGGCACAAGTCTGATAGGAACTAGCAGATACCAAGGAGTCATGGGACTGGCAGATGACAGCAGACTGAGAAACATGCACAATAAGGCGAAATTTTGATCCACTGGGATAACATGGAGACATAAACTAAGAACAGTCCAAGGTCAATAGCCAAATAATAATCAATCCAAATGAGGTCTCCAGAACCAGGGACAAATACACACCAGGACAAAATCTCAGGCCACGAAAACAATGTTGTACCCAGGGAGACTGGGAGCAACATCAGTTGAGGAGTTTTATTACAGGCTCTCTTTTTGGGGCATATATTATTTTTATTCTTTTATATATCTTAATTTGTATTTCTTTTTGTTTTTATATATTTTATATGTGTATATATTTTGTTCTGCACAGTTTATGGATTATTAAAGGTGTAACTCTGTAAAAATGAAATCCTAACTTCCAGCAACAACGCTGTTCATTGCCATTTCCTTATCTGCAACTCCTTACTTATCTTCAAGTAGGCACTTTTCTGATTGGTCACCCTCCTCCAGAAGTGAGACAACTCTCCCATGAGCCACCATATCCCCACCCTGATATGTGCAAAAATCTCCCCCTCCTGAATATTTCCTTTGTGTAAATCCCACGGGTTTGTGTGTTTCTATCAGTGCCATCTTAACATATGGGCACACTTGGCAGTTGCCCTGGGGACTCGCAGTCCAGGTGCCCCACAGTGAATCACTGCCAACAATATGATTCACCACTGAGCCCCTAGAACAGTAGTGTATGTATAGAGAAGTTGGGAGAAGACAGGCTTCCTCCCCTGTGCCGGTCCTCAGGGCAGTGTATATGTGTATAGGTAGGTGTGTGTAAGGGCAGTGTATATGTATATGCTTGGAAATGTAGTTGCTGTGGCCTTACCCCAAGTAGACTCTTCATAAGTGGGCAATTAAGAGTTACACTGGACTATCCAGACATCCATGCCTGGTCTTCATGCTTTTATCCAACTACTCCTCTGGCAATCACTAATGTCTGCCATATCTCCTTCTCTTACAGGTTTGACTATCACAACTTTCACCTGAACCCCTCATTTCCTGCTGTTACCCCTGTTTTCCTCTTGCTTGGAAATGAAGCTGCTGTGGGCTTACCCCAGGTGGTCTCTTCATAAGTGGGCAATTAAGAGTTACACTGGAGTTAAACTGGAAGGAAACCTACAGACCAAGTACCACTGCAGAAAGCATGATTCACCCGCGCTGCATCTCTCCTGTGGAATTCCCTTCCCCGTTCAGTTCAGACTTTCTGCCTTTCATACGCAACTTTTAAAACTTCTCTGAAAACCCACCTGTTCAGGGAAGCGTACAACATTCCTTCCCAGTACTCCCAACCATTATAATCAAGCCATCTGAATAATCAACAGCTTCAACACATCATTGGAACCAGATCAACACATCCCCATCCAAGCAGTCCCCTCCTATTGTCTCACTTCCCCCTCAACCACCGACTAGATTGTAACCTCGCAAGAGCAGGGCCCTCTTCTCCTTTGCACCAGTTTGTTATAAAGCGCTGGCAGATTCCGCAGAGCGCTGCGGAATCTGCCAGCGCTTTATAAATAAATGAAATGTAATGTATGTATGTATGTACATGGCAATAGATATATGTGTGTGTATGGGCTGGTGTGTGTGTGGGCAGTGTATATGTATGTATATGGGCAGTGGATACGTGTGTGTGTGTGTGGGCAGGGGTGTGGAATGGCAGTGTATGTGCATATTTGTGCGTTTGGACAGGTGTGAGTAAGGGCAGTGTATAGGTATATGTGTTGTATATGGGCACATGCTTGTAAGAGCAGTGTATGTATATATGTGTGTATGGGCATCCACTGAATGACATCATATGCTTGCCTGCAAAAGCAGCCAGCCTCTGCTCTCCCTTACATGTACACACACATGCATACTTCTGTTTCTGTTGATTAATCCTTGTCTCACATAATTTTTTGTTGGGGGGGTTAGGGGCCCCAGTGCATTAAATTAGTTTAATTCTCTTTCAATTGATTTGCAGTGCATAAAACACCCAGTTTGTTCATAATACAGCAGTGCTTGTTTAGCTGTACTCTGTACTTGTAGTGGTCTCCATTTATGGGTGGAAAATGTTGATATCAAGTCCATGCAAATGAGCTGTATATATATTCCCCTGTACAGCTCTAGAGTCTCTGAAGACAAATAGTTTCCAAATAAGTGATTAAAAATCTGCATTAAAATTGAGTTAATTTACAGATTACAGTCAACTTTATTTTTGCAGATACATAAATATATATATATATATATATCATTAGCAGTCTTTCTGATTAAAACACAGTGGGATGGGCAGGTCAGTTTGTGTTTGCATTTCCAAAAGATTTCCGAAATGATGAAGCGTATTTGTTTTTATCCTTATGGCCTTTCTACCTCTGTTGTAGGTTCATGGAAAGGGTCCTTCTTGCTGGAGACCTTTCTGTCAGGCATCTTAAATATGTTATTTTTATAAAAATTGCAGGGTCCCACTAAAATAATGCTGCTACTATAAAATAAGTATATGATACATTTAATATATTATTATGGGAAAATGAAACTTTAAAGTAACATACACAAATGAAAATGCTACCAAAATGTTTTTATTGCATAGATTAATATAACGGTAATTTGACAAACGTACACCTCTCAGCTTTTCCAAATATGTAGTTAAAAGGCACACTACACATTTCTGTAAGTGCCATGATAGAGAGAGTGAATCATTTCATTCAGTCACTGTCTAAATAAACGGCAAAAGTCTCTCCCTCATGATGCTTTTAAGAGGCTTGCCTTGTGTCTTCTTTGCCTGATGGTAACAAGGTTGACGCATCTGTGGCCTACAGAATTGACAGGCAGATTCCACATCTACTGGCTGTCAAATCATAGGTCATAGACCCGTGCACTGACTGCACTCTTTTTTAAATAGTTTGTCACAGGTTACCTTACTAATTCTACATCATGGACAATTTCCATATAGTATGCAAAGAACATTTATTTATTTAAAAAAAAAAAAAACAGAAGACTTAAGCACCTACAAAGTAGTATAAACAAAATGATCACCGCGTGCCCATTCTGTCAAGCTGTCGTGATGGAGGTAAAGATCTTCCTGTCAGATTTCCGGCAATAGAGGCTCCCGAACATCCCTAGCACATACCAAGCAAACATTTGGCTACATTTTGAATATTTATTTACAAAAAAAAAATATATGTGTGAGGAGAGTTCTTTGACAGAAATACATTTATTAAGCATGAGGTAAACATATTGGCCATCAGAGCAGAGTGTTATATTTATATATATACATACATTCATACATACATAATGCCTTCATCCTCAGTATGTCCAATTGTTATACTGCCTCAGCTGGGTGGAACACAAAGTTCTACCCTACCCTCCTCTATGCCTTGAGCTGGGAGTCTTGAAGAACATGAGGTGCCCAACACAGATAACAGCATCTCCACTGGAATACTGTATCTACTTTCCACATGGAGTTGCTGTTACAAGTCATGAGCCTCAATACGATTGGGAGAAAGGGTGCATAGGTTCTTTTGAAGCATAACAAATGACATATCTAAAGAGAGAAGGTTAAGAGTTACAACAAATATCTAGCATTTTAGAAAAATAGCTTATAATTAAGAAATGCTATTCCACTACAAAGAAAAGTAAATTCAGATATTTGCTGTAGTTGCTTTGCACAATAAGTGGTTAAGATCAACTCTTTATTCTGATATTTCACTGGAATCTTGACTAATTACAAAATTACATTATACCAGAGACTCTGTGTGGTGATGCATACAAAATAGTTAAAATAAATAACACAGTTGTCTGTGGTAGTTTTAGAAAAAGCAAAATTATACATTTTGTTCCTCATAAAATGTATTTCCCACAAAGTAACAAAAGTCGAAATTCACAGTGATTTCAATCACGTCTGAATATACATTTCACCATTTCATATGAGTTGCAAAAAACACAAGTAACATTTTTAAATATATATATATATATATATATATATATATATATATATACACACAGATGCATACACAAAAACATGTAAAACCGTGGACGTATTGGGGTTGAAAAATGATAGTTTTTAGATACTATTCTTCAGTTTTCATATGCACTCAGTAGGTCTCTGCAAGGGCAACTACCGACCAGGCTGAGGGTTTCTTTCCAATGTGCTGCTAATGTCTGCAATGCTATTTGAAATCATAACTAGTAGCATTTGCAATATGAAAAAAAAGGCCTGTGCTTTGTCTTAAGAACATAAAGGAAAAAAAACCTGAAATTTTAAGCTACCTAAAAGTTCACTGCAAACTATCCGGCTGTGATACTGACACACAGATGAAAAATGAAGTAAACATTTATGGAAATGGCACCCTTCACGTCTATGGATAGCAACTAATTATAAAATTGCACCGTGAACGATCTTATTGCTCTATCTGTTGGAAAAGGCAAATATTACTAATGATACAGACAGATGGGCAGACGTTTTTCTGCTACACATCATATATACAGCATGGACAGTCTCTTTGTATGTAATGTGGAAGCACACACTGTATGCTCCTACATATATGGCAACTCTGTAATGTGCATCCAGGTATAACAGGAAGTAAAAATATATAACATATACAAACATAGTAACTAATAAAGCACAGACAGTGTCAGCCACCCAACTCCACACATTAACACCTGACAAAACATGTACATTATGCACGTACACGGCAGGAAGTGGTATGACAGTTACAGTCAAGAGAACCACACCCAGAGTCAATAAAAAGGATTTTATTTCACTGCAGCTTAATACCAAACACACTCCACCGTGAAACTGGGATCAGATTCTTTGGAACCCATGTCCTTCTTTCAGATCCTGATGTCCCTATTTTAAGAGAATTGCAATTTAAGCATCTCAGTACTCCAGTCAGGCTAATGTGACCACAAACTCTAAATAGATTAATATACTACCTAGATATCACCAGAAATGGACCGTCTCCAACCTATCTGGTGAGTTAAGAGGTAATGGGGTATGTGTATTGTTTAATACAACAAATTAGTCTGTTGAGCTTTGTGGGGCCCAACTGTCATCACGCTCAGCCAAACTACTGATGAGTGTTATAGTAGTTGCAGTCCACAAAAGCAGGTACACAGTAGAGGTGTCAAAAAAGGTGCCTTACGATTGGACAAGTGTATTTTCTATTGTTTTTTGTTTTTAGCACGTTATCATTTAGCCCTTTCTTATGCCTCAACTGCATTATACTGTATCACTTATATGGGCTGCATGTGCAACCTACATGTATGTACAACCACCTTGGATAACTTTATGAAAAGGGGTGAAAGCCTTTAATCATTTTTTGGCACCCATCACTTTTAATATTTGATTTAGGTGTTAAAAATTATAGAGAAAATAGTCTTTTTTCCCCATTAAACTGTAAGACACCTAACTGTAACTAAAGTAAAAATATGAAACTAAACAAAAATACAAAAATCTAGCCTCCCATGGGGCAAAATATGTTTCAGTCCCCTTCAATCCAAGGGTTAAAAGGGTTACTCACAAGGATATTTACAATAAGTACCAAAAAATGTGTCCAGCAGATACAGCAATGTCGAGAAATGTTATTTGTTTCTGTAAGTTCCCTTGACCTCAATGAGTAATTCTGTCATATAATAAATATCCTGTTGGAGAAAATTGTCAATATTTTGTGAAATATATCTAGCACATATTATATTATTATACATTACATTAATTTATAGAGTGCCAGCAGATTCTGTAGTGATTGTGAACAATAACAGTAGAAACGACAATATACATTAACAATAATGTTAACATGATTTAAGACATACTGGGACAGAAGGAGACGCTGTTGATAGTTTACAATCTCTAGGGAGGTTAAAAATGAGAATAGTAGCCAATTACTGGCTTCTGTGCAGAAGAGCCATTTTTATCATATAGCTCATCATTGTCATAATGGGATTCTTTTTAAGGAAACAAAAATTCTGACACGGTCTCTCCCCAGGAACATCAATACCACCTGGAAAAGTGAATCCTAGAAACCCTTAAGTTTAATTCTATGATATGTTTGCCAGCACTGAATACAGGATCTGCAAGTGTTGCTTCGAGGAGGGATGTACTTATCATCCCCTGGTATCTTGCTAGGCCCAGTCCATGCTTGCTTATGTGGTCACTGACAATCATACACATGGAAAGGTCACTGCGCACATTATATAGAAGGCCAAATAGATTTGAAGATATTATATTTTATTCCTTTTGTCTCTGCAGAACGTGTGTAAAAAGGTAGTGCAAACATTTTATTAACAGGAAGCTGCAAACAAGTTATCTGAATCTTAAAGATCACATAGCTCCGTTAATTACATGTTAATAACAAAGTCCTAAAACAAATTGACGCCCTCTATATGGTTTGAGATTCCTACTTTAACCCAAATTAGAGCAAGAGGACAATGATAAAATCAAACCTGTGTGTATATATATATATATATATATATATATATATATATACACACCTGTATCCCTCCCAAGTGTCAAACAAGCTACTGACACACGCCATAAGTTCAAATGGCAAAATTCAACCTGTTTTACAAGCTTTTTTACTTGTTCCCACAGGGTTTACTAGAGATGTTCCAAAGCCAAAGTTCATAACTTCACCCCTTCTGTAGAGTATGCTGCACTATATCATCCCACACTCAGTACAGCAAACCCGCTTGCTTTTGGTATCTCTATTTACTTTCTACATTTGTTTACTTCTTGAAGAAAAAACATCTAGCTGGTGTGATAGGACCAAGTTAAAAGAAAATACTGTTCTGTTAAAGAACCTTTAGTTCTGCTGTGTTAAATATTATGTAATATGCGTCCAGCCTTTTGGATAATATACAACCCTTCAAACTGTAAAAAGTTGGAGTGTTAGCGAGATACAAGGTAAACTACATCTAGGTATAAAAAACATTGTAACATTAAATCTCTCCTGTTTAGAAAACAAATTAAAAATCCTACTGTAGCACCCTGTAAACACGACACATAACTCACCGCACCTTCCAAGGACCTCCAAACACAGAGGGTCTCCATTAGTTCACCTGTAGAGCTCAGAAGGGAAATGAGAGGTCTGAATAAAAGCCTCCTATCTTTTTGACGCCCTGGGGAGGGGGTGAGGCCAACCCCATGAGCAAGGGGTTAACCATTAACCCCAGCTGTAAATGTTTGATAAACTCAGTGCAGAAGTCACTAACATGATGACAAGGCCAGTGCCTGCAGTGAAAGAAAAAGGGTGTGGAGGTTAAGAGGTGTGTCTGTCAAGGAGGTTAAAGTTTGGGTGCTGTGTACAGATACAAAGAGAGGACTTCAAATGTTGTGCGCAATATCATATATATATAGAGTACATGCACTGCTAGTTGGGCGCATTGAAAGCTATCATTATACAATCTACAATATGAAGGATAAAGGTTAACCAGGATGTTAAAGGTTTAAAAAGCATGTCTCATTCTTCACATACAGAAGAGATTCTCTAAAAAGATTTTCTAAAAAGACATTTAAATGGAACTATAGTGCATCCATTTTTCAAACTATATGCGTCACCATCTTGTGCCAGTCAACAGTGGAAAGAATTGGTAGCATCCATTTTTTTTATTTCCTCTGGTTCTATGGCTATGCAAAATGTTATGTTTCTGTGCAACTGTAGCAATGTTTTAGACCATAGGTTAACATAAAATCCAGTAAAAACATGTTCTTTATAAGAATGTTACCTATAGTCATTAATGACTAAAAACTATACTGTATGTGTCTCATGTAACAAGGACTGGTGTCCTTGTGTGGACATTCAGCCTATTTTGGCTCTTGGTACAAGCTGAATTAGAACACTATCTTCTATCAGATTGTATATAGTACAACCGTGGTCCAAAGAGGTAATCCACCAAGAGACACGTACAGAAATTTGGTTAAAATATTAAATATCTGAAATAGCTTCAATAAGGATGATGAAATATATTGCAATGTTGAAAATATTGCTTATCCATAGTCTACTGGAAATATACAACTCAAGCACAACAATTTTAGCACGGCACACAATTTCACCTTTTAAAGGGAAAAAGTAAAATAAAACATAACTTCTAACATTTATTTAGGAAATACAGTATGCCAATTGTGTTTTCTACATTGATGCCACTACAACAACTTTTGGAATTATTACGTGGCTTAATAAAATGATCAATATATATTGCCTTTTTACTGTGAACACAATTAGCACCTTGTATGCTTCACATAGACAAGGGTCCAATTCAGTGCCAGGCATTTTAGATTTTTAGTTCAAATGACAAGTCAGTTATAGAGTTAACATCTGGTCCCCAGCATCTGGTCTCAGACCAATGCAAGGCAACCGGAGTGGATCCAATCCCACATACCATCTGAAAAAAAAAGTATAACACTCTTGCACCAACGCTAATTCATTATGCACAATTACTTCAACAATTGTATTATATACCAGCAATCACAGGAACATGTAAAGTTTGCAACATTTTGGGTACATCTTGTAGATTTTGGAACGGACATTGACAAAGAGCCTTCTAAAATATGTCTATAGGTGGGGGATAGCATTTTTGTATTTCACACAGCTTATGGCCTGTGACCACAATGTCTTAAGTTGAGCCAAACAACCACAGCATTTCCTGGAATAATCACCATATACCAGACATCAGTGCCAGGCTGTGTATCCCTGCGTGACTTTGCTCCAGTTTGTGTTTTATTGCACCAACCTTTGCCTATGGTTATCACTGCTGTCATATACTTTAATTACCCTGCTAAGCACACTGACAACATCCAACAGAGAACTTTAACCCCTAGATAACACAGACAATGTGATTCCAAGGGAGGGGAGGCCTCCTCCAGGTGTTAACCATTAATCCTAAAGAAAACCAAGCCTGTTACTCAGTGACGTCTTGGTCCATTTCACATTTAGATTGGCATGGTAGAAACCCTCCCCCTATATCACTATGGCAGACACAGCTATCCTGTCACACAGTACTGTGAAATAGCCATCATAGCCTCATGTTATCTCTCCACATGTTTATGAAGAATCACCTGCGCTTTCACCACAAAGACAGCACATTGCAGAGTAACAGATCATAAAGTAGGGTCTTAGGAAGATCAGTGTATGTGTATTTTGACAATCTATCCATTACTATTGCAATTTTGGGCCTAAAGGGTATAGAATGGTTCAGTGTGACACATGTCCAGGGTAGGGTGACCACATTTTATTTCTGCCATCCAGGGACACACTATGAAGCGCATGAGATCACACACACACAGGTGTGTGTGTGTATATATATATATATATATATATATATATATATATATATATATATATGCGTTAAACATGCATTTTGAACTACATAATATGTACTTATCTTTCTGAAGTAAAGACTATGATTGACTAACAGCTGAACAGACAGTTTCTTTAATATTAGTCCCTGCTGCCGATTTATATTAATATTAGCCCCTGCTGCTGATATATATTATTAGCCCCTGCTGCCAATATATATATAAATATTAGACCCTGCTGCCGATATATATTAATATTAGCCCCTGCTGCCGATATATATTATTAGCCCCTGCTGCAAATATATACATTAATATTAGCCAGTGGCGACTCTAGAAACAATATATAGGGGGGGGCACACAAGATACCACAGTCAAACTGGGGGGGCATTAATAATTTCCATTAAATCATACCACTGAAAAAACACACACACACACATATATATATATATATATATATATATATATATATATTGCCAAAAGTAATGTGCTATGGAATGATACTTTTGTTATTGGACAATACAATACTTGATCATTCAACATGGGAAGCCTAAAGCCACAATTTAGTACGACTGATCCTTGAAATCCTTTAAACAACACAATACCTTAACTTTTGCACTAAATGATTTCAGGGCCTAATATTAGATCCTGCTGCTGATATATATATATATTAGCCCCTGCTGCCCAAATATATTAATACTAGCCCCAGTTGCCGATATATATATTAATATTAGTCCCTGCTGCCGATATATATATAAATATTAGACCCTGCTGCCGATAGCAGGTATAGATCAACACATTCACACACAAACCCAGCTTTGCATGTAGAGATCAATTGAAATTCACTTGTGATCTCAGCACTGAAGGTATATATCAAATAAACAGAATCAGACATACAAATCCTGTATTTGCAGGTATACAATAATAATATATGAAACGTAGCATCGCAGGTATAGATCAAATCAATACATGGAAACAGCATTGCAGGTATTAATCAACTGAATAAGACATATTAACCCTGTATTTGCAGGTACACATACATAATGTATGGAAACATAGCATAGCAGATTTGGATCTACAGAATAACACAGAAACCCAGCTTTGCAGGTATAGATCAATTGGAATTCACATAAAAACACGGCATTAAAGGTATATTTAAAACCCCCTAAATTACAGGCATAGATCACAGGTTGCACACCCAGATAACACACATACGATTTGCCATCTTTGTCCCATATACACCCTGCCTGTGCCATCTTGGTCCCCAAGGCTCAAACATCCTGCTAGTGCCATCTTTGCCCTTCCACAATTATACATCTATGATACGCACAAACTCATGCTCTCCCTCATTCAGACAAATCATCCACATATTAATGCATGCTCTTCCTCATTCAGACAATTCATCCACATATTAACTCATACTCTCCCTCATTCAGACAATTCATCCATTTTAAGAAACTACACCCCTTGGAGCTTCAAATGAGGGGCTACATGTATTTCTAGGACAAAAGTTGAGTGCACAAATAATGATGGAATATGTCGCTTTGGCTAGAAAATATGTTTTTTCTATCCATAGCGACATGTTCATTTGTGTCTTGCGCACTCCAGGTTTGTACTAGAAACACATGCAGCCCCTCATTTGATGCGCCAAGGGGTGTAGTTCTTGCAAATGTGTACTTTTTGTGCCATAATTTAACTTCCTACGTGAGCAGTAATGCCACGTCAAGGCTTCAACCCTAATTACTGACCATTCACACGCCTTTCATATCTCCATTCACTCGCAGAAGCACACACACCATACTTTAAATACATTCACTCACAGAAGCACACACCATTCTTTCCCCTTACAATCCCAAAGAAATGATGGTAAAGGGAGAAAAAAAAATCACTTTTACAGCAAAAATAAGTTTTGCAGTGAAAATGCAAGGCGCTGCAGGGATGAGATGGTTACTCACGTACCGCACAGGCTAAATGGCTGATTTTAATAATATTTGCAGTTCATCAGGATTTCAAAAATTGCCTCCCTCTACCGTTGGCTAAATTTAACCCCATGATCAAAGCGAATCATAGGATTAAAAATTAGTATCGGTCATTTTTAAAAAGGGAATGTGACTTTTTATAGCTATATGATCGCTGTGGTAACATTGGCTACCACAGTGATCATTTAGCTAGAATACTTAAACTTTTTTTTATTTTTTTAAAGTTAAACTACTTTGTTTAAATAATTTAATTTGGGGGTCTCTAGGCAATTTTGATCTTTTTTATCTGCCTTTAGAGAACCCCAAATCATTTTTTTTACATTTTTATTTTTTAACTTAATATTTTTTATTACATATTTTTTTACAAGCTATATACCGTTGGAAAGGCGAGGCGATTACCTTTCCAATGGTATATGTTGGGGGTATGTAGCTGCTTAGATGCCTGAGATACAGGCATCTAAGCAGCATGCCCCCATACCTCTTTAACTGACAATTGTCAGTTGTTAATAAAGTTGCGCGGTGACGTCATCGCGTCATTGCGCGAGACGTCACCGGGCAGATCGGGTGGCTCCGGTGATGCCCTTCAGTTTGAGGGCCAGATCGCCGGGGTAGGTGGTGATGGAGGTCCACAGACCTCCATCAAGGTAAGGTAGTGCTAGTGACGGCTAGTGCAGTCAAGGGGTTACAAATTCGGCGGGGGGGCAACAGGGGGGGCAAGGAATAACATAGGGGGGGCAATTGCCCCCCCTTGCCCCCCTGTAGCGACGCCACTGATATTAGCCCCTGCTGTCAATATATATAAATATTAGACCCTGCTGCCAATATATATATATATATATTCACTTACCTTCCAGTCCTGCGGTGGGAGCGCGAGGCCTGTCTCCCTGCTCTGCGTGACATGCCGGCACCGCGTCCAAGCTAAAAGGCCTGGCGGAGGAGACCGAGGGGCGCCGAGCGGTTGCTGAAAATTTCATGAGCGACCGCTCTGACAGAGTTTCAATTCCGGGGACAATGCATTGGGGCTGCCCGGGACCAGGGACATGAGGTCACCCTAGTCCAGGGGGACTATTTCCTTTTCTTTTCTTTTTTTTTTTTTCTCAATGACAGTGTCCTTCAACAGTCCAGCAACTGTAAAAATGCCCACTATGAACCATATCTCTGCCTATTCCTGGTTAAAATAAATGTTTGTGGGTTTCATTGTACAGGGTAAAAATATGTGTGTGTGTCAGTATAGAGGATTAGAATAAAGGTATCTATGGGTTACAGTGTACAGGTTAAAATGTGTATGTGTCAGGGGAGTCTCAGTGTACAGAGCATATTGTACAATGGTAGACTGTGTGGGGTGTCAGTCTTCAGTGTTTAACTGTGTGTGCGTCAGTGTACAGCTTTTGAGTGTGTTTTGGGGTAAGCAGTTTACAGTATTAGAGTGAGTGTGTATGGGGATGTCAATGTATAGTGTTAGACTGTGTTGGGTGTCATGGTGTACGGTCTTAGAGCGAATGAGTGTGTGTGCGGGGTTAATGTACAGTTTTAATTTATGTGTGTTAGTATACATTGTTTAAAAGTCATTGTGTAGTGTTAGAATGTGTGTTAGCGTACGGTGTTATGTTGAATGTGTATGTTTGCATATAGTGTTAGAGTGTATAAGCTAGAAAGGTGGTGAGCAGAGAGACATGCAGGGAGCAGAGCACTGAGCAGTAATAAGCAGCACAGAGTAGGGGGCAGAGCCATTTGTTATCGTGTCTGAGTGTTGCACTGTGTGTACCTGGCTCAGCTACCCCTGCATAAGAAATAATTGCTTTGCACCCTACTCTGTACAGCTTCTTCACTATTTGATCCTGTTAGGGTTTAAAAATATTGCCATCTATGTAAAAGTTTGGCGGTATGGTGATGCAATATTCTTGCTTAGGGTGCCACTTGGTCTAGGACCAGCCTTACCTACAGGAACCCACTGCATTCAACAAGTCAAACATAAGCTGTCCTGTGTATGGCTGTAAACTTTTCATGGCATTAGATTTGATTAAATCTTTTCTGACAAAAGAGAAGGTATAACAGTTTTGAGAGAACAGTTTGGGTGTTTTATACATGAAGAACTGAATATTTTCCTGAAAGTTACAGGGAAATGCAGACAATTTCTCTGAAATCTGCCTGGGCCCTTAGGTAATCTGATTGATATCAGACAATAATTGGACTTTGAGTTAAAAGAGAATTGAAGAAAACAGAAGGGAACACATTGGTTATGGATTTTATTGTTGGTAGTTGTTGAACTTTGGGTTTTGCTTAGATTTTTTTTATTGTTGGTGAAGGGAGAATATTACTTGTCTCCTGGGAATGTGTCAGTTAATAACAAGCCATACTAGAAGCAAGTGTTGTGGCTGCCGCTTTAATGCTTGGAAATATAGAAATTCCTGAAATATGGAAATACATTTTAATATGTTTCCAAACAGTGTCTCTCTATCATACTCAGGATCTTTCAAGGTATGTGGCATTAACCCCATAAGGACAATGGGCGGTCGCTAAACCCATTGAAAACAATGTACGAGCTTTGTCATTAAGTGGTTAAGGTGCATACCACAATACTGTGCTTATTATAGTGCTTATTATAGGTTTTCACAACTTGACAACTTGGATACGGCAAACAGAGGACTTAGGGGTCCAACACAGTTTCAACACAGTAGGGTTAACAGCAAAGGGACACACCCAGGACTAAAGTTCCTTATCTCTGTTACTTCACACAGGCAGACATATGGGGGGTAACATTTGCACACTCAGTAAACTTGTAAACCTGACCTTTCCACTTCTAGGTAAAAGAGAGCACAATCAATTCATGCAATGCTGGATTTAGATCTAAAGCAGCTCCAGTCAATTCCCAAAGTGCACCTGTGTACCAATGTATATCTAAAGAAACATTGCAGATTTATCTGTGTATTAATTTAAGGAAATGTGGCAACCCACAGTACCCTACTTCAGATTGAAAAAACAAAACAAAGGTTGTTTCATTTTTTAATTTGTAGATGTCAGTATTCATCACAGCAACCAACATTTAACATAACAAAAAAAGAATATGATGTCAAATAAGAACCTTTCAGCCCATCTACTCTGTCTATTTTTCCTGATGTTTTTTTCCAATCTTAATTGGACCTTGATCGTGTCTCAGACTCAGGATAACTTTATCCCTATCACATGCATTTGAATCTCTTACTGCATTAGTCTCTACCACTTCTTATGGGACACTGTTCCATTTATCTACCACTCTATCAGTAAAGTAACATTTCCGTACAGTACATCTAAACCTCTAGTTTTAGATTGTCACCTATTGTTCTAATATTTCTACTCCTTTTAAATAAAGTTCCCTTGTGTACTCTTTAAGCATTTAGATGTTTCTATCACATCTCTTCTCTCCCCCAAGCTATACATATAGTCTCTTTCTTGATATTTTTATCCTGTAAACCACTTACCATTTTGTCAGCCCTCCAAAATGGGTAATGATGGCACTAAGGCAAACATGGTGCAGTGAAAGGTCAGAGAGCTTTATAGGTAACCTTCATGACATATTGATAGCCTTTAATGCCATAAACTAAATCAGTGTTAAACATGGGCAAGCATCTCATGTATATAAAGTCATATGCAGGTTTACTGCAATTCAAACAAATTCAGAGCCCAGGACTGTGATAACGCTCATTTACACCTTACAAAATGCTAAGCTCCCCAAAAAGAGCAAGTCACGATTTTGTTATCAAAGAGGGGTACATGGGAGCACTATTCCACTAATGTGTATTTTTTCTTTTAAAATAAAATTTTCTTTAAAATAGCACCAAACTTTAAGGGTCCGGCCTATAATCGGGTGCGGCCTATAATCGAGTCAATACGGTAAGTTGCATGGTGGAATAATCACTCCTGCTTACAGAAAGAATAAGAGTAAAGTAACCTCAGCCAACCACCTTTCAAATTATAAAATTGCTGATGATTATATTACATTTATTTATATAGCGCCGGCAGATTCCATAGCCCAGTTACAGACTTAGTAAAATAAATTAAAATCACAAACAATAACAAACTGGTACAAAAGGAGGGCCCTGCTCTTGCAAGCTTACAATCTAGTCCTTGGTTGAGCGGACACCTAGTTCATGCTTTATGGCAATGCTAAATAGTGCCATAAGTCAGACTGTCATTGTTCATAGATAGCTATAGAATGTTGTGCTACAGATCCCTCACAACTCGATGTTTGTGAATTTAGAAAAATATAGCAATATAGAGGATAACATCACATCAGCATATTGACGTAAGGATCCGTTTGTTTTCTAAATTTTCTGGATTTTAATTTGGTTCTGTTTGGAATCTTGCATTGTACTTTGAAAACCTTTAATAAAAAAATACTGCAAACGAAGAATAGAAAACAGTATGGAGAAAATCTATATTGTTTGATTAAAGGCCACTATTCTGAATATAATATTCCGCTTGAATGAGAGTCACCATACATATTTATTTGGTTCACAAATTTTAACACCAAAAAACACCAAAATCAAAAAATCATGTCTTTCAAAAATAAAATCTTAATTTGAACTATTTCTTAAAATATTCCAGCACAAACGATTTAGATGCAATTGGAAGAGTTGTCAACTTACACCTCTCATTTTCCTTAAGATCTTACTTTTCTCCTCGCGTCAAGATCACTCAGTGGACTGGATGTAAGTTCCTGTGCTCAGGTTGACAGTGAATTAACAGAAACTTGCATTTAAATGGTGTTCTATGTAGAAGCAGCGACAGTTTGTTTTAGCCCAAACACCATAAATTCTAGCCCCATTGTTCCTGTTGTTGTTAATAACCGCATCTTCACCTTCTGACGAAGGGGGCTTATTACCTCTTCAAGCTCTTCTCTGTAGACTGGCAGACTCTGTAGTCCGTGGTTGAGCGGACGTGTACGTACAATATCTCATTTTATACAACATCTGAGGATTTATATTCACTAAGCTTTTCAGAGTTAAAACTTTTCTACCCCCCACTAAACTGTTCATTATTAATGATCAAGCCTAGTAACAGCATCCCCCAAGAAGGACTAAGTTGGCCCTGTATAAACCATAATTACATAGAGCAATTTCTTGCACATTCTAGCAGATTACATTATGCAGAGCAACTGAGCACTTCGTGCAAGAGAAACTCATGGGTTGACCGTTCATATTGAAACATAAAGTAGGTGAGCTGGATTCTTTAAGCTCACGGGTAATTAAAACGTGGAGCTTCTATCATATTCCACCATAAATGTGAGCAGCATTTCAAATAAAGATCCTACAGTTAATAAAAGTTAACATGCAATTTAAAATAAACAGCAAAATGGAAAACAACTGAAGGTAAAGCAGTTGTATATAAATAACAATATGTGACTGTCGATCCTTTTAGTTTATAGTAAAAGACAGTTTCAGTTTCACAATAGATTGTAGAAGCTCACAGGGAGTTTATTACATTTCCAGTCCTCAGGACAAATATGCATTTAAACTAACTGTGACCAATTTGAATATTTCAGGGTTATTTTCCCACCAATCTCTACAAGATTCAAACACTTGCTGTGCATTCTAGCGTGCAAATATAACTACCCATGACTTAAACTGTAGCTTCTTATACTATTGTAGTAAGTTAAGGACTCCTAATATTGAGTACGCTACCTCTGTGGCCATATACTAAGCACTTTGGACTTTGTCTATGGCATAAAAAGTTATCAGTTATAGTAGCAAAGGTTACCAAAAAGTACTTAGGATTAGGAATTCCCCCGCTAATAGCAGGGGCTGGTTTAGAGTTGATTCACAGATGATGGGAATGGATCTGAACTTTTTAAGTGTCTTAGTATATGCCAAATGTTCAGTAGGTAACCCCAAGGACTATTCTGCAGCCTCAGCCAAACACCATAGGCGTTATCAAAAAAGTCTGGTTTGGTTCTACTCTATGAAAAGTTGCCCCAAAACACATTTAACACAAATCTTGTATACTATCCATCTGGCGTATGAAGCAAAATACTTGTATCTTAAAGACTTTCAATAACTGCACTAAGACTTCCACAAGACTTGTCATGGTCACTCGTGTCCAAGTACACTTTGCCTGCCCCCGCTATCCAGGCCGGAAACGCTCCATACGCTTGACCGGGACGTGGCTGCAAATTCATGAAACTGTATGGCCGCTAGGAAATGTGGCTGTGCCCTGGGATTGATGTAGCTCCCTCGGAATCACCCTGAGTTTTTGTCGGGTGGGCATTGCTGGGCGTAGAACTGTATGGAGGCGCCGGGCTGTCTGATGAGATTATACTCCTGATCCAATTATGTTGTCTGTATAAATATTTGTGCTGTTCCCAATTAAACCAGTTCCTGTTTTACCTCAATATGAGTCCTGTCTTGTTATTGGGGTGCTGTCCTTGTAAGGGCAGTAAAGCACTGTATTGCTATGCTACAGTGTCACCAAGGATCCTGTGCAGCGGTGTTTCCTGCTGTCTTCGATGCTAGCTCCACCTGATGATTGAAATATTGTATTCCTGGTGGCTATGGCGAGAAGGAAGCAGCATCTGGCGTGTGTACGCAGTTAGGGTACCGGTTGGTCCCATCACACTGATAACCACCCATCCTCTATATTTCTTTCTGTCACAGGCATTTGTGCAGTAAAGCAAAGGGCCCACTAAACCTACCATTGTAACACACACATACACTTACTCTAACACACAGACACTACTCTAGCACACACCCATGAGTGAGACTGTCTTCAGACTACTGCTGTGTTACATGACACCACTGAGCCCTGCCTCAATGCCCCTGGACAAACTTACCCCTGCCTTCTGTTATTTTGCTATCCATATTGAAACTGACTGCCTCTAGAGATGTACTCAAGGTATAATCTCCCCTTTGTGGTTGTTTTTCTTTGCTACAGCGTGTATCAGGAACATGCCTCGTAACCTGATTAGACCAAGGCACCTAAGTTATCCAACAGCTTGCAGACAGTTTTTAATATAGCACTGTCAGACACGAAAAGTGCCAGAGCTATGTATGGGGACATATGACACCACATAATCTATTAGTATATTTACATTTGTAAATATTTAATAATTTTATATTAATACATTTAAGAGGGATAGTCCTTCTTTTAGACCCAGATTCCTCTGCCTCTTTTTTTTACTCTTGATGTTTGCTGGATATGAGGTACCATAGCATTTTACACCCCTTAAAAATCACAATAATAGGTATAGAAACAAAAAAATATATATTTATTAGACTTGGGCACCAGGGGGCTCTTCATGCTCGTCTTCGGGGAAAAGAAATCTTCGTATTCCGCGAATATTCGCCTGTCCCTGTCTTCTCTTCGGGCGAATATTCATGGACATTCTTCGTGTTCGGTTTTTCTTCGTTTTTTCCGGTTAAGGGGTTAATACGGGGTTAATGCGTACCGCAGCAGCTCTGGCGCCAGGAGTTTAAATGTCCGTATGAGCAACTCTATTAGTCGTCAGCAGGGGGCTCGTCTGCCAATGGTTGATGGCAGACGAGCCCCCTGCTGGAGACCAATAGGGTCGCTCGTACTCCTGGTGCCGTAACTTGTCCGGCAGATGCCATTGGTCTCCCTGTTCTATCAGTTAAATGTCCGTATGAACGGCCAATAAAGTCGCTTGTACGGACATTTAACTGATAGAACAGGGAGACCAGTGGGATCTGCCGGGTAAGTTGCAGCATTGGGGTTTTAAAAGTCTGTACAAGCGACTCTATTGGTCGCTCGTACAGACTATAGGCTCCTGGTGCTGTAACTTACCCTGCAGATCCCACTGGTCTCCCTGTTCTATCAGTTAAATGTCCGTACGAACGACCAATAAAGTCGCTTGTACGGACATTTAACTGATAGAACAAGGAGACCAGTGGGATCTGCAGGGTAAGTTGCAGCATTGGGGTTTTAAAAGTTTGTACGAGCGACTCTGTTGGTCGCTCGTACCGACTTTTAGGCTCCTGGTGCACTTGTTGCACCTTAAGGGGTTAAGGGGCCGTGCGAGTGAGCCTATTGGTCCCTTGCACGGCCCTTTAACCTACGGATTTCCGCTCCCGTTATCTAACGCAGCATCGAAGGGGTTAACAAAGCGGAAATCCATAGGTTCGCTGTCAGGGGTTACAAAGGCCGTGCGAGTGAGCCTATTGGTCACCTGCAGGAGGTCCCTGTAGGCGACCAATAGGCTCATTCGCACTGCCCTGTAACCCGTGACGGCGAACCTGCGGATTTCCACTTCCGTGAACTGCCGCGATGCCAAGGTAAGTTAGAAGGGGGGGGAGACTGGTAGACGAAGACGATCACGAAGATCTTCGTGGTGTGTGCCTTCGTCTTCGCCTACGTTTTACCGCTGCTGTCTTCTCTTCGGCGTGTCTTCGGAACGAACACAAAAACGCACTCTTCGTGTTTGTTTTCATGTTCGCCCGAAGACGAATGCACCAATCTAATATTTATTTTGAAGATAATACAAAGAAGTATGGCAAGCCACGTATCCCTACATTGTAATAATATTCAATCTCAACCTATAGCAAGATGCATAATAAAAAGTTCCATACATTTGCAACATAAACACAATAGCAGAATTTGGATGGTGACAACTTCTTAACAAGAAAAGAAAAAAAGAAGAAGAAATCCCTTGTGAAGATTGTTACTATAACTGTTTTTCATTTCTTTTTAAGGGATGGTTTTCATTTCTTTTGTTAAAGAAAACGTTCAGTGGAAACAACACAGTGCTGTGTAGGTACTTGTAGGTTAGCATTGACAAAAACCTGGTTTTATCTCATTGACTTCCAATAAACCTAATTTATCTGCAGACCTGGATGGTACCATTGTTGTCAATCCTGTGATAACACACCTAGTTCATGCTTTATGGCAATGCTAAATAGTGCCATAAGTCAGACTGTCATTGTTCATAGATAGCTATAGAATGTTGTGCTACAGATCCCTCACAACTCGATGTTTGTGAATTTTGCAAAATGTAGCAATGTAGAGGATTACATCACATCAGCATATTGACATAAGGATCCATTTTTTTTCAAAATTTTCTGGATTTTAATTTGGTTCTGTTTGGAATCTTGCATTGTACTTTGAAAACCTTTAATAAAAAGATACTGCAAACGAAGAATAGAAAACAGTATGGAGAAAATCTATATTGTTTGATTAAAGGCCATTATTCTGAATATAATATTCCACTTGAATGAGAGTCATCATACATATTTATTTGGTTCACAAATTTAAACATAAAAAAACACCAAAACCAAAAAATCATGTCTTTCAAAAATAAAATAAAATCTTAATTTGAACTATTTCTTAAAATATTCCAGCACAAACGATTTAGATGCAGTTGGAAGAGTTGTCAACTTACACCTCTCATTTTCCTCAAGATCTTATTTTTCCACCTCGGACCAAGATCACTCTGGATGTAAGCTCTTGTGCTCAGGTTGACGTAGTTTTCCTGGTGATTGACGGTGAATTAACAGAAACTTCTTACATTTAAATGGTGTTCTATGTAGAAGCAGCGACAGTTTGTTTTAGCCCAAACACCTATGGTCCATAAATTCTAGCCCCATTGTTCCTGTTGTTGTTAATAACCGCATCTTCACCTTCTGACGAAGGGGGCTTATTACCTCTTCAAGCTCTTCTTTGTAGACTGGCAAATCTGGCTTCATCTATTTGAATGGGAAGTTATTTGTTTCTGACATTTTTACCCCTTCCTTCAACAGAGACTATAGCTGTATAAACTTCCCATCATGTTTGTCACCATGTTTGTTGGCATCTCCAGGACAAAAAAAAACAAGTTCTAAAATATCACATAAACTGAGGTTGCAATGAAGTTTTCCATTTAAATCTATTAAATTACCACTTTTAGCTGAGCATGTAGTTTGGCATCCTTTTCTTGGACAGCTTAAAACGCCCAAGAATACTACATTTTTGTTTTGTTTCCTGCTCTTTGGGTTCGGACAAAATATTCAATATGTGGAACAGCCTCCCAGCAGAAGTTTGAGGTCCACAGAACCTCTGAGGTTTATACTTTCATTTAATGTAATACACTCTTATTTAGTGTAAGGAAGATTTACTCTACTGAGGGAGTGGTGGATATGTGGAACAGCCTCCCAACAGAAAACCCCTGAGATTTGAACTTTTATTTAATGTAATACAGTTTTCTTTAATGTAAGGAAAATGTACCTTACTGTGGGAATGGTGGATATGTGGAACAGCCTCCTAGCAGAATTAACTCAAGGTCCACAAAACCCTTGAGATTTTTTTGTTCCTTTCCTCATCTTTGCTCCTCTCTCTTATATAAGTTGGTGTGTTGGCTAATATGTTTAAAGATATTATTAATAAGTTTAGTTTTTAGAATGATCTAAAATATGTTTTTTCAGTTTAGATATGCCTGGCATTGCAACATTTTTTTTTCTTTTGTTGTATGTAACCATTTGCATGTTGTCCTTGGGCAGGTTGCATTTGCTAATACTTAATAAACAGCACCTGGTAGATTTATTGGACTCACAATAAATGGCACTTTACCCACTTTGAACGTTGACCTCATTTTCTGGGAATGCTGCCAAAATGCTAATCTTAGCTTTGTTAAGCCTGTTGGACCCCAGAAAAAAGTAACATCTTGCAATAACTGTCAACCCAGAAAATCTGTGAGAGGGAGAGATGGCTCATCTACAGCAGGCAAACGCATGAACAAACTTAACAAAATTTTGTGGGTTTTGCAATTTGTTTTGATTTGTTTCGCTTATTATCAGATATTCGTACAAACAAGTTCAAACAAATCTGAATGCACAAGTCTAGATGGCACGGCTCTGTATCTGCCAGCTCTACCAACAGTTTATGGTGTCTCAAACACTGCAGTCTCTTTGTTGAATATGTTGCAATGGAAATCTTTGGTCAACATCATTTTGGGGGTCACTCATCACACAATAACTAATAATAACTGCTTCCAACTTCTAATTCATTTTGAAAGAACAATAATAACTGCCAGTATCAAAGTAGCACCAAAACTGCTCCAGGTGGTAAAGCACATTACCAAATGCTTCATTTAGAGGAATATGGAATGTGGATTTTATAGAACGGACTTATGCACAAATATTGGGAAATTTGGGGAAGACTTACCTTATAAGAAACAGGGATTCCCCCACTTCGTATTTTTGTACTTTTGCCAACAACATCTTACCAATAACCATATACCTTATATGTAGTATGTCAATTAATCTTCTTTATGTCTCTTTGCAGGTAATACTATATATCAGCTTTTGATTGGGATTTGCTGTATATGTATTTCTTTACTGTTATTGATCTGTATTAGCAATATCGATACTTCAATCTGTCTTGCTTGAAGTCTGTTAAACTCCGTCTATGTCTATTGTCTGATCGTATTATGTACTATAATATAAAAGTAATAAAAAAAAATACTAAATGCTTCAGGTGGTAGAGTGTGAAAGCCGGTAGAGCACACCTATTATGTGCTACAATCATTAAATAGGTTACCTGATCAGCCTTTAAACATGAACTAAAAAAACATGAGTTTTATGTACATTATCCCACATGTACTTTCCCACTGACCTCAAAATTTTGGAGGTTTCACGTAAACCATTCCCTCAAACATTTCAGGGTGCACTTCACTGGAGGCGACCACTGGAGTGGTGGGCTAGTATATGGTTAGAGCAGGAGTTGAGGGAAGGAAATTCAACATTCCTTAAATGTCCAGTCACCTTGCATTGTATATACATGATGTGACAAGGTGGGTGGTCAGTGGATTTCTACCCTTTTCTACTACAGTATGATGACTTTTCAGATAGTACAGTTACTTACTGTACATGTTCTGGAAATCATTTTCTACAGTATACAAAAAAGCAGAAATTATCGTAAACTTCATTAAGCTGCAGTATGCATGGTGGCCACAGTGTGTCCCCGTAGTTGCGAAATGTCTTTTGCATTTAACATGTGATAGGCTCAGTTTGAGGTAGTATGTGCAATTTTATTCAATTATCGTGCTAGCAAAATTACACAGACATAGAATTTAACAGCTGATAAGAACCATTCAGCCTATCTTCTTTTTTTTCCTGATGTAAAGACTCCCTGACAACCTTATAAACAGCTTACACTTTACATAGGCAAAGATGGATAACAAGCCAAACAGTGAAACTTACAAAACATAATAATTTTATTTGAAAAGGTATATAATATATGTAGTTGTATATACATGTAGTTTGGACAAACAGCCCATGTATGCAACATGTCACATCATATCAACCATAGAAACACATAAAAAGTGGTTCCATTATGCCACAGAAACACAATATAACTTCCCCAAGGATGAAATAGCACAGTGACTGACCACGACATGTTTGCAAAGATCATTTTCCCTTCATACTGGCTAGCTGATCTCACAACAGACCCCCTTGCAGAATGCTGACACTTTTATTTTATTTCCAACAAGAGTTCCTACTGCACATTTTACTGGATATCACAATTTCATTCTCCCTTTTCCTTCTTTTGAAGTTTACTTCTTCCCACTGGCCATGTGAGTGGCTGTGATTTACCAACCACCTGGTCTTACATCCCAATTTATTGATGATGATGTATGTTTATCTCACCTTATGTCTTCTACCATCCCTACACTAACATTAAGTGACTTTAATATACCAAACAACAATTCATCTGATCCTTAAGCTGTTGCCTCTCATGCCTCCAACAGAGCCTCACAGTGGACAATGTCTATCTGATACTATTATTGCCAACAATCTGACCTGGTTTCCTTCCACCACTGCACAGTCTTCTAATTCTCCAGCATACACTTCCCTCTGTCTGACCACTACCTTTTAGCCTACAACCTACCACACTCCCAAACCTAGAGAATCCCTGGAGAAACCCCCTACATATTACTAACATACATTTACCTCTACTTTTCAATATATATACCCTCATCTGCACAGGATCTTACTAACCAAACATAGAAAGCATCAGGTACCCTCATGAATTATTATTATTATCTTTTATTTATATAGCGCCAACAGTTTACGCAACGCTTAATACAGGGGATATGACAAGACAAGAATTCACAGACTAAGACAAACCGATACATTCGGTGGACAGAGCCCTGCTCGCAAGCTTACAATCTAGAGGGAAATGGGGTGACAAACATAAGGCATAGAGAAAGGGTGAGAGGTAGTGTGGTGGTTGTATCAATGACAAGGAAGTTCTAGCAGCTAAGATGGTATGCTTCTCTGAAAAAGTGGTTTTTTAGATGTTTCTTGAATGTCGGGAGGGAGGGTGAATGCTGAAGGTTCCTTGGGAGTAGATTCCAGAGATATGGGGCAGCTCGAGTGAAATCTTGTAGACGGGAAAAGAAAGAGGTGATAAGTGAGGAGGAGAACCTTAGCCGATGGGAAGAACTAAAGGTAATTGGGAGCCAATAGAGGGTTTCACAGAGGGGGGAAGCAGAAGAGGAGCGATGTGCAAGGAAGATAAGCCTAGCAGCGGCTTTTAGGATAGACTGTAGAGGAGAGAGTCAAGACAGTGGAGTGCCAACCAGAAGAGTGTTGCAGTAGTCAAGACGGGAAATGATAAGTGAATGAACCAGAGTTTTTGAGAAATGGGTGGATACGAGAGATGTTTTTTAGGTGCAAGCGGCAGGATCTGGCGAGGGACTGAATGTGAGAGATGAAGGAGAGGTTTGAGTCAAGGATGACCCCAAGGCATCGGGCCTGGTTAGTAGGAGAGATAGTCGTGTTGTTAATGGTGATAGAGAATTCAGGTAGTGGAGTGGAGATGGAGGGAGGGAAGATAATGAGTTCAGTTTTAGAAAGATTAAGTTTCAGGTAGCGTTGTGACATCCATGAAGAAATAGCAGACAAGCAATTGGTAATACGGGACATGAGAGATGGAGAGAGCTCAGGAGAAGACAGGTAGATTTGGGTATCATCTGCATATAGATGATACTGGAGGCCAAATGAGTTGATTAGTTTGCCAAGAGATGAAGTATAAAGAGAGAACAGCAGAGGGCCAAGGACTGAACCTTGAGGGACACCAACCGAAAGTGGAAGGGGGGATGATGTCTTGCCAGAGAAGTTGACAGAGAAGGAACGGTTAGACAGATATGAGGAGATCCAGGAGAGAGCTGTATCTCGATGCCTATAGAAGCAAGTGAGTCTAGAAAAAGGTGGTGATCAACAGTATCAAAAGCAGCAGAGAGATCCAGTAGTATTAGAATAGAGAAGTGACCTTTTGCTTTGGCAGAGAGCAAGTCATTGGAGACTTTTGTTAGAGCTGTTTCAGTAGAGTGAAGGGGTTTGAAACCAGACTGTAGAGGGTCAAGGAGGGAATTAGAGGAGAGGAAGTTAGTAAGGTGATTGTACACAATCCGTTCAAGCAGCTTAGAGGTAAAAGGAAGCAGAGAGATAGGGCGTTAGTTAGTCAAGCAGCCGGGATCTGAGGAAGGATTCTTTAGTATGGGTGTGATTAGCGCATGCTTGAAGGCAGATGGTACAGTTCCAGAAAGATGAATGATTATTCATCTAAAATGTGTTGGAAAATGTTACAGTATCAGCGTTTGAAATACCATGGGGTGTCTAGTTTTCAAAAATATGTGGTTTGATGGAGGTAAATCAAATTAGTCGGGTTTCAAAGTTGTCTGAAATAAGACATGGGTTCAGGATGACCAGATGTCATAATTCCAAACAGAAAAATGTCCCAAATGTGGTCTTTTACCCCCGAACAGTGACACATACCAGGAGCTGTAAATTCAGTACAATGTGTGTGAAAAAAAAATGACTTCTCCAAATTTTGAGAAAGGTTGCACACATTAACATAGCCAGGCATACACACAGGTGACACCACCTCCTCCAGGAAGTTATGGAGATAAAGAGGTATTTCTGGTATTGGGACTTACCTCTTTATCCCAACTCCCAGAGCACGCCTCCGTCACTGGGGGGGGGGCAATCCCGATCTGGCAATGGTATATATATATATATATATATACACCATATTTGCTCGATTATAAGAGGACCCTGATTATAAGACGACCCCCCAAAATCTGAATATTAATTTAGGAAAAAAAGAAAAAGCCTGAATATAAGACGACCCTATAGGAAAAAAGTTTTGCTCGTAAATATTAATTCATATAAACTATTTTTTCATATTTAATAAAAGCTATGATTGAGAAAAATATTTTTTTGTTTTTATATCCTTTTATTTGCCAACCTGCCCCCCAGTTATGCACATCTCCCTTTACCCCCTATATGCCACTCTGCCTCCCAGATATGCCTTTTAACCCCCATATATGCCACTCTGTCCCCCAAGATATGCTTTATACACCCCTATATACCACTCTGCTTTCCTGATATTCCTTTTAACCCCCTATATGCCACTCTGCCTCCCTGATATTCCTTTTAACGCCCTATATGCCACTCTGCCTCCCTGATATTCCTTTTAACTCCCTTTATGCTACTCTGCCTCCCTGATATTCATTTTAAGCCCCTATATGCCACTCTGCCTCCCTGATATTCTTTTTAACCGCCTATATGCCACTCCGCCTCCCTGATATTCTTTTTAACCCCCTATATGCCACCCTGCCTCTAGAAAGCCCTTATATTCCCCCCTATATGCCACTCTTACCCTCCCCAGACTTACCAGTGCTTCCATAGACCCCCCCCCCCCGAGCTTCAGATTACTTGGTGTGTAGTGGGGGCAACCGGTGGAGGTTCTGCACGATGTGCACAGACAACCTCCACTGCTGCTGCCTGCACTTCAAATGAATGAGTACCGGAAGGTCATATGACGTCATAGATGCCCCGGCAGCAGAGGAGGTTGCAGACGCCCACCAGCTGCTGGAGAGAATGATCCAGGTCCCCTATTTGAGTTCTGATTAGAAGACGACCTCAAATATAAGACGATGGTTATTTTTCAGAGCATTTACTCAGAAAAAAACTTGTCTTATAATCAAGCAAATACGGTATTTCTTACAGAACTGCTTATATTCAGCCATATTCTTAGGATGTTTGGCGTGAACACCTCACTTGAGATCATTCCACGGCATATGTAACAGGTTCTTTTGTAAGCAATACATTTACTTTTAAGTTTAGGGTCATTACCCTGCATCGTCTAAGTTCTACAGAGCTTCATCTTTAGTTTATGCTGGATGATAAACTTGGGAATTCATTGTCCCCTTGATGATAGAATGATGCCCAGGCCCCAGTGTAGCAAGAACAGCCCTAAATCATGATGCTCCCTCTACCGTACTTCACCGTTGGGCTGATGTTTCCATGTTGGTATGGGGTGTCCTTTTTATGCCATACTTAGTGCTGTATTTTCTTCCTTACCAATTCAACCTTAGTTTCATCAATCCACAAAACATTTTCCCAGTAGTGTTGCAGAGTGTGTGGGGCAAACCTCAGGTGTGCAGCAATGTTTCCTGCCACGGGCTCCATGCCTGTTCATTGTTTTGCATACGGTATACTCATGAACAGAGATTTAATCGAGTTCCAAAAAAATCTTCAAGGCTTTTGCTGTTACTTTAGTGTTCATTTTTTTACCTCATTGATCATTCTATGTTGTGTCCTTGAAGTCAACTTGGCCGAGCGCCTGTATATATATATATGTAGTATATGTATATATATATATATATATATATATATATATATATATATATATATATATATATAAAGACAGGTCCCCAATAGGTCCTCAGTAGCCATTTCCAAAGAAAACTGGCACATTCTGACACACTCTGAGAAAACCCTTTTATTGCTATTTTATTCTTTTAGACATTAAAACTTTTGTCTGCACTGACCATTGATGACAAAGTTGCCAGATACTCTGGGTTTATTTATAAAAGACCATTCTGATCCAAAGTCGCCATAATAATATAGGAATCAATTAGTTTACTCGACTGGACCATTACACTGGTTGCTGTGGTATACTTATACAATTGCCCCCATTCTATTGTATCTGCATGTAACAGTTTAACATATTTTAGGTTATTAAAAATATTCTGATTTCAATGGTTGAAACGTAGTCAATATAGCAAACAATGAAATGGCCTTATCGATCCTTCCAGGGCAGCAGGCGAGATAAAGGGCGGGAATTAATTTCGCGACCACGGGTATTCAAGTCCTGACCAACAGGGGGCGCAGTAAGATCACTTTGCACAAGACGTCCACCCTTTCATTACTTTGCGGATCCTTCCCTCTCGCCGCTCCCCTTCTTATTCTGCCCGCCTCTATATGATCACATGGATTTAATGTTAGAAACAAATCCACCAAGGGAACAGAGAGGTTGAAAGCTTTTAAGACCGAGGAGCAGAAGTAAGTAGGGGATGCAGATGGGCTGTGGGGGACACCAACTAGGAAGTCATGAGTGAGCATCCCCTCCTTGTAGTGTCTCACACTAACTGCTCTGTCTGAAACTTTGGAATTAGGCTCATTCAGTGAGTGCAGCGATGCAAAACGTGTCAGCCGGTTGGCATGGAAGATGTTTAGCCTGGCACTAGTCTTACATGTCTCCATAGCCACATGGCATATCTTGCACAATGATTGCGTTTTAGGCGTGATAAAGGACACTTTGCACCTGTCAGCTCTAACGCAGAACGGGTCTTCTCTTTGGGTAACGAGCCTGGCACCTTTACTAGTGTGCAGTTTACAACGGTTCTAGAGTTATTTGTATTGTTTGTGGATTAGCGGCTAAGGAGACATCTGGAGCATCTGGTAGGGTCTGGTAGGGTCCAGGGTATACAGTTGTGCACGGCATTCATGGAGATAATATATCTTAACATATTATTTAACATTTTTTATATAATGCATCTTTAGTGTACCCAGTATTCAGAAGTGTGTCTTGGGATTGTAAGCCCAGCTGGAGGGCCACCTGATGTGTTGATGGGTATGTCATGTGTTTATTCCTCTTCCGTCCAACAGCGATTGACTCCAGAGTTCCAAGAAGCTGATTTATTAGGAAAGTGGTCTCTAATGGGATTGTAGATGTAGAAACTCAATTTATCTACATCTGCACATACATTGCTTGTGCCCTGGTTCTTCTAGGTTCTGTTCTTTAGCTTTTATGACACATAAATATAACTGTGGGATTTGTCCATCAGTTTTCCAAAATAATGGATTTGCTTACTCTTCAAATGTTCAGTATAGCTTTTTTTTTATCTGTGATTGCTCCAGGTCATGTACTGCACTTGCCCATTCATGAGGTTCTTTTTTAAGGATTAAGTGGAGTAGTCATTAACTGTAGAGTTGGTCTGTGCCCCAACTAGGTGTGCAAAGTTCTCACTTACCTCTTCACAGATGCAGAATCTGTTTTAAGTGTTCTAGGTTGCTGACAGGTCAGCTCTGCTAGCTTATTACATTGATCATCTAGGGCCACTGGTCTTGATAAAGCAGGATCTGCATATAACTAATTTAAGTGCTGTGACCCAATTCCAGGGACAGGGGCATAGTTACATTTTGGTTGCCCCTCATGCCCTAATTTAAAAAATGGACATTCCATGGCATCTCACAATAGAAGAACTTTATGCACACAACTAGTTTGCTTTATACAGGCCAAGAGTGCCTGTGGTCTTTCCATTAGTGCCCCTATATGCCTTTCATAAATAGACTTGCACTTCTCTGTAATGTTTCATGCTGTGCAATCTGTACCCCTTTGCTGAGTACAAAAGACTATAGTGTGCCAAACTATGTAGCAGTGACCTGTCTGTATATGGCATTTTCAGAATCCTTGTCCCCTCCAGACTTGGATGTGGCATTCTCTTCATAACCCTACTCCCTTCCATCTGTGTACCAGGGTGTGTAGTCTGCCTCCACTTCAGCACTACATGTGCCAGACATTTTATCTATGCCTCTGGCCTTGGATTTAGCTAGCTTGCTGTGATGTTTAAATACCCTCATGTCTGTGGGAACTGCTCCTCTCCCTTTTAAACCTGGCTGTGTGCCAATGAGCATTGGACAAGAGAACTGAGAAACCTACAAGGTGGGGGGAGAATGGAAAGGCAGTTAATCCTTTGCATGTCAATCCAATCCTCTGGCATACACACTAAATACACTATCACTAGCGCTAAGCGTCCAGCTGCATCAAACATTCTCAGAGTAACATTTTGTTTATGTTATTCAAAACTATGTTTTTTTTAGTAAAAAGATTCTTAGAAGCAGCACTTCCATTCTTTTTTTCTCTGCACAAAAATATTTTTTCATTAATTCTCCTGGATAATTCGCTATTATGCTCTGTTTTCCTCATTTGCTTTTTATTCTTCAAAATACCAACACACTCTTTAGCACTGTGTAAAAGACAAACAAAACATGCAAATGTTGACATTAGAAGCATAGAAGCAAATGCACTGGGATACCCAGCTCAAAAGATTCTCTTTTTTGAGACTGTCATGCATGCACACCCTCTTTCTGCTTTTTCCATATTTTTTTTCCACCATGTAACAGCTGTGCTTACTTATCTTGTACTTCCTTCTCAGTGATCCTTTCTTAAGCTCTCTAGGTTTCCTCTTTGGCTTCATACCTCCCCAGTTTGCTGTCTCCATTCATCTCTAAGGTCTCCTCCCTTACATTGGGTCATTCTTGGTTGTTTTCACCCTTCTCTTGCCATGGGGAATATGGTTATGATATTCTTTAAGTTGTTAAGGTTGATTGTATAAATGAATAATAATAATAATAATAATACCGTAATAATTAAAAAAATAGATCTAATGGTGTGTGTATATATACATGTTTCAGTCATCCACCTCCTTATCCATCTCCTTACTTATCACCCTATGACTAAGGCACAGATATAAAATAGTATATGTAATTTATGTATTTGCATGCAGATGTCAGTGCTTGTACCACATTACACTAAATTTGGAATCGTTAGTTGATAGCCTAAAAATTCCCATGGGGTATTTTACAATCTTTTACATAAATAATTATTTCTAGAAAGGGCTTGGACATTCAGAAATACTAAGGCTTATGCTTTAAATGCTGCATTTAGTTATAAAATAATTAACTTTAGCAGATTAGGTGGAACAGCACCTTTTTTACTTTAAAGGTTTTATGTGTTCATGTTAATTGAAAACGCAATAATAAAAATCATGCTTAAATTTATTTGATTAATATAAGCAAGCAGTAATATTTTTAAATGTCAGTCTTGTGTGATTATGTGCTGGAGTTGTGTGCTACATTTGGTTGTAGGCATCTCATGCAAGACAAAAGAGGTAGTGAGGTGGTAAAACATACCATATGTATAAAGATGATGATTGTGTATTTGGATGCAAAGAAACATACCGTATTGGCTCGAATATAGGCCGCACTTTTTTCCCCCACTTTAAGTCTTTAAAGTGGGGGTGCGGCCTATATTCGGGGTCTAGCCCCCGACGCCCGGGACATGCAGTCCAGGGTGCCGGGCAGGCAGCGGGGTTAGGATACAGATCCCCGCAGCGGTGCAGGGGACCTGCATCCTACTCCCCGATACGCTCAGACAGCCTCCCCTGCCAGCACTTCCCACGGGGGGGTGCCGGCACGGGAGGTTGTCTAAGCGCATCGTGCGGACTGTCCCCCCGGACTTACCGGAGCAGACTCCCGGGTGTCTTGCGGGGGACATATACGCAATACGCGTATACAACTTCCGGTTCTGGCACATCCAGTGCCGGCACCGGAAGTTGTATTGCGTAGATGTCTCCCGCCGGCCCCGCAAGACACCTGGGAGTCTGCTCCGGTAAGTCAGGGGGGCAGAGGAGGACAGTGGTAGCATATCTCGGGGAGGGAGGACAGTGGTAGCATATCTCGGGGAGGGAGGACAGTCGTAGCATATCCAGGGTAGGGAGGACAGTCGTAGCATATCTCAGGGAGGGGGGACAGTGGCAGCATATCTCCGGGGGGCAGAGTGGCAGCATGTTTTTTTGGTGCTTTTTTAAAGAAAAAAACTTTTTCTTTAAAAAAGCACCAAACTTTTAGGGTGCGGCCTATATACGGGGGCGGCCTATATCCGAGCCAATACGGTAATTAAAAGGTAACATGCAGCTTTAATTTGCATTACAGTGCATATAAGGGCTGAAGTATGCATTTACAACTTGACTCATGTAGATACATTGACAACTCTCCTTGTTAATATGTTCTGCTCAGAAAAATAGTACATATGTAAACTTGTCAGACCATGACATGACTTTACAAATGTCATTTCTTTTGTCTTCAAAATTAATTTTATTTACAGATGTCATTTGCACAGGAAGACTGGGGCTAAGAAAGATCTTGGAAGACAGGCTGATGGAACAGCAAAACAAGGACCTCTGGATGAACATTTAGGAACTAAGAGGGATTGCAGTTTTGAGATTCAGTAAGGGCTTTCCGTCAATAGCACCATAAATGGAGCCTTCAGAATTGTCTTCCATAGTGGAAGATTTCCCAAAGCTAGGGTCTGAGAAAGAAAAGGACATAGAGACCCAAGGATATTTCGCTACAAAACAATGTGAAATCAGTTCAGAAAGGAATGACAGTGGGTCTATAGGGAAAGATGACATAATGGAAGCCCTTGCAGGGGAAGACACCAAAAAGAAGACAGAAAGGGCATCAGATCGCTCAATCTCAAGCACATCCACCTGCTCTTCAGTTGCATACTCTTCTCCAGAAAGTGACCAGGTCTTTAGTGAAGAGGAAGAGATTCAAATGAAGCGGAAAACCCTTCGTAAGGTGAGGAGAAAGCATCAGTGGTGGGTGGTAATGGTGTGGTAATGTGAAGGGAAGAAATATCATTTATTGCTGTAATGCAAATAACAAGAGGGTTATACAGTTGTGAAACAGTTAAAAAATGCACAGTGTATGCGGGTAGAAATTGTTATCAGTGGGTGAAGATGCTAATCGCCTGCTGAGTTGAAAAGAGGTACAAAGCCAGCAAGGAATACAGCAGGTGGGAACTAGATAATACTGTCAGAGGGAAAATTATTGGTTTGCAGTCAGTATGTGGGTTGCATTGTAACAGATTATATGGATAGGAGAGGAGAAATACACAAAATCTATGGTGTATTTAACACTGCTGTGGGATGCAAACCCATGAGGAAGGAGAAACATTGGCCTTTTTTATACTCGAAAGTTCTTTTTTTTTACTTGACCTATTTCACTATGCATTATGAAAGGCTAAACTTGTTTATTATAATTAAATCTACCAATAGCTTGTGTTTTTGTCCATCAGTAGAATGTTTAGTTTAGATGTTAACCTCAATGAAATTGTGATCTGTGATCTAAAAGTTCTCTCCCTTCCCCATCCTTACAAAGGCTATTTGAACCAATCAAAGGCTATTTGAACCAATCAACAATAATCAGGAACTTAACAATAGTTTAGCAGTAACATAATGGAGTAGAATAATCTTTCAGACGCTGGGAAAACAAGGTTAAGATACATTTCTATATATGATACACATAAGGGAAGTTTTTGTTACATATGTTACTTCTTATTTAAAGTACAGAGTTCTAAGTCCAAACTTCAGAAAAAAATAACAGATCTACTTTAATTTACATTAAATGGGTTCCCCCTTAGCAGGAGCAGAGTATCAGGGGGTGCAGCCAGTGCAAAGCCCTCCCTTCACAGGCCCTACAGGTGCTTTCTCCGGTGGTGTCCCCCAACACCAGCACCACAATTCCCCCCCTCCAGGCCAGGCAAACTTCTAGGCTGGCAGGCTGCTGCCTTACTGAGTCTGAGATATGACATCATATCTTGGTGCTTATACTCAGCGAGGACCACCAGAAGAGAGCTATTATAGGCTGGTTTACTGCCCCTTCCTGAGCCAACTAAGGTAGGGGGGTCTAGAAGTATGTTTTTTTAGAGTGTGTGCGTATGGTAGTGCATATGTGTATAAAAATGTTAGTGTGTATTTGTGTGTTAGTGTGTATGCAAATGTATGAGTGTGTGTGTGTGGGAGTATGTTAGTGTGTGAGGCAGTATGTTAGTGAGTGTGGCAGTATGTTAGTATATGTGTATGTGTGGAAACATGTTTCTGTGTGTGTGTGTGTGTGTGTGTGTGTGTGTGTGTGTGTGTGTGTGTGTGTGTGTGTGTGTGTGTGTGTGTGTGTGTGTGTGTGTGCATGGAAATATATTGATGTGTGAAATAAGATAAGCAAGTGTAAAAAAAAACATCTGAATCACATATGTCTATAGATTAAAATTTCCTCCATATGAACTGGACTAAAATATGACTTTGTGAGTATGTATATGTTGGTGTATCAATTAATATAAGAAACTAAAACTATATGCGCTGTGGGGCACAATACAGGGATTGTGGGGACAATACAGGGGCTAAGGGGGGCATTATAGGGACTGCAATGGACATTACAGGAGGTGGGGGAAATATGACTGGGGCTGAGGTTTTGATACAGGCCTTAGGTAAAAGCATATGACAAGGGGTAGGCAATCTGAAATATGCCATTCTAGCTGAGGTCTATGGGTAAAGCATATTATAGGGGGCAGGAGATCTGAGAGCAGACTGGGGATATTATAGGGAACTGGACATATGATAGGGGCAAGGTATTTTACTGGAGGCCGGGATGCGGTAGGGGGGCAAGGGATCTGACAAGGTGGGAGTATGACACAAGCGAAATTTAATGGTGATGTGTAAAACATAGGCGAGATGTAACTGTGAGGTGTAAAACATAAGGGAGATGAAATGGTGGGGTGTAAAACATGGGGAACATGTAATCATGTTGGGGTTTAATAAAAAAAAGAGATTTGTAGTTTAATAAAAAAAAAAGGAGTGAAGAAGAGGGTTGTTAAAAAAAAATATATTGGGAGACATAGTTACATAGTTACATATACTTACATAGTTATATAGGCTGAAAAAAGACATGCGTCCATCAAGTTCAGCCTTTCCTATATCTGTTAATTTGTTGCTGTTGATCCAAAAGAAGGCAAAAAACCCCAGTTTGGCTCTTTACAATTTTTCACTAACCAGGGAAAAAATTTCCTTCTTGACCCCAAAATGGCAGTCAGATTTCTCCTTGGATCAATAAGCTGTTTCCCCATAATTAAAGATTATATCCCTGAATATTATGTTTTTACAAGTATTCATCCATTTGCTGTTTAAACGTCTGTACAGACTCCGATAAAACTACCTCTGCAGGCAGAGAATTCCACATCCTTATTGTCCTTACTGTAAAAAACCCTTTCCTCTGCCTTAGACTAAATCTCCTTTTTTCCAGTCTAAACGCATGACCACGTGTCCTATGCATAGTCCTGTTTATGAACAGATTTCCACACAATGGTTTGTATTGGCCCCGAATATATTTATATAATGCTATCGTATCCCCTCTGAGGCGACGTTTTTCTAAACTAAACAGATTTAAATTTGTTACCCTTTAAGTGCTCCATTTCTTTTATTAATATTGTAGCCCGCCTCTGCACCCTTTCTAGGGAGGAGAGTTAACAAATACACATGGGGAAAATAGTAATGTATGGGGAACAAATTTCAGGAGAATTGTATTGAGAATTTCAAAATTTAGGCCGTAATTTGAGTTGGGAATATCTCAAATTCATCTGTTATTCCTTTTGAGGGGGGCTACTAGCTATTAAGCACCAGGCCTCTTACCGCAATAATTCTGGCACTGTCCCAAGCTCTTCTTGAACCTTGCTAAAGGAATAGTGAAATCTGTGAGCCTAGCGTGTTCAGCTTTGCTGTAGGTTTGGTGGATTCCCTATTTGTTACCTTTGAGGAGTGGACTAGGCTTAAATGATTTTTCTGTTCTTGTTACCTTTTGGAAGGGGACAGTCTTTCTGTCGTTTGAGTCTTTTGTCAGAGTAATGCGTATACCTTTGTGCACCTAATTGAGGGCAGGGTGGTATCTGCCTCCTGTATTCTGTGTACACTGTGATTTAAGGGTGAAACTCTTTTAAGGTCTGCACTTTTAGAAAAGTAAAAACTATTTGCTATTTTTCATCTGTTAAACACACCCTCTTTCATGGCCATTACTATTTTTTATTGTTTTAATTTCTGTTTTTGGAATAACATTAATGTTATATATTTTCCGTTCCATCATGATTAAAAATGTACCCTCCTAATAAAGCAGCTTCCCATGGCTTGTATGTTGGGCCTGGAATATCTTGTGTGCAGAGAGCGTTACCTTTTATGGGGTTTTTAATTAAGTGGGATTATGCTATATTTATAAAGATAGCTTATGACCATGGAAAATTATTGTACAACTGTAGAAAGAGGCATACCCTCTGGTCACACTGAGAAAGACATGTGCCAGGTCTAAGTGGAAAAGGAAGACAAACGGGTTGTCACCTTGGGGAACAAGGGAAAGTTCCTGTCTATTTTGGCCACCCTTACAGAAGGGAGCTCTTTTGTCACCCTTGTGGATCATTTGTATTTATCCCATAAAGTGGGACAACTAAATTACTCAGCTGTAGAAAAGAGAGACTGATACTTTGTTCACATTATCAGGGAATATCAGCACATGAGTAGAAAGGTCTAACACTATGTTTCAGTTTGGAGTTTGATGATTGTACTCATGGTACACAGAAGGGCAGGGTGTGATATAGGTACACACTGGGGCAGCATGTCATACAGTTGTGCTCAAAAGTTTGCATACCCTGGCAGAAATTGTGAAATGTTGGCATTGATTTTGCGGTGTTGCTGTAATGCCTCGATGTTGATGTGGACACCTGTGGTAGGTGGGGTGCCTCTATCTTGGGTCCTGTTCTCTTTAACTTTTTATTTAATTGATTAATGATCTTGGAATTAATGATCTTGCAATAGATATTGGAAGTCACTTGTCTGTGTTTGCTGATGACACAAAATTAGGTAAGGTTATAAAGTCTGACCAGGATGTAGCTTCTCTTCAGAATGATTTGGATAAACTAGTGGGCTGGGCAAATAAGTGGCAGGTGAGATTAAATACAGATAAGTGTAAGGTACACTCTAAAGGGCATTGCATTGGGAAAAGTAGAAAAGGAGAAGGACTTGGGTATATACTTGTAGACCATAGACTTAGCAACAAAGTGCAGTGCCAGTCAGCAGTTGCAAAAGCCAGTAAGGTATTGGCATGCATAAAGAGGAGTATTAAATCACGAGATGAAAATATCATTTTACCTCTTTATAGAGCAACGGTGAGGCCTCACCTTGAATATGCAGTGCAATTTTGGGCACCAGTTTTTAAGAAGGATGTTAAAGAGCTGAAGGAAGCGGAGAGACGGGCTACAAAGTTAATTAGAGGAATGGAGAATTTTAGTTATGAAGAAAGACTAGAAAAAACTGAACTTGTTTTCACTTGAAAAGAGACATCTAAGATGGGGTCTGATCACATTGTATTAATACATGCAGGGTCAGTATACATAGCTCTCTAGTGATCTGTTCACCAAGAGGTCTCTACAAAAGACATGGGGTCATCAGTTGAGACTTGAGGAAAGGAGATTTCAGCATCAGCATGGGAAAGGGTTCTTCACTCTAAGAACAATTAGAATATGGAATTCTCTGCCTACTGATGTTGTATTATCTAACTCTGGATATTCTTAAGAAAGGTCTGGATGCTTTTCTGGTTAAGCATAACATAAAGGGCTACAACTGGTAAAAGGACAGTCGTATTAGCAAGTTGATCCAGGGAGTAATCTGGTTTACTATTCCACTATGGAATCAAGAAGGAATTATTTTTCTCTGTTGTGGCATAATTGGTAATTGCCCCAAGTAGGGTTTTTTTTTCTTCTTTTGGATCAACTTTAGAACTTTAGAAGTGGGTATGTGTGAAAGGTTGAACTTGATGGACTGAAGACTTTTTTCAACCCACTATACTATACTACAGGGCTCGACAAATGGCGCCTAGGAGTTTGTCAGCCTCTTACATCCACAAAAAAATGCGTCACCACGCGGGGGCGCTGCTACTGCTGTCTGCCCAGGAGTCTGGGCGGACAGCACAGCCACTCAGAGCCCGCCCCCGAGCCTGAGATCACTCCCACGGAGTGATCCTGTAGGCTGAAACCGCGATTGCAGGAAAACCTGCAATAGCGTTTTCAGCTGCCACAGGCAGCTTCAGGAAAGGGGGTTCAGTGTTGATTGGGTCCCCACACTGTGGGGACCTGACACAACATCCCCCTGCTGCCTGATCGCTCCATGAGAGCGACAGGGCAGCGTTAACCCCTTCAATGCCGCATTTTAGGGGTTAATTCCCGTTTTGTACGGGGCTCTGCTGCTGGTGGTCTGCCAGGAAGCCCAGGCAGGCCAGCAACAGCAAAAACGAGCCCCCCACAAGCCCTTTGATGACTCCTGTAGGCATGGAAGCCTACAGCAGTCATCAGAGAGACTCCCCCCTGCAATGGCTGGTCTATAGACCAGCATTTGCGTCCCAGCTGCCAGAGGCAGCTTCAGGGACAGGGGGAGAGGGTTCTTCGGTCTCCATACGAGTGTGGGGACCTGACACAACACCCCCCTGCTGCCTGATCGCTCCATGAGAGCGACAGTGCAACGTTAACCCCTTCAATTCCACAATTGTGTATAACACATTCGTGGCATTGCAGGGGTTAACATTTGTCCCCACAAGCTTGTGGGGACTAAATATCAGTCAATGCTGTGCTCCAATGGAACATCAGCATTGAAAGTGTTAAAAAAATATATATATATAAAAAAAACAACAAAAAACAGCACTGACCTGAAAGTCCAGGGTGCTTCCAGGTCAAATGCTGTGAGTTTAGTAAGTGGGCTGATGATGATCAGATCACTCCTAACCAACTGTTAGTTTAAAAAAAAATCCTGGCTCCTAACTTTTTTAGCTGGCGCCTAGATTCACAACAAATTTGTCAAGCCCTGCTATACTAAACTAAATCATAATGATATCACCCAAATGGTCCTGATCAAAAGTTTACATACTCTTGAATGTTTGGCCTCGTTACAGACACACAAGGTGACACAAACAGGATAAAATGGCAATTAAAGATTTGTCACACCTGTGGCTTTTTAAATTGCAATTGTGTCTGTGTATAAATAGTCAATAAGTTTGTTATCTCTCATGTGGATGCACTGAGCAGGCTAGATACTGAGCCAGGGGAAGCAGTAACAAAATAATGGAACTTTATAAAGATGGAAAAGGATATAAAAGGATATCCAAAGCCTTGAAAATGCCAAGCAGTACTGTTTAATCACTTATTATGAAGTGGAAAATTTGAAGATCTCTTGGTCTACCTGACCTTGGCTTGGTATCAAGAGACCCTTAATAAGGGTTTCTTAACCCCTTAATGACAAAGCCTGTACATGTACGGGCTCAAAATGCATTGTTTATTTGTTTTCAATGGGTTTAGGAACCGCCCATTGTCCTCCACTTGCCATAATGTTAACTGTGACTTTAACCTTTAGAAGCTACACTCAGGCAGGCACAGATATGACAATTCTCATCAAGTAATGCAGAAGGAAAACCTTATTAGACACGAGGGCTGCAATACAAGGTGTGGATCTCTAGTTAAATCTGCAGCAATTATTCAAATGTATATGCATGAATAATTTTTGCTAATTTGCAGTCTAGTACATGAAATAATTCTGAAATTATTTTGAAAATATTCTTATATACACATACACCAGCATGGGCACCTAGAGTTGCTTGGTGCCCATGCTGGTTATACTGATGACACTTTCTACCGATGACTTATTTATTACCAGCAATGTGCAAGTGTGTCTGATATCATATGCAAGTTACAAAAACGGCAACTTGTGATTATTTGCTATATAACATAGCCGATATAGTTCCACTGACATGTTCCAAAAGAGCCATTTAGAACCAAAACTGGAGGGGGAGAGGAAGAGAGTTTTAACTACACAATCACTCATTTAATGTGCTTACCTATAAGAAGCAGTTGGGAATACACTACCTACTTAGACTGTAAGGCAAGTGCTCTTTGGGTCAGGAGCTTCCTTTCATAATGTGTTCATACGTGTTATAATGCATGTATGGTCACTGTGGTTACTGTTCAGCTGCTCTTATTGTACCTCCCCTTATTATACTGTAAACTATAAAGCACTAAACACATCTGTTTGCGGTAAATAAATAACAAAATACACGCGCACACATGAATGTGGTCACCTCGGGCTCTGTGGAAGCTTTTAAGAATAAACTGGCTTACATGTTGGCAAGAAAGAGTACTGAGAAATATACATTGTAATAGAAAAGGCATCAATTTGACTGCATAGGAAGTCAAAAAGAAATTTTCTCCCCTCTGCCTTGATCGATGAAATTACGGGTTATCTTGGATAAGTTGAACTTGAAGTCTTTTTTTAACCTTAGTAAGTAACTATTATTTTGTTATAAACTTGCCCTACCACCCTGGGTAAACGTAACTGTGTCACACTCGTGTCGTTGCCCTCACACTCACAGAAGTTCAGATCTCATGGAGGGATCACATGTGATCAGTTTGTGGGGGAAGGGAGCAAAACATTGTTTTTTAGACATATGTTAGAAGATAGATAAAAAAGAACAGCCTTGGAATTAAGAGTTGATGTAAGTGCTGCATGATGGTGCATTGAATATTCATCATATATATGTAGTTGGTTATTTGTTATAGACCTTACAGAATAGCTATTTAGGCTTCAATAAAAGTGCACAACTGGCACAAATAGTTACGCATACACCCCCACATTTACACATAATTACACAGGCTCACTAACATAAATACACACATTCATGCTCATACATGTACAGTCACTTGATTATACCACAATACATGACCCCATACTGGTACAAAATTGTTAAAGATACAAAGATATACTGTAGTAATCCTTACATATAGTATTTTGAAATTCAAGACACTTTAATAAATGTATTGGTCAACTCAGCTACTTTAGTGACAATAATAGAAAATCGTACAAAAAAATTCATTTTTGTGATTCATACTAAATGTTGGGCTATACATCTTAAAGTGGTATCAAGAGAAAGTCCAACTGTATCGTCAAAACACGAAAAAATCACTAGGTTTTGGGGTATGAAGTACCCTCAGTAAATAAGGGGTTAGTGACCATATTGGTGCTGCACCCCTCTAGTGTAAATCCACTGACCCAAGATGGCTTTTTTCATCTCATCGTCTTTTGTAACTTTTTTCTTCCCCATTTCCATTCCCTATCTTACTTTCTGCTGAGTGACAAACGTCGTTTGACTTTTATTTCTGAGGTTTTATCTCTGAGTGCCCTCCAAGTCTCTTGCCCTCTTCTAGCCTCCCTGTCTCTCCTTTCCTCTTATTGTACAGAAGGATTTCCCTGCCTGTGGTGACGTCTTTAGTTTGTGGTTTGTGGAGACACAGTTCTAAGAATTTGGCCATGACTGGGTGATCACAGCAGGGAGGGGGACTGGGTGATCACAGCAGGGAGGGGGACTGGGTGATCACAGCAGGGAGGGGGGACTGGGGGGAGGGCACAGAAGGAGGGTGGATGAGAGAGAAAATGGAAAGGTGAGGAGTGAAATAATCAAGTACAGGAGGGACAAGTAGACATTTTCACAATGAAACAAAGGTGTAGAAGATGCCGGAGTAAAGGGAAGGGTATTTGAGAATGCTGTGTGGAGTAGGGTAGTATCAGATTAGACAGCATTTCATCATTTTTAAAGTTGAGAGTTTCATGAAGAAGACACAAACAAAGGACATGTGGTAAATGTGTAATGGTATGGCTATATTTGAAGTGGTAGGTTCATCATATTGATCCAGAACGTATATACTAGATGAATTCCTATGATCTTTAGGTAATATGTAAAATATATATAGCCACAACCCGAGAGCCGAGGCTCTTAAAAGTGATACTTCTGACACCAAAATATGTATTGAATTATACAAAATTGTTTTGCTGCTCCAACATATGTCAGATTGGATATTTAATATGGCTGCGTCATAACTGCTACAAAACTTTGCCAGATAGAAAACCAAAATATTAATGAAACAGAGATTCAGTTGTTATATATGTTATATTGTTGTTAGACCTTGGCTGAGCATGAGTGGCTAGTTACATACAATGCTGATCACCCATATAATGCAATGTAAAAAGGGAACTCTATACACCAGTATAACATTGCAAAGTAATTCTTGTTTTAAAGAAATTGACTTCAAAATTTAAGCCCCAGTTGTCTTCTGCCCACAAAGAGGGCCAGTGTTTAAGTGCTTAAGGGCCACACACACCATACTGTGGTGGGTTTATGAATTAGAATGCATCAAAATAATGTAGTCTTTCTTCTTCAAGGATTGCTTTTGTTAGAGTGTCTTGTCAACCTGTTTTACCTTTGTGGTCTCACAACAAAGCTGTGCTGTGCGGTTTCCCCTTTTCTTTACAGATTGTGCAAAGAGATAAAGCACCTTCTACCTGACCCAGTAGAGAATCTCTTCTCTGTGCATTTCCTGCCCCTTCAAGTTTTTTTTTCATGTGCATTTTTGTGCATCTGCAGAGAGCATATAATTTTTGTATATATTTCTAGCTGTTTAAAACATTTTGCCTCTTGATCCACATATGCAAAGCATGAGTGTGCAAGGCAGCTAAGAGTTAAATTGCAAGCTGCAGAAGAAAGGGAACTCCCTGTGTATCCGGGGAAGCCCCCCCTCCCCCATGTCCTGTATCACACAGAATAGGCCTTATATAACAGACACAGTGTGTTGCCTGCCAGGGAGACGCTGATCTCTTACATAACTTGTAAGACAGCAAACATAACTAGCAATGAGCGACTTTTTAAAGATCTGCGTGTTTAGTGTATTTAAAAAAAAAAAATAAAGTCTAACCTCAAAAAGGCAGACAGTTCTAATTGTGCCAAGCACAGGTCAGTAAGCTACCCTTATAGCTCCTTCTGTAGAGAGATCAACAGCCTCCATTGGGGTACAAGCTGTCACTTTCATGCCCCATGGATTTTGTGTGGACCAAAGCACCCATGTTTCAAAGCAGGCACGTTGCTGACTAAAATTACAGGCGTTATTCTTTCCACCAGTGCCCTACAGTCCTAAGTCTTCATCTCTAAGTGATCTGAATAATGGGGGGTGGTACACAGGTCAGGGGTATATATTGGGGCTGTATTTTATTGTGCTTCCTATCCCTGTGTACTTTATATGTGTGTGTGTCTGCGGCCAAGAGGGGAAGTCAAGGCTGAACAAACAGACCCCTAGGAGACAGGCAGTTTGGAAACTATTTTAATAATGTAAACACAGCAAGAGGAGGGAGATCCCTGCCCGAGGATAGGAGGGGGGAAGAGAAACCTGCTTTTGAAAGAGAGGAGAAATGCCTGTGTGAGGAGGAGATAGATTAATATGTGATAGAGACTCTATTATTTAGAGGGATTCCTGCTGAGGAAAAGAAATAAGAGCTAGTACAGGGTGGACCAGATAGCTCTGATAGAGTGGGGAGTGAAGGTGTAGAGAGGGTGGAGGAGACATTCCTCCCGTGGAAGAATGTGGTGGGAGAAGTGACTGTGGATTGAGAAGGTATGAGAAAGAGGGTGAATAGGCATATCTGATATACTAAAAATACCACACTCCTGCATTTTCTTATGTTTATACACACCTATGGAAAGGGACAATACAGCTCGAATGGATCTGAAAGAATGTAAGAGCAAATGTTGTTTTTTCAATTCTATGGCAGGAGACAATGGCCTACACTGCTTCATAGGAATCTGGTCATGCTTGCCATCAGACAGTATGGTGAATGACCCTGGTCACTTCCGAGCAGAGTCCTCATTGACACATTGTTCATGTTCTACATCTTTCCATCTGTTTCTCCGGGCCAGAGTGTTGTGTTTTTCAGTCTCTCTTCACGTGAATCAGCCCATGTTATTCACCCATATTCTCAAAACCTTCTATCTACTTACTCACACTGCATCATGTGTCTGTGCATAGCGGTATGTTTATCATTTTCTAAAATGAAAACGTTTAACCATATTACATAATTAAGTCATGTTAATGAAAATAACATGCATGTGGACTATGTTTGCTCGTGTAGATGCTGAACCCTAGTTTTGGAGCATTTTCATTGCCTTATCCGTATAATTTACATTTAATATAGATTAAGCACTGAGTTTCATTATATGCTTTGCCATGAAGCTGTTATACGCTATAAACATGAGATGTTATGAGCTTATAGAGAGTGGGGTCACTAAGATGTTCAAAGCTCCCAGAAGTATGGACTGTCCCTGAGAAAACAGATGCTTGGGAGGTAATGATTGTGCGTATGAATTTTAGAAATGCACAGCTGTTATGCCACCTAATACTGGTTTAGTACTTTTAGTGACCCTACCCTAACCCTTCATGCTTATTCCATTACAATCCACTTGCTTGTTTCTTTCTCTCACCTATAACACTTTCTTTGGTTAGCATATATGTTTCTCACCTTCCCCCTCAATTTACATTATCTAATTTAATTAACTACAGTAGCCTGGGGATGGAATATTTTCCCCACACATGGCTCTCATGTCTGGCACAGACCTTCTTCGTACTGGAAACATCCTATTGGTACACTGTGATCAGACTATAGTTATTATAGTCTGTTTCATAAGTTGTTTTTTTGGCCCAATGCTGGGAAAATGAATTATTAGCAGTATTCAGAAATATCAGAGAAGTTTCTATATAAATGAATAAATGAGAAATAGTCTGCATTAAAATACATATGTTTTGTAGACCAAATCTTGGAAGACGTTCTTTACAATGGTGCATTGGTCCCTTCGTCGGCAGAATTCCTGGGTACAGCTGGCTGGACACGAAGGTATGACTGCGCCTCCTGTTGATAGACCATAGAGAGGGAAGCTATGAACATGGAATTCAAAGAGTATAATTAGTATTTTTGGTTACGACCAAGCCTCCCAGCCACATATCCTATGCAAGATTATGTTGCATTCCTATCCAATTTGAATTTCTAGGGTAAGGTATTTTTATAAAAATCATTATGCTGTAGTGATCCGCTTTGAGATGACATTAATAGTGGCTCACATATTTAGGAAATAAAGTGAACATTGCTTCAGTACTCAATAGAATGGTAGGGAAGACTTGATTAGAATACTTGTGCCTGTGAAGGTATGGCTCACCTTAAACTTGGTATAATTAATTATATATTGTAGTGGGAATTTTGGCATCCTGTATTCCATGATTATTTACCAATATGGATTCTCTCACAGGTAACTTTAAGACAAGTGAGCGAGGCCATATCCTTAAGAAGTTCAGTCCCATAGAGAATGCCTGTCTGGTGGCACTTATGGAGGATGCCCTCAGACCATATGTACCCACCTATCATGGCTTGGTGGAGAGAGATGGCCAGACATATATAAAGATGGAGGACCTCCTCATGGGCCTGGAATGTCCTAGCATTATGGATTGCAAAATGGGTATCAGGTGAGATTCATCCCTGTATCTCCTCATAGATTGATGCTCCATGGATCAGTGATAATTCTCCTCTGTCAAGACCGTACACACCATAGATTACCAATCACTGCCTTTTTCAGAAGGGACAGTCTGAGCCAGGATATCACAGTTCCTGTTTATTACTATATAACTTGTAAATCTCAAAACCCTTATGCTTCAGGACATATCTAGAAGAGGAACTTGCAAAAGCCCAGCTGAAGCCTACCCCACGTAAAGACATGTATAACAAGATGGTCATTGTGGATCCCTTAGCCCCCACTTCTGAAGAGAATGACCAGAAAGCCATCACCAAACCTCGTTACATGCAGTGGAGGGAGACCGTAAGCTCGACAGCTCTGTTGGGCTTTCGCATTGAAGGAGCCACAGTGAGTCACAATACCTGGGAGGCTGAAAGTATGATGAATGCAGCAACTTAGAATTCTTCTTACTAAAGTCAGTTCTTTTAACTTATGTATTTAAAGCAGTACTATTTGACCTTGTGTTTTACAAAATAATACAATTCTTGGCCTGAAAGTAGGACAATATTACACAATGATAATTATTCAGTCTAACCCTGATGGCAGGTGTAGAAGGGGACAGCTATTGCCCCAAAGAACTCAGCTCTCTGATATAAAGGATGAGTTGACCAGGTAGTTTGCAGGAGAGTTGTAGTTTCTACTCATTGACTTTTCAACAGTGAGCCTTTTGCTGAAAGAAGAGCTTGGCTTGCACTGCGTAATGTGTAAAGTCAGCGAGCTTTCTTCCGACTGCATATCCATTGAATTACACATTGTATAGGGCATGCTCTGCCCTTATTATCAGAAAAACTTGCCATTATTGGTCCTTCATAATGAATAGCCAATAACAAAAGTTATGATGGATAACCCTTCCACTTAAAATTAAGGGGGTAGTAGAAGCATTATTAATCACTCGTCTACAGACACCAGACAAGCCAGAAGGCTTGTTTTTTCCTCAGAAATCTCATGGTGCTGCCACAGCCACAAGGGATTCTGGGTAGGCACATGCAAATAAGGTCAACAATGATCACCGTTTGCCTCTATATCCACTTTATACATGGAACCCTTGAAAGTAATTGCACGCTGTACAGGACAGCGTTTAGAGAAAACTCGGGTAAGATGTGCAGTAGCCAGATCACCACTCATGGACAGCTGTTTCGTCCTTAATGGGACTCGCCAGCATGAGGTGGTAATACTGGCTTAATACTTGAGGTTTGGGGAAGCACAAGAAATACCAATAGCAACAGTTTTGGTGGGTAAAGGTGATGGAACACCCTTCCACTTAAAATTAAGGGGGTAGTAGAAGCATTATTAAACACTCATCTGCATGTATAACGTGGATATAGAAGCAAAGGGCGATCATTGTTGACCTTATTTGCATTCGCCTACCCAGAATCCCTTGTAGTTGTGACAGCACCACGAGATTTCTGGTTTCTGGCTTGTCTGGTGTCTGTAGATGAGTGTTTAATAATACTTCTACTACCCTCATAATGAATAGTGAACTGAGGCAACTGAAACCACAATTTTTCTTTCAACAAATAAATCACACAGACTCTATAATTTAAAACCACTATCGCCAAAAATGACAGTTGGAAAACAAAGGCTATGAGCAAATTTGGATAAATACATTTTAATGCTGTTGATGTTATATCAGCTTCTTACAAGGTACATAGTGGCAGTGTGGCACTTGGTCTTTGTCCCTTAGAAAGTCCTATCAAGGAAGTGATGGTCCCATTCAATGACTATATTTTCCATCGCTGCATAGTAGAGTAAATATTTTTGAAACTAAGCATAAAAAATGTTATTGTGCGTTTACACCCTTTGTAATTCTCATCTCTGGGAACTGCAAACCTTTATGAAATCATATTTGGTGTCCTGAATATGTGGCAACAAAATACATACAGACAATGCCATGTCTCTGACAGATTGAAGGGGGTCCCGTGAAGAAAGACTTCAAGCAAATGAAAAGCAGAGAGAAGATCATGGAGACATTTATCACTTTTACCAAGGGTCGGACTGATATTATGGTGAGGGAGTTGTATTACCGCACAGATAAAAACTATTAAGTTCCAAATTCATGCACAGCCTGCAGCCCCATTATATATATGGTAAAAATCTAATTGTAATATAATAATTTTTAATGGTTTTACCATGTATAACAATCTTTACGTCCCATCGCAGCTTAAGAGATTTAAGGGAACACAGAACAAATACATTATTTTGCTAGTTATTCCATACTGGCATAGTATCAATCTTGTTAGGTGGAAAAAATTAAATTCATTTTTGCTGAAATACTTATCTGTATAGAATATATTTAATGAGAAATTATTACAGCTCAAACATATCACATCATGGAATAGTTACGATAAATACATACATAGTGTGTCATATGTAATGATTAAAAGTGCTTTTGTAAATAGCATTTTTATGGGACCTAAAGGCTTCCATGTTAATGCAAATCTTTCTATCCACTGCAGAACACAAAAAAATAGATAATAGCATGAGTATTTGGATGTATATTGATATACACACCCATGTACACATTTGTAATTTATTCACTTTAAATAATTGTATACATTTTAGAATTAGATTTCATTGATTTTTTATTACCGTATTTGCTCGAATATAAGCAAATGCTCTGAAAAATACTCCTCGTCTTATACTGTATTCAATTAGAGGTCTGACTATAAGACTAAGATCCAGATCCCCCGCAGCGCTGCAGGGGACCTAGATCTTCCTCTCTGTCAACCTCTGCTGCTGCCAGCACTTCCCCTGGGGCTTCCGTGACCCAGCGCCGGTGTGAAGTGCTCCACCATAGAAGCCCCAGTGGAAGTACTGGGCAGAAGCGGAGGTGGCGCATAGACAGATGTTCACCAGCTGCCAGAGAGGAGGATCCCTCGCAGCGCTGCAGGGGACCTGGATCCTCCTCTCTAGCAGCCAGCGAATGTCTGCGCACATGTTTTCTCAATCGTAGTTTTTATTAAAAATGAAAATATGTGAATTAATATTTACTTGTAAAACTTTCTTTTTTCCTAAATTAATATTCAAATTTGGGGGGGGTCATCTTATAATTGAGCAAATACGGATAAAAAAATATTACACATTTCTCTGCATTGCTTGCTTCTATGCAGCGCTGCAAAATATCATGGTGCTATAGAAAACAATAAATACCGTATTTGCTCAATCATGAGACCCCCCCAAATTTTAATATTAATTTAGGAAAAAAAAGAAAAAGCCTGAATATAAGACTACCCTAAAGGAAAAAAGTTTTACTAGTAAATATTAATTCACATGTAAACTATTTTTCATATTTAATAATAAACCATGATTAAGAAAAATGATTTTTTGTTTTTATTTCCTTTTATTTGCCAACCTGCCCCCCAGTTATGGTCATCTGCCCCTTATACTCCATTATATGCCATTCTGCCTCTCCGATATATATCACTCTGCCACAGAAATGCCTTTTACCCCCCCTATATGCCACTCTGCCCCCCAGTTATGCCTTATACCCCTATATGCCACTCTGCCTACAGAAATGCCTTTTAACCACCTATATGTCACTCTGCCTATAGTAATGCCCTTTAACCCCCTATATGCCCACCCCGACTTACCAATGCTTCCCCAGACTTGTCTCCCAGACTCCCCGGGTATTTATTGGGGGCAGCCGATGGATGTCTGCATGCTGCGCATAGACAACCTCTGCTGCCTGTTAGTTCCGCCAGGGCTTCTATGACAGAGCACCGGAAGGTCATGTCACGCCGGTGCTCCGTCAGAGAAGCCCCCAGACGAAGCGCCGGCAACAGCAGAGGCTGCCAGAGAGGAGGATCCCCTGCAGCGCTGCGGGGGATCTGGATCTTAGTCTTTTAGTCAGACCTCTATTTGAGGTCTGATTAGAAGACAACCCCAAATAAAAGACGAGGGGTATTTGCTCAAAAAAAAACCCACCTTGTCTTATAATCAAGGAAATACGGTAATAAAAGTGGAAAGCTGATGGCTGCTGTAAGTTGCTGTCACATTGAGATGAATGAAGTCAGAATAACAGTTTGTTCATTGCAGGCTGCCTACTTGAACAGACTGGAGGGCATGCAAGCTGTTCTTAAGGAATCTGTATTCTTCAGCACACATGAGGTCAGTAAGAAGGGACAAAAGCTGCTGTTTAGAGATGTCAACAGGCCAGTATAAGACCTTTGTGTTTTGTGCCAGTGAGAAATCAAGTTGTAGTTAAAAAAAATAGAGGCAAAATATGTGATAAATATTATAATTATTACAATTAAGATGTTTTACTGTGTCTCAGCCTCTGCCTCAGCTCTTGGTAGTTCATGCCATGTACCTGCAGCATGAGCACATAATCTTTAATAAAGAAAGAGAAAGAAAACCGCGTAATTCCAATTCCGAGTTCATGTTCTGCTGCTTCCCCTTTTTGTTAAGAAAAAAAATTTGTTGAAGCCATTTCCGTTGGTCTCAAACAAAATCTTCGGATTAAGACTAAATAAAATGCGGATTGAAAAATATCAAATGGATTTGCTGCTTGCCTAAAAACATTCATACCCGATGAATATCTGCAATCTTTTTCTCGCCCCAAAAGGAATCTCTATAGGTATAAAGATTTCAACAATGTAACCAAAAAGAAATGCATGGTCCATCAAGTTGGCCTGTGTGCAGCACTTTAGTCTTTTGGATATCCCCAATGCAGTGTAATGATTTTACTAGTTTGCCCTACTCAATATGTTGAGCCACTACTCACAACAGACTCCTGAAGGTTATTCAATACCATTTTGCTAGACATAAAAATAAAAACAAGTGTAAGCTTTTTGCCATGGTTAAGGCAAACAAGTTAAACCCATAAAACAACCCACCCAAAAAACAATCTTGGGATACAAATGTATCATATACCACGTGGCACTGTAATATAAGATACACTTTCACTTCCTGCCTTTTTTCCTGGGTAGCTATATCCCTAACATGCAACATACTTCCCCTGCTAAAGAACTGCGTATTTTAACATGTATATTGCTTTTCTTTTTTTTTAATGGTATAGAATACGGGAATAAGAAAGATTATATGGATTATACGATACCAAAATATCCAGAGAATGAGGCAGGATGAAATTCTTTCACAAATATTTCAAAAACCTTAGTGTGATTACAAGAATGACTGCTTTCATGACATTTACATGTTAGTATTTCAGCTATTTAGTCAGACAATCTCACCCTGCTTTGGGGAGATCCTCTAAACCTGCACATAACTGACAAATATTGCAGCCTCTTGGTATGTCGAGAAAGTTTACTGGAATAAAATGAAAGTGTAAATGTTTTGGTCATTTTCTGCTATAAAGTGTGTATAATAGGGGGGTTATATGTAAACAAAGACTTTTGTTAGAAAGGTGGTTATGTGAAATCTGTTGCTTTCCTGCCTCAGGTGATTGGCAGCTCCCTCCTTTTTGTTCATGACCGTCGAGGCTTCTCAAACGTCTGGATGATCGATTTTGGCAAAACATCTCCAGCACCTGCTCACCTTACCCTGAGACATGATGTGGCTTGGGAGGCTGGGAACCATGAGGATGGCTACCTGCTTGGGCTCACAAATCTCATTCAGACCATTCGGGACACAATGCAGAAATTGGAGGAAAGCAGGGAAATTGTGCCCAAAGAGCCAGAAGAAAAAGCAATAGAGGAAATAAGGAAAAGCCTTTCATGTAAGAGTGCATCAACAGAAAGGGAAATAAATGATACCATTGCAAAGACAGCAGAAAAAGACCTTTTAACAACACAAGAGCAGGGCAACACATCGGCAGGGGTCCGTGATACACCTGTGTGGGGGGGCGACAGAAACCTGTGACAAAAAGAACCTATGCTGAGGTCCGTCATATAGGAAAGGTGTAAAGACTTACAGAGATGGTGCTAATCAATTAGCAGCATGGACACAGTTGACTTGGCTACCAATCATCTGATTCAGGGAAAAGGGTTACTCAAAATATAAAGAATTGTGAAGCTCAGTGTAAAACACAAAAACAAAACATAATTCACAAATGAACCTCAGGCACATCTATATTGGCTGGATATCGGAAGCCTTGGTTGGTTCACTACAAACAAAACAACATAAAGCACCCATCATGGGGGGTTGCAGTAAATTGTTAGAAGACCTTTGTTGCTTCAAAAGAATCAATTTTAAGTTCGGTTAAAGCATGAACTCAAAGTATCACATGATCACAATGTGTAAAACTCTGGCAACAAGGGCTATACAGCTTGTGCGGCATGTTGTATGCACTGATCTGAGTCTTACTTGAGTTGTCTGTGTTTTTACTGAGCTAATAACAAAATTATTCTTTAAGAGTAACATGAAAATAACAGCAAAAGGGAGTGCCCAAGACCAACCATAGTCTTAATCTTCAACAGGGAGAGTACTGTGAGCATGAAATGGCATTAACCAGTTCAGCAAAATGTAAATATGGTAAACAAACCACAAGCCTGTGTTTACGATCACCAATTCACATTTATCTGGATCAACCATGGCCAGTAGAGACCATCTCCGTCTTACTCAGTGGGAGTATCAAACGTCTTGTTTCGTTCAGTCTATATCACTGTATCATTATTCTGTGGGTGGGAAGGCAGGACAGCCCAGCTTCAACATGGTTATTAAATAGTAGGGTCATATCCATTATTGAAGCACACAAATAGGTCCCCTTTAGCTTTGTTATTCTATATTACAAGTGACAGCCATAGTTACCGTCATCTTCACCTTGGATCACGTTGGTCATATTACCGTGAATTACGTAAACTTGCACTTTAAGTTTCATGATATATACTCAACACCACATAGAATTCCAGACTGTTACAGGCATCGGGTGATCAATATAGTGACAATGTAATAACAGACCAGTGATCTCTTCTAACAGCTGGGTTGTAACGCAGGGCATTGTTGCACAACATTCATACAAACCAGGACTGATGCCACGCTAATAGCCTCATGCTGTGTCACCTTATTTTGCTGGAATATGATAATTAACTCCTTTCATATCAAAGTACCGAGAAAAGTTTGAACAAAATCACAATGTGTGCTTACTATACCTTAATGTGTGTGAGAAACTATTGGTTTAACACAGTTTAGATACCCCATATCCCACATTCTGTGAAATAAAATGTATGTTCTGGTGAAATTCTTCGTTACATTCTTCTCTATGTTTTGTACAACAGGAGCATATCACACTGGAAAATCTTTACATTGTTTTTATTTATACATATTTATATATTTATACTTATTTGGCCTCAGAGTTGAAATATAAGCATTTAAAAGTGGGAAAAGGGATATAAAACTTATAAAGGAAAGGAGCGAGGCCATGTATAGCTGTGCTTGAGACACTTGCAGTGAAAGAACAGTCACTTCTGTGCTCCGATTCCCTTTCTGCTTGGTAGAAAATGTCATTACACAAGGCCAAAAAAGTGCCATATTGCCTTGTGATTACACTGAAATAGCTTAGCCCAGCCATGAGATTCAGTCACTGCATGGGTTATCAGTTTTATAGAATAATTACATAGAGACATATGGTGAAATTAAACATCTGGAAGGGTTACTATCTTTGTGACCAATAAGTATATTCACAGGGAAATTTTTAGAAAGTAGTCTTCTGGAAAAAAGGAACATGGAGAGAATTTTATGGGAAAAAATTAAGTGGCTGTTTAATGGAGAAAAACAAGGTAGTTATGACTGGTCTGTGATAGTTTTGCAATGACATTATTTGTCCAAACTTGAAGCACAGATCCAGCATACCCCAATCATCTTCACAGATTAAAACTCCTTTGGCACTTCATAAAGAAAGTTGCTGTTATTCAGTCCTGTCCCTCATCGGATCTCCACTTTTGAGAGTCCTCTTTGTGAGCATCAGGTCGGATCTGGTTCCTCATTCCTCCAAGAAGGTTTGAAGTGGCTTCTGTGGCCACTATGAATGGCTTCACTACAGTAGGTGGGATCTGTCTCAGCACTCCTCCTACTGCCCCAGTCAAGCCCTTCTGTTCATGGCCACGGGATGCTACATCACGGATGGTCTGAGCTGTGTCGATAACACCCTGTAGAGGCACAAATTATTGTTGCTGCCATGACATTTATGACAACATATAATTTTACAATTTCCAAAAACACTCTTTAACAGTGAAAAAAGTAGTAGTGGAAATGCGTATATAATGTGCCAACAATTTCAATATGTACTCACCTCTCTCACAGTATCATATGCCTTGGCTACACCTTCTCGTAGATCTGCTGGTTGATGGCCTCTTCGGAGCTTACGGGACTGTCTGACATCAAATGAGCCCCGGGCTACTGGCGGTGTTGGAGATAGGATGTCATACACTGTCTCTGCTGTAGCCTGGAAGCAGAAAAACACGAGGGATAGTGAATTCCCTTGGATGCCCATAAGCATCAACAAATTCAACATAATGTCCTAACATTATCAATTGCAGTCTCTATAAGTGTACCTGACTCATTTACCTAGTCTGCATTACATGTTACCCCCTTAGCTACCCTAAGGACGTACTGGCACATTCATAGAAGATGAGGCAAGATGTCTCTTAGGACGCACCGGTACATCCAGCCTTTTTCATACAACCAGGGACATCTCTGGCTTCCTGACCGATTGCATGTACTGGCAATGCTGACACCTACCAGAAGGTCTATGAAAGAGAGGAGAGACCCAACAGGGATCTCTGTTTGCACCCCAGATTTGGCTGACCATATACATTGTAATCAGCAATGCAAGGTTAGGTAGCTAATCACGGTGCTAATCAAAGTGTGATCAGTACAAGAGATCTTTCTTCCAAAAAAATTAAATAAAACTATATAGTAGGCTCTGCGATATCTCTGGCATGAATACCATATAATGCAATTTCATATTACACTGAGAATTACATTGCCACAGCAAAACCCTTCACTATCCTGAAACCCCTTAAGCCAGTAGAATGATAATATAGCACACTATAGGGTGACATGTAAGGGATGGATGTGGCCCTCTAAAACATAAAAACTATGTATGGTATTACTGGAATCAGGGGGTGTTGCCAAACATAAATTGGGTAATTGTTCGGCAGTGGTACCTACTGTGTAGAAAAGGGGAATCTTGATTAAACCAACACATGGCAAAAAAACCCTACGGTCTCAAGGGTACTAAAACCCCTTGGTATTGGCAGGGTTAGATTCTATGCTGTAATCATATGTGAGAGTGTTTTGATTACCTGTATAGCTTGCACCAGTCGGTTGCTGAGTTCCAGGGCTGCAGATGCAGTTGAGGTACCAAAGGATGCTGCTCCCCTCTGCAGGCCACGAATAATCCGTCCATCCTTGCGATATTGCTCAATAGGGAGCCAGAAAAGGTCACGCACGCCATGAACTAAGAAAAAGCAAATATTCCACTTATATAGCTGCTTACATTTAAAAGGAAACGCACGCTAATGCTGCTGTGTGTTATTTTTGTTACTCACTTATACACTGCAGCATTGATATTACATCTGTCGTTAACCACAGCATATCCAGTAAAAAAATAGCCAGTAAATTTCAAGTGAAATTTTTCTCCATTTCTTATTTTCCACTAGAAAAGCCCTCTATTGCTACGTGATTTTTGTACCTTTTGTGAATTGTTCTAGCATATAGTACATGAGCTTCTAACACAGTTAACAGTAAACAGTAAACATATTATCAATATCACCTTAGGGTAAGACAGAGAGGTGGCAGCTCTCGCATAACTGCACAAGTGAAAATCTCAGTACATAGGCGATGCAAGAGTGGGCACTACCCCCAAAGAATTATGCCCAAAATGAATCTGTAAAGCATTCTAAAGTTGAGGGAAGGCAGTCTTTCCAAGGGAAGACGTTAAGGAAATTAGCTGGTCTGAACAGGAGAAATTGGGGGTACAAAAAATTGTTGTGTAACAAAGATTAAAGATAATAATATTATAAATAGTTACAATGTGATGCGTATAGACAGCATGCACTACAAGGTGTTTAAGAATATATTAGAGGTAGCATTTCAAAAATTGCCAAAGTATTACATTTTTCCCTTAATTTTGCCCCAAAGCTAAACCTCTCGCTATAATACTAAACCTCTCCCGGAATTTGCTTACAGAGTTGAACAACAGAATGCATGGGTCCCACTCCTCCCAAGATCCCAGGAAGCTGGTTCTTGCGAATGTCAGTCAGCCACTCATTAAGGGCATAAGAGAAAACCTTATCGGCTCCCAATAGCCTGTGAAAGACAAAGGATTATTCAAATATGGAAATGTTTGTATTTTTAATGGTAAAACCAGAGCCGTTCTCAACAGGTACAGGCACTGGCAGTGTTAATAACGCACTGCAGGACGGCACTGCTGTCCGATTGTTATGGACACTCTGGCAAAACATGTCACACTAAGTAACTTTTTTATACATTTCATACATATAAGAAATTGCTCGCAATGGATGGAATAAAAAAAAAAACTTTACTAGAACTTGAATGGTAATTTAGAGTTTGCAAGTTTTGTAACTTTATCACCATCTTGGTGGCCTAATATGCAGAGGCAATTACCCCTCCAGGCCAGTCTTTTTTCTCCAAACAGGACTGGCTCTCGTACGGAGGATTGGCTCAGCGAGTTATGAAATGCAACATTACATAGCCCTGTGTTGGTTGAGTGGTTGCTCCGTGCAAGGTAACTGTGCGTCACAGAGTGTGCGTTTGTTACAGTGAGGGAGGGGGGCCGGGGGCCACTTTCCTCTACATACCCCCCCCGCCCCTGCAGGGCAGTCATCAGAAATCTTGAGGCCCAGTACAAACCTAAAGACAAGGCCCCCCCACACCGGTCCCACACAAAGGCCAGGTCCCGGGTAGCTGGCCATGAGGGGTACTTAGGGGGCCTGGGACACATCAGTGAGACTGGGTCCCCCTTACATGGGTATTAGTAGCGGGTTTTCCAACATACACACAAATACATGGCTCTGTATAATGATGCCAAACAGCTAAGCATCTATAAAACAATGCAAATCCAAAGCCTGAATCTTTCTACAATAATACAAATCTATTTTTACTACATGTATCTGCTGATTCTGATAGCATGAAATACCTGCAACGCAAGTGTCAAAGAAGAATTGCATTGCATTGTGTAGTAAGGTTGGTAATGTATTAGGTGCTGATCCATGTAGCGAAAAAACCTGCGCTCTTTACCCATAGCAGATCTGACATTTTATACATTCATCTAATGGTTAATTTACATAAAACAAAGGTAAATTTCTACGGCATTAACCTATCAGCGCCTGCTTTTGCATCACATGACAGTTAAGTGTTCCCAAGTAGAAAAATATGAATGAGGCAGCAATTATGGCATTCAATGGGATTAAGAGCAATGCTTCCAACACTGCATGTAGTTACAAGAGTTGGATCTTGACCTTTACAACAAATAAAATACATCACTAAACACACTATTAGAGTATCTGTGGTTTGACAATGTGTTTTTGTTTTGTTTACATTAGAAAGAAAGGTGATATTATATCATACTACAAATACATATGGCGACTCCAGACACTATACAATTATACAAGAAGTCTTCCATTCAGACTTGAAGAAAGGAATTTAAAGCAGTGAAAAGGGTTCTTTATAGCCAGAACAGTACAAGATGTGCAATTCACTACCTACAGACATTGTGGTATAAAATGTGATACTTTTAAATATGAGCTATGATGATTTTATAGCATAGAAGAATATACAGGGATATAATTTGATAAAAGGACATGATCAGTTATAGTTTGTTGATCCAGTGAGAAATCAGATTGCCATTTTGGAGTGGAGAAGGCTTTTTACCCTTTTTGATGTACTATTGGAAATAGCTTCAATGTTGGTTTTCTGCTTTCATCTGGGCCAACAGCAAGGTTGAATTTGATGAACTTGTGTCTTTTTTCAACCTAAATTACTATGTTAAAGTTGTACCTTGCATGATATATATGCCTTACCCATGCCTGCAGTAAAGCCTCTTCAGCTTTAGTTCGGAGCAGTTCAGCTGGGCCAGTCCGATTAATATTCCAGCAAAGGTGCCCTGAAAAAAAACAAATTGACTTCAGCTGGGTACGTGTTTTCTAAAACTGGACACAGAGACAGTATTCCTCCTCATGCAGTCTATCTGCCATTGAACGTGCATATATATATATGCCAACTTAGAGTAAAAGGACACTCACACTCCCGTACAGTGACGCTAGCTGGCAAACAATGGGCAATATAAGGACCTCGGAAAGAAGAAAAAATGTGAGCAACTAATGCACCTCCATACTCCAACCGACCAATCCACAGAAGTCCAATTAATATAAAAGTATGAAGGTTATTGAAAAAAAATAATAACAAAGTCAACGGAGAGAAGTCTCACATGTTTTGCTGGGATGCTTAATCTTTGATTAGTCTATGATTACACCTCATGGCGAAACATGAGATTTCTGTGCATTGTTTTTGGTATTTTTTCAATAAACTTCATACTTTTATATTAATGGGACTTCTGTGGATTTATCATTTGGAGTATGGAGGTGCATTCATTGCTCACATTTCTTTCTTCATCGCTGTGTTTTGTGGCTGGGAAAGCCACTATTTGGCACCCTGCATCCACTGTTCAAGCCACCATTGCAGGGTTTTTGATCAGATGATGTGACCAACCACGCTGTGTTTTTCAATATAAGGACCTCCACAGTGCCATACTGTGACACACTGGACGTATTTATGAAATGTATGACAGGTGCTGAGTATGAGAACTCCTGCTTCCTCCATTATTTACCACTTGTTCTGTGGTAACATGTTTTCCTTGGTAATCCAACCATATTGGCACCTCTGAAGTGAAACGAAATTCTCTGTAAATATAGAAAGAAAAAGAGAAATCAGCATGCATTACCAAGACGTCTACATTGGGCAAATCATTGGATTGCCTTTCCCACTAAGGTGTTCACCATGCAGAAAGCAAAGTTAAATCCACAGAGACTTCAGTAACGCTGCTCCTACATGGTGCCGATCGCCTTGGATAGACCAATCACACGCATCTGGCAGGTGCCTCGCTGGCTTTTACCGGAAACTACAGATATTTTCCACTCTCACTGCAAATTTTCCACTACTCCATCTTACATTTACATTTATCATCAATTACCGGAAGTATATGGGCTGATCGCTTGATGAGCTATGAGATGAGGTTTCTTCGTCATTGGACTCTGCAGAGGTCTCTAACCCCGTATCAGTCTCAGAGTTTGGTTTGCTTGTATCATCCAAGCGAGATGCTAGGCAGAGAGGACATATTGAGAGAAAAGAAAAAACAAAAAAATAACAATGTGCTTAACGACTTTACCTAATATACTCACCATCTGATCCCAAATCCAAGGGAACAACAGGTTGAATCCCAGATGCCAGACTTGTGAAGAAATCTTTTAAGAAGAAGAGAGCATCCTACAATGAACAAGAAATGTTGGAGGTATTGGTATAAAGAAGGAAAAAAGGGGTAAAACAGGGATGATCAACTTAGACATTGAGAACCAAAGCCCTGACATAGTTTTAGGATTTCTCCAATGAACCATAATCAAACAATTAACTTATAAAAAAAAAAAATTCTATCGGCTAAATAAAAAAGTGCCAAGTGCCGTAAGGCCACAGTGGACACCAGGTCCCCTTCTTCATTTTTTTCGGGGGTCGCACTCCCGAAGGATATGAGGCCCCTTCCCTCCCTGGCCATAAGGCCTGCAGGAGGGCTGGATCTTCTTGGTCCCTCCCTGCAAAGGTTGGGACCACTGAAATACTTGTTTAGAGGAGGGGGGGGGGCGCTCAGAAGAGCTACCTAACTTCCCTCCTCACCAGAAAACCCGGACCTTTTTAGGGGGCCCGGCTCCACCGTGGCTTTTCAGTCAGTGAAAATTTGTCTATTGTGTCCATCCGCTTTCTCTTTCTGCTTGCGACTGCATTGACGAAACTTAAATATCAAAACCCATTATTGCGTGTAATGCCCTTGAGAACTGAACTGACATATAACAGAGGCAGAGGATAAAGTTATCAAACTGTATAGAGTTAGAGTTAATCAAAGTAATGGAGAGTTATTAGAAAGAAACGACGACGTAGAAGCATAAATGATAAAAGATGTGACATATGTATAGGGTACATGTTAAGAAGAGGAAATAGTGGTCACATACCTGATCAATATTTAGTCTTAGAGGCATCAAGGACATTCGGAGGCAGCATTCGGGTCCCCCCAATCCAGCCTCAGGACAAACATGAAGCGCTTTAATAGAAAGCTACAAAAGAGTATGCAGATTGAATGGGGGTAGTTAATAACAGTTAATGAAAACAATTTAAATTAATCTTTGTTCTATGACTGATCAATTCCCTACTAATACCTCTACCAACTTCCTGTCTATTACTTTTGTACTCCTCTCACTTAGCTTTTATTTTGTTTCTTTCTTTCTATTCACCTGTATTTATGGTTACAGTAGTCTCTAAATCTCCTACACTTCTTGTTATTACCATCCTGCCCCATTCTTTATTCCTTATTCGTACAGACTAAATCATTCTACTCCTAGTACCTGGGACTTATATTATCCAAACACACCTTCTCTACCTTACTAATAAAAGACATCTGCCGTAGACCCTTGTCAATGACAATCTGCCCTTCTCACCATGTTGGAGTGAGCTCTGCGTGGCATCTTTTCACTGGTGTACAAGTACAAGAACTTGTTGATGTGTGATGTAGCCAGACGGTCTCTAATCTCCAGCTCCTGAACTATAAAAACCTGACGGGCAAGAGGGACTTCATCCGGTTCCCCTACATGGACCATCTCTGTTTTTGCTCCAAAGGGTGCTGGATAAGACTCATGCTGAAAGCTCACCTGGGAAAGTTTAAATACATTTTATTGACGTAAGACAGAGATAAGGCTCAGTGTTCTCGCAACAATTTACATGGTTAGGATGAGTTGAGGATTTTAGATAATATAGTGTACTGTGTATTCTTTCTTCATCCTGATATATTTTACAAGTGGTGATGTAAGTTGTTGGTTGATATTAGTTATGAAGAACAGTTATGATCCATAGTTAATGCATTAATATAAAAATAATCCATTTCGTACAACTTACTGTTTAGGGAATCAACATGCAGACATACCTGTAGAAGACGAGGCTTCTACACAGTGGGGTAACCAGAGTTATGGTTACCTAGGGCAGAATAAAATTTCACCCTTACACATGCCTGCCCATACACACACACATACTACCCATATACAGTGCCCTTACACATGCCTGCTAATACACACACATATACATACACTGATTTTACACACACCTGTCCATACACAAACATATGCACTGCCCTTACATATGCCTGCCAATATACACACGTATCCACATACACTGCTCTTACACACACATATCCACTTCCCTCACACATATACACTACCCATATACACACACATGCATTGACCATACACACACACACTACCCATATACACACTAATACACTGCCCTTACACACGCCTGCTCATAAATACACATATATAATGCCCGTATACATGTCTGCCCATACACACATATATATTGGCTCACACTTGACTTTCTTTCCATCATCTACCACACCTTTCTCACTATCCCCTATCTCCCCATCTCTTACCTTCCTCCTCTTTATCTTAACTCTTCTGTCTTCTATCTTGTTGTGGGAATGCGAGGTCTGTCACTCTAGACTTGGTGCTCCCTAAGCACTATGCGCTGGCAATTGACGCAGAGCGCTGGAATATGTCATGTCGCGGTATCAATTGTTGGCGCATAGTGATTAGGGAGCATGGTCTGTCATAGTAACAGACCTTGTACACCCTTAACGTTGGACCAGTTAGGGAGAGAATTATTGCGTCTACTATGTCCTAGGTAACATGGGCTTTATTATCTAGTAGAAAAGTATAGCCAACATTTTTAAAGATGCAGTTTCTTTTCCCTCTCACACTCAGGGGTGCACTAAAGCATGCGCATGGCACTTAGGCAACCGGTAACCAAGGCGCTAATCATGGTAGCAAAATGGAGTGCTGGCTGCGGTGAAAACAGGGCAAGAAGAAGGGAAAGACAGAGAGGTAGAACTCTCTGAACAGCATGGACAATGGGAGAAAGAGAGAGTGTGTGTGTTTCTAAGTGTATGGATTTGGGTTTTGTTTAAATATATTTATGTTTCAATGTATGGTGTATGTATGCATAAACAATAACCTTTCGGCGAGCTGCATACCAAGAATCCTCCAGTGTTTCCTGTCAGCAAACATACACCTACGGATCCACCCAGGGAATGGGTGTCCAAAACCCACAGTGCTGCCACACAGCAACCTCAGCTTTGCACTTTTGTCTCCCACCTATATGCATGTATACCGACACAATATCATCCGGATAAAGTGAAGCCTGAATACTTCTTTGTATGCATGTGTAAGTGTATGTTTGATCATACACGTTAGTGTATGGTGTTAAAGAGTGAATGTGTTACAATACGGTTGTATGGTGTGCGTGTGTTACATTTGATAAGTGTGTGTCAAAACATGGTATGAGTGTCAGGGGTGAGTTGGGGGTTAGTGGCGTAAGGGAAAGGAGGGAGACAGTGTGTGTCTATCTGAATGTATAACATTATATAAGACATGTAAGTCACAGACCTGTACATAATTGTACAGCGACGACAATTCTAACCTTGGTCAGCTGTATCTCCATTAGTATGTCATGATTCCTCCCACTGCCTCCTTGTGTCCGCCATGTGTTTTGGGGGCGGTTAGTCACAGACAATCGTGATGGTGAACCACGGGCACTCTGCAAACTTGTCCTTGACCTGCAGAACAAGAGAATACCAAAGAGAAGATCAGCTCATCAGACATGTTGCACCACACATGCTATCATTATTCATCATGACCACGCAAATATATATATATATATATATATATATATATATATATATATATATATATATATATACATATATATATATATATATACACACACACACACACACACACACAAGGGACGTTCAAAAAGCTTCAGCGCTTTTAAATTTCAGTTGGAGAACGGTGCAGGCGGGAGGAGTAGTAATTGGTCGTGTCTTAGCATGTCATGTGACTAGTTGTCTGGCAAGCCGGCTGCCCTTGCAGTTTTGTATAAGAGTTTTCACCCTGGGGTGAAGGTGGCCTCGAAACTTAAAATTGCACCAAAGAGGAACAGAAGGTGTGCCAGAGCACAGATTCATCTTTGCATGAGTGCTCAGAATAGGGATAAAGTTCTTTCTCGTAGAGTCCTCTACGAGTGGATTGAAAAGTTCGGAAATGGCCGTACTGGTGTAATGGATACAGAGCGCTCCGGACATCCAGCTACAGCCATGACCACTAGGAATGAAGAAAGAACCCTGGAACTTATTTGCGAAGACAGAAGAACAACAGTTGAAGAGATTGCGGGAAAGCTGGATGTGAGTGTTGGATCTGCGTATGCCCTGATTCATGACAGCCTTAAGTTCAGTAAAGTGGGTGCCAGGTGGGTGCCTAAGCAGCTGACAGAGGAGCATAAGCGCAAATGCTTAGACGTTTGTTCCCGACACATGGCCCGTTATCGTGAAGAAGGTGGTGATTTTGTGCAGAAGATTGCATTGCAAAGAAAGGTGACGAGGTAGAAAAGTGATTTGTTTTTGATGCAATTTGTTTTGAAATAGAGTTAAAACAAAAATTTCAGAGAGAGAGAGAGAGAGAGAGAGAGCATATACTAATTTTATTTTGTGTTCTAACATGTTAACTAGATAGTATTGAATAACATTTAAAAAATCATTTAGGTACAATGTGGTATTTGACAATGAAGTGTAGCACTGTCGAGAACTGGATTTTCTTTCGCATTGTTTATCTGCACATCTGGGGGTAACCGTTGCAGGCAGTTGTTATATTTTATTTACAGCCCACACTCAACATGATACACAGCTGATTCCTTATGGCAATGTTAAGTCCTACTTATGCTAATGAAGTCACTATAGTTAATAAAGCAGAAGATCCCTCAGGGTGATTGAGACCTAGACACTCTATTGTTTACCACAAGGCATTAAATGTGCTTGGGATAAATGTGAATCATGTACTAGTATAGTATACTAGGTTGAAAAAAGACTTCAGTCCATCAAGTTCAACCTTTCACACATACCTAGTTCTAAAGTTGAACCAAAAGAAGGCAAAAAACCCTACTTGGGGCAATTACTAATTATGCCACAACAGGGAAAAACTCCTTCTTGATTCCATAGTGGATCAGATTACTCCCTGGATCAACTTGCTGATACGACTGTCCTTTTAGCATTTGTAGCATCCAGACCTTTTTTAAAAATGTCTGCACTTAGATAATATAACATCCTTACGCAGAGAGTTCCATTCTCTTATTGTTCTTACTGTGAAGAACCCTTTCCCATGCTGATGCTGAAATCTCCTTTCCTCAAGTCTCAACTGATGACCCCGTGTCTTTTGTAGAGACCTCTTGGTGAACAGATCACTATAGAGAGCTGTTTATACTGACCCTGTATGTATTTGTACAATGAGATCAGATCTCTTTTCAAGTGAAAACAAGTTCAGTTTTTCTAGTCTTTCTTCATAACTAAAATTCTCCATTCCTTTAATTAACTTTGTAGCCCGCCTCTCCCGCTCTATAATATCCTTCTGAAAAACTGGTGCCTGAAATTGCACTGCATATTCAAGGTGAGGCCTCACCATTGCTTTATAAAGAGGCAAAATGATATTTTCATCTTGTGATTTAATACTCCTCTTTATGCATGCCAATACCTTACTGGCTTTTGCAACTGCTGACTGGCACTGCACTTTGTTGCTAAGTCTATGCTCTACAATTATACCCAAGTCCTTCTCTTTTTCTGCTATTCCCAATGCAATGCCCTTTAGAGTGTAAGTTGCATGCTTAATTTTGGTACCAAAATGCATTACCTTACACTTCTCTATATTGAATCACATCTGTCACTTATTTGCCCAGTCCCCTAGTTTACCCAAATCATTCTGAAGAGAAGCTACATCCTGGTCAGACTTTATAAACTTACCTAATTTTGTTTCATCAGCAAACACAGATTTGACTTCCAATATCTACTGCAAGAATGTACTGTTATTTAAAAATATATGAGCATTACTCTTACGAAAGAGGCCAGGTTAGACCTGACAGCCACAAATGGTTAGGGGACACGATACGTATCTAGTTACGTACAAAACATTATAGACACGTTAAGCTAGAAACTGGCAGAACATGTATATCCAACGCAACAGTTATGCCACGATGGCTCAAATCCCCTTGTTCTATTTTATTATGTGTTAGTTTACATGGTCCCAACACATTCTGCAGGGCTGACACAGAACTTAGCGCTAATAACTAAATTCTGGAGCACTAGTGAAAGCGCTGCATGTGCGCAGACCTGCTGCGGCCATATTTGTAGTCTTCAGCTGTATCCCGTTAGCCAGAAGGCCTAGAAATGTAAGCAATAAAATCTAATTTAGAAGATAATGTTTAATCGATCCACTTGCTGGGGAATGGCCAGTGCAATGTATACGGGAAGCATGTGAAGCAGACAGGCATCCTGTCAGTTTTGTGATGACAGATGAACGCTGACACATAAAAATGGCTTGAAATACTAGCTTGCGATTCATTCTTACTCCAGGTCGCCAAACAAATTTACAAACTTAACATACTTCAAGTAAATATCTAGAATTCCAAAATACAAGGAGCAAAACAGGTCAGCCTGCTTTCTCTTGCCAAGTTCCTTGAACCATCTACTAACAAAATTAAACATTAAACATTAAAATTCTAAAAAAAAATTCTAAAAAATTCCAGCAACTTAGTGTTTTAAACACCATGTACACGTTTTGTTAACTATTTCTGTCTCAAAGGAATGAGTAGTGCAGTTCCTTTCGGGTGCACTGTACAATCTCTTGGCACCAGAAAAGCTAGAAAAAAATAAATAAAATAATTTACCGCTAGTTTATCTAATTATATAATAAATACTATAAAGAGAAAACATTCTCCCTAAGGTAAAACTAAAATCCATTTCTTAATTGTTAATTACTTAGATCGATAAATAAATGTAAATAATCAAGATACCTTCATAAGACTGTGAATACAAATTTTAGCAAGTTTGGGCCTCATGAGCAGCCTGAAAGCAGCACCTTGGGTTAGCGCATCCGACATGATAGCTGATATTTTAAGCAAGAAAGCTGTTCTTCACTTTTTAAGAAGCCTTTTAATGGAATATTCCACATTTGTGGTATTAGATTTTACAGTTGTTTTATGGAAATTATGGGAAAACTCCACCTATATAGTGATGCTTAATTTTAGTCTTCCCGATAAACAAAAACAGCAGCAGCAGCAGCAGCAAAATACTGTTTTATCAAGCAGAAATTTGGAAATGTGCATTTTTTACATGTCTTCATTCAAATCATTAATTAGATTACTGTAATAAACATCAACACATAATTATTGGGGTGGGTGAAGTCCCAAAATATAAAATTAAAACAGGAATTTTTAATTGAATTAAAAAAAAAATCAGACTTTATCGAGTACGTTCACATAATCTGGAAAAAATCCCTAGCGGTTACTGCTTTGTACAAGTATATTCCAGATTAAAACAAGGACTTTCTAGTTGGAAACTAATCAGCTACCTGGCTTCGGTCTTACCTTGGTGACTGTGCCCGGGCTGAGTTTGCTCTGCAATTACTAAAATCCTTTCCACCGTACAGGTGCCATACGACAGATATCTCCCGCAGCACAATCCGGGTCTCCGGCACAGGGAATTTACTCGGTGGCTTCAGGATGTCGGTGCTGCCCAGGGGTCGTGAAAAATGCCCGTCCTTGACTAGAATCGGACTATCCACCAACTTTCTTACCACAGGTTCTCCATCTTTAGGCTGGGGAAAGATTGTGATTAACAAGAACGGAGAAATATGACAGTCAAGGTCATTGCATGGAAGTAAATATGAATAAACATATTTCTAAAAGGGACATGGGTGTTTACTCACTGGCACACCAATACCAGGTGCATCCAGGATGCAAAAGTCATCGGTGTCTGTCAGCTCACTATCGCCGCTAGTGTCTGAGAGGCCAAGGCTTTCCTGGGAGACCCGTGCTTCCGGCAGCGGAGGTGACTGAGAAATCATCTCACGTCTTTGTCCTGACTTAATTTCTTCTGGGAAAAGGTAAACTGATACAGGGGAATTCTGACGGATGAGAGGGTCTCCTGAAAAACAGTTGTAGCATCAAAAGGGAAGATCTGCCTAGATACTGCTGCATACTGACAGACATATTTAATATATATATATATATATATATATATATATATATATATATATATATATATATATATATATATTATATATATATAAACTGCAAAAGCCAAAGTTTCACCCTTTCTACCTCACTCACCGGCTTCAGAGCTTTCTTTGTTATTTTTTCCTGTGTCTATAAGAGCATCAGTAAGGTCTCCCTGGTTAATTTGTGCAGTTTCAGCGGGTAAACATGGAGGTAACGAGGAGGGGCCTTCTGGGGGCTGCAACAGAAAAAACAGATTGCTAATGATCAGTCAATCAATTAATGGTGATTTATAAATAAAGTATCTAGGACATCATACCAAATTCTACTGGATCTAGACATTCACAAATACCCAAGTTGGCAACTGTAAAATCATTTGAAGGCGTGCATTTAAGCAAGTAAAAGGACACATCTACTACATTAGTAGATAAAACAGGTATTTAGTGTTCCCATTTATCTATGAGATAAAAGGATGCAGGAGAGAAAACAATGTATGTGTGACTGAGATTAGGGTTATATCATCATAACACACTTTGTTTTCAGGACATTGCTACATCGCAGATGGGTCTCTATAAAACAGTCTGCATGCATTTTTAGAATACAAAACAAGTAGCGAGCACAAGAGTTAAACGATGGATATTTGAACTACAGCACTTGAGTGCAAAACACAGCCAACCGGCCCAATGTTTGCTCGACATCTGCAGTATGGTATGTGGGAGATGTCCCATCCCCCCCTCCACCCCCAAACTTCGAATCCAAACAAGGACGTGTTTATCATTTTAGGTATGATAAGGTAAGGCTGTTACTAAAGTGCTCTCTGTATGCAGAAATGAAAAAAAGCTATAATTTTCCACCCAAGCTGGAAAAGATATAAATCAGAGTTTGTTATCTAAACAAAGAGGCGGACTCAATGATCAAAATGATCCTTTTTTTCCTTTACTTAAAAAAACAAAATACGGCGCATGCTCCAAGCTCGGCTCAACTGAGCATGAACATCATTATTGTTTATGTCATCAACATATACAAAATAAATAATGTGTAGACAATCAAAGCTAAAGTGGCTTGAAAAATATGTAAAATATGACATTCCAGCAAAAACAAACTCCATCTGAGACCGGGATGGAAGTTTTCTGCAAAACAAAATCACAAACTTTCTATTTAGGTGGAAAAAGAATTTGTAGACCACTTTGCAGACACACCAGACAGGTCTGTCTTCATTCCCTTACCAGGTCAACTAGAATATACCTGAAGCTAAGAAAAATTATATGTCAAAGTTCTCCGGCAATATCAAAACGTAATCATATTTGGCGGAGTTGCACATTTACCACATCTCCTCATTAACACCTCAAAATACTTGCACTGCACATTTTAAAAACTCATGAGGCAGGAAAAACATTTGATAAATGTACTTAAGACTAAGTGCACACCAAGCAACATCTCCAAGAACAGTGCTTGGTTACTTTCCCAGCAGCATCTTCCTAACATCAGAAGATCAGTAAATTAAACCAGGCAGCCCATAGCAAAGATAATGGCTGCAATATCACCGGAAGACCCCTTTGTGATGTTTAATGGATGCTTGGGCCCATCTTGCGTGGCCTACGATGCATTTTATGGCTGGCAAATGGAAGCATGTATTTTATAGTTACCGGAGTTACATGGAACCTATATTGTGTTTGGGCGATCAGGCTCCCTGTAGAATCCCTCCCCAGGTGCCCACTAACGCTCTAGAGGCCAGACGCATGCATCTTTAAAAGTTGGAGTGCCGGGATATAACTTTTAAATCTCAGCCCTCAGCTGTAAGGAAGGCAGTGGCTGGTGGTACTGTTCTGGGTTAGGCCTAGGGCAGCGCCAATGGTACGCCACCGAATAGTAAAAGTATAGTGTTCATGCGAGTGGCTGCTGCTACTTCTATTGATTTCAATTGTCACTCACTCTCCACTCACTTGAACAGGAATTCTTTTGAGTATGTGCAGGGGAAGGTCATTTTCTAATGCCTATAAGTAAAGAATGCCTGCACAGATTCACACGCAGTAAAATGCACTATATGTAAAATGGATCATTTAAACATCTACATGTTCAAATGTTTATGCTACATGCATGTTTCAAGATACGTTTAGTTGCGTACTTTTCTCCCTTCTCTTTACTCAACATGGAGCTTTACCATGTTAGCCATGGAAAGAAAATAAGAACATTAAGCTGAGACCTTAACTTGCTAACTCAATTGAATTAGCTTTATCACATTTGCTACATCATTACCATCTGGAATGGATCTTTCTGCCTATTAAACATAATAATGTACTACAGGTAGTTTCTGGTGTTACTGATGATGTCGGGCTATTAGATGTCCTAGGAGAGAGCTGTTACCTGAAGTTTCTGTCCCGCGATCTCAGTGGGTGGCTCAGGTTTCGGAGGGCAGTGCAAATCCCCATTGTTCATCACATACTGGGTAAGGTTGACCAACATAGCACAGGAGTCGGCACAGGTGTGTATGTGGAGGACGTTGTTAGAGCAGCGCAGTTCAAAGAGAGGCTGGGACTGAAATAGAGTTTAACCGTTAATGAAGAGTGGATGAAACTAAAACATAGAAAGAGTTAAAGAAGGACGTGGGAGTAGTCAATAAGGAAGAAAAAAATGATGTGAGAAAAGAAACAAAGAAAGAAATTGAGACAGAAACAGATAAAGGAAGAGCGTCAGGGAAAATCACAATCTTGTTTCCACCCACCCTGATATTTACCAGTTTTGAGGACGTGTCCCCCTTCCATGTAGTGATAACCAACTCCAAAAGGTCCACATCCAGAACACAGACAAAATCTAAGGATAACCAAAAATAGTAAGTACGCGATTGGGTCACTGCGGGGTAGTAAACACACAATGTTCTCTTTAGGCCCAGAGTCTTTTCCAGGTAGGTGCTACTTCAAAATACATAGGCTGATGTTCTTGTTAAAACAAGCAGAGTTTTCCAGAAGAGCCACATATAATGCGATAATTTAACTCTTAATAAAGCAGTAGCTAAAGAGGCAGTCAGTTTCACACTGGGAAGTGGAACAAATAAGTTTCTTTAATTTCAAGTAAACTGAATGTCCAATACTCTCCTTGGAAAATGAGATCCATGTTTGTTTATTGCTTATTTTCTTGCTATAATTTGTGCTTCTCACAACGACAAGGAATAATATATTTTAAGAAATTGAGAAAAAGTATAATTTTTGCACACTCCAGTAGGTACAACACCATAAAAGATGGCCTCAAGGATCAATGGTTTTCTTTGGGTCATGTTATGCTCCCTAATAGACCTGCACATTCAGATTTATACAAAATGTAATTGTAACGAAATGTATTCATTCGTACGAATGTCCAAAAGCAAGAAGGGTCCCTAACGGAAAAAATACAAAGCAGAACTGCGAATTTGTTTGCATTTTGTTGTTTTGTTCACTCTCACCCACTCTTATAGTCACAGTCCCACTCACTCCCTTTCACTCTCTCTCACAAGATTGGAGGACTGGGGGAGAGACTGTCCCCGCTGCGCCACCCTTTTACGGAAACACTCTGAGAGGGCAGAATAATGTAGACAGGTTTGCGAAGAAACGCAAACCACAGAGACAGCCCCTCCCCCGTTTCTCCAATCAGGGGAGTGTGTGCAGAAGTGCTCCGGGAGGCCACGGAAACAGAGCAGATAGAGGGGAGAAGAGGACAGAGAAGACAGAAGAACAAAAAAATGGAGACTGCAGGAAAAGAGACAGGTTGACAGAAAAGGTAGGGAGACACAGAGAGTGTGAGAGAGTGAACGAGAGTGCGGACGAGTATGAGAGTGCGGACGAGTATGAGAGTGCGGACGAGTATGAGAGTGCGGACGAGTATGAGAGTGCGGACGAGTATGAGAGTGCGGACGAGTATGAGAGTGCGGACGAGTATGAGAGTGCGGGCGAGTATGAGAGTGCGGGCGAGTATGAGAGTGCGGGCGAGTATCAGAGTGCGGGCGAGTATCAGAGTGCGGGCGAGTATCAGAGTGCGGGCGAGTATCAGAGTGCGGGCGAGTATCAGAGTGCGGGCGAGTATCAGAGTGCGGGCGAGTATCAGAGTGCGGACGAGTATCAGAGTGCGGACGAGTATCAGAGTGCGGACGAGTATCAGAGTGCGGACGAGTATCAGAGTGCGGACGAGTATCAGAGTGCGGACGAGTATGGATGAGTGTGAGTGACAACGGATTTCATTTCCAAAATGGAAAAAGCCCTCAGAAATGTGTCTAAAAACAAAGGGCAGGAAATTAAATTAGTTGTCCAAAAACAAATGGACGAAAAACTTAAAGAAAAATTCATCTGAATCGTTTTAGGTTCACGGGCACAAGTCTTCTCCTTACCTTACTGCAATGATGTCCAGAAGATTAAAAAAACAAAACGATGGCGTTTCACTTACCTTTCCTTAAATCGGTAATATCAGTGTCACATTTATCTGACAGGTAAAGGGCAGAGTCGTCTAATATAAACCTACAGCAAAACAAAATACATAAAATCAGATTTGTTACAGAAAAAAATCAAGCTGTTAAACAATAAGATGTCAAAATAGTAGATTATAGAAAAGAAGTTGAAAATATGCAGATAATATGAAAAGGAGGAGGTTCTTATCTGTGGTTAACGGGGGACAGGAAAAGATTGTGGCGTGACAGTTCAGAGACCTTATCCATGTACTGTTGTAATAAGAAAGACACGACACCAGTGACATAATTCAAAATGCTGCACCCTCTTTGTGTTAGCCCTTTGTACATGTATGTACATCGCTTAACTTCTAAGATGGCAGTCTGGGAACATAGTACTCCACATATGTGGATTAGGTACCTTTTTCTGTACTGGGTACTAAAACCCTAATGTTGAATATGAAACTAGAAAACTGCATCAAAACTGATAAAACGTATTTTATGAGAGCTAAATAAAATTTTTAAGTAAATATCTCAGATGATATTGCACTCAGTGATATTACTAATAATGATCTACACGTCCCTCTCTAAAAGATAATTGTCATAATCCATAACTACTACATTGCCCTTTTATCAGATGGTTTAATAATAATCTCCCTGTTGTTATTTCACCCCAGAGTTTGGGGCCTCATGAGATTGGATATATATCTTTAAAGTCAGTGAGTGGTATTTTAAATTACGAGTGCCTCGCAGTATCCTACAGTAGAGCTAATAGTGTAGTAATATGTTCCTAATTCCCTGAGGAAGCTCCCAGAGCATTAGCCTGTTTTCCAGATTAATTTGATGGAACTTTTAAAATGGAAGCTTCCTGACAAAAAGATGTACGCCCTTTATCCAGAGTAACACATTAGTTGGAGGTATTAGTCTAAAAGATGGCTACTTCTGTAAAACATATATATATATATATATATATAATTTTAATAAATGATAAATGAATAATAGAGGTCTCAGATAATTTCATTTTTTCAAGGTTTGGGAGCCCATTGTCTTTGTAGTTGAGCTTCAAGGGGGATTGGATATTAACGGACCAAAAATAAAAATAAACACAGACCCTTTTTTATCAGATGGAATTTCGTTTACTAGTTAGGAAGAGGATTAAGGCGGAGGGGTTCTGAGAGAAAATCAGGGCAAGCAAGAGTGAGTAAAAATCAAAAGGAATGAGGGGATTGAGAATAAATGTAAAGTGCGAAAGGATGGGAAAAGAAAAGAGTGGAGAAAGAAAAGCAAGGCAAATGAAAACAGTATTGGATTGCAGCGGTATCTAGTGGATGTGCCTTACAAAAGTCAATTTATACGCACAGATCTTGTACAGATTGGTTTTATACCTGAGGACAAAGGTGGAGGTGTCTACCACGATGTTACTGGAAAGGGTAAACGTTTCTGCGGTCACCAGGACTCTGACAGGGAGGTAAAGAGGTCTAAAAAGGAAGTATAGGAAATAGGTTACAATACATTGGAGAGAAGTGTAATTAATGAACCAAGAGCTCCACTACTGAAAATACTGACCAATCCCTGTTTGCATGAGGTTTGGTATAAGTGTGGATTATACATTAAGCCCATGTATGGGTCCTCAGTGCTTTAATGCACAATGAGGTTCTACTTTGTATCAGGAGGCAGGCACTCAGATGGATCACCTAAAGAAGTGTTTCATGAGCCTATCCTACTAGTATGTAGGGTGTGTTTTGCGTTTGTGTGTGCATGCTTGTCCAGGGTCTCAGAGAGCCTTAAGCAGGAACGGTTTGTTATACCTGTAATCCACGGCACAGCTGAAAAGGTGAGTGTGCAACACTGTGATGACTGCTGGAGTGCTGTATCCCAAGATAGGTTCATCAACTACATCTAAGAAATCCAGGATCTGGGGTCAAGGCAGCAGAAGACAAACAAGGTAAGACACTGGCAAAGCCAACAATCAGATTAGAAGAACTGGTAAATGATATTTAATAATAAAAGGCAAAACAAAGCACAACCCCCCCCCCCCAAATATAAATAGGTCAAGGTGTATTAGAGACAGAGGATGCAACAAAGACAAAGTAGTAAAAAGATTATTGCTATCAGTAAAATAAGACATTTACCCTATAAAAATAAAATGGATAACGACAAATTATAAGACTTGTGAATCAATCATTTGGGTTCAGACAGAGTGTGGTCACTCACGCTCTCTCACATTCTCCTCAGTGTCTCCCTACCTCCTCGGCCTGCTGCTTCCATCTACCTCCTTTTCCACAGCTCAGCTTCTACTCTTGCCTCTTCTTGTTCTTCTTTCTTCATCCGCTTCTCTCTGGTATCATCTCCATTATCCAGGCCTCCAAGAGCACTTTTCAGAAAAGGGCAGATCCTCTGCACACATCCTCACCCCTTCAATTGGAGGACCGGGGGGAGAGGCTATGCCGGTGGTGTGTGCCGTGGCGCCAGCCTTTTGCGGAAGTACTCCAAGAACCCAGAATAACGCAGCCAGATTTGCGGAGAAAGAGAGGTGCAGAAAAGCTTTTCTCTCTCAGGGAATTTGTCTCCAAGGCAAGAGAAGAAGCAGAGCTCCGAAAAAAACAGATGGAGACACTGAAGCGGACGGCGGAGAAGGTAGGAGGACATTGACAGAGAGAGCGTGAATGTGAGAGCACAGAAATGCAATCCGAAATCCAAAGCTCTCTGCTTTGTTTTCACTTTGTTTCATCGGAGCTCTTGTTCCTTTTTTTAGACAAATTTGAACGCACAAGTCTACTAATTATCACGTCTAACAAGCAACGGTCTTTCTTTGAGACTTAATATCCCTCTTCGCTAGCCTTTTTGGGATATTTCTTGTGTATGAGGTTATCATAAAATCAGGTGCAAAGAAGATAACACTAAAGAAATTTAGTAATATTTATGGTAATTATGGTAATATTAGCCTACTAGTTGCCTGACAAACATAGTGTGTTGGAGAAGAAATTCCAGATGTCTTCAAATTGTCAAAGGTAAAAATAAACACCATATTTAAAATCGAATCAAAGTATTCCTGCCTTCAAATAAGAAATAACATTAACAGGCTTGGTGGTGTGTTTGCTTTAGAGGGAATTTCTGGTCTTGTCACTGACTGTGAATAACAGATTATATACCAGTTGTATAACAAGGCCTTGGGATAAACATGACATTTACATGATCGGCTTGACATTTTAGGCTCAGGGTACTTACCTATAATAATGAAACTGTCCATAAACATGTTTTGTTCAATGGGTGATGCAGAAAGCTGAATGTGGTCCAACTAACCAAAACATGCACAAAATGCCACGGAATAGAGGGAAATCATGCATTATCAGGAATTATGCATCCCGAGGATCAAGTGCCTAAGGATCTGGATGCATCTAGTTGCACATGCATAGTGACCCTCTGTTTAACCTTTCACTATCTAATGGCACCAGTCCATCTTTCACAGTTAAGTAGGACACGATAAACTATGAACATCTGCTGAACACTTCCCTTCACTAGTAAAAGGACCATATCTTGTTACAAAAGTATGATTAATATGATAAAAGAGAAGCATTGAAGCAATGTGGAAATAAATATGTATATTTAAAAGAATACATAAGTAAGCCACTTACTTGACTGTGCCAGCTTTGGTTGGGCAATGCCATGTGATGACGAAGGGTGGCACCATCTAACCTCAAGGCTACGAGGAATTCCTGAAATAATTATGACAAAAAGCATAATAAGATTGGTGTGACTGTCTAGTACATGTTAAAAATATTGATTTATATTAATCTCAGTTACACTTCATTTTACACAAGTCATTTTAATTTATCACCTAGATCTATATTTTGGAACGTAACATGTGTTTTTTTTAATTAGCCGATCTTGTGGTCGGTATTCCAGGCTTATGTAATAAATAATAAATTTCTATTTATTTCTGTTTATATTATTTTTGTTCTCTCTGAACCACAACAAATGAGTAGCTGATGGTGCATGGAAAAATACATTAAGCTAAAACTAGACAAAACAGACAATTTAACACCAATCATCAATATAACATTCACAGAAAATGGTCATTTGTTAAGAGACCTTTCATAACCGTTCCAAGGCTATTTAAAAGGCTATCAATACTAAACTTTAGCATTTGTGTGCACTCTATACTTAAAAACTCTGGATCCAGTAGAAGAACAAGCGTCATATGATATCACTGTAGCGTCATATTAAATCACATATTACATTTCTTGTTCCATTCTACTCTGTGAATAAAACTTCTGCATGCTCACAGAAAGTTTAGTTGACATTGAACAGATCCAAAATGCAGGAGATGGTTGGACATTTCATAATCCATAATAAGGAGGGAGAGTGGGTATTTATACGTCGACTATGGGCCTACAAAAAGGGCCTAGTCAGTGCAGTACCAGTGTGATATACCAAGAGTGTCTTCCTTACAGAAGGGTAGGTATTAAAGCCAAAAAGAGCCTCGACCTTTGTCCATGGAAGGACACGGTGAAAAGGGTGCAAGGAAATCAAGTAGCAGTCCCACAAAACACAGGGACTGGACAGCTATCCTGTTTGCCCAGAACACATCATTCAGAAATAAATGGGCCCACAAGGGTTTGTTTTTTCAACTAAATGAGACTGACACCAACCAGTGATTGATGGTCCCCTTCTAAGCTGCCTTGCCTCAACAGGTTTACATTACATAGGTGATCTGTCCTACAGAACTGGCAAAACAAGTAAGGCAGAAACATGTCCAGAGAGGACTTTACATTTTATGAGAGTCTCAGTGGGTTAAAAGGCAGTGTAGCGCCAATGATTCAGCTCATTAGTAATATAGCCATGTGAAATTAGACAGGACTTGCCAAAACTGGCGGGCTAAGAAATATATGGTGTGATGGAATCCTCTATTCTATACAATTTATGCCTTAGATGTGTGCTTTTAAATAGTAATTCTTATGAGAAGGAGGGGGTTATGTTCACAGGAGAATGAGGAGCTACAAAAAAATGTAGGAGGATGTAAGAGGAATCTACATATTTCAGTTTTCAAACTTATCAAATTACATATTTTAAAACTAAAGCATCATTTCATGTTAGCAAAAAGACTTAATAAAAAAAACATTTAAAAACATACTAAACATTAAAACACATATTTAAGGTCATGAGCAGTTAGTATTTTGTTTAGTGCATGAATTCCCCACAGGTACATCAAGTGAGGAGGCAACTGACTCACTTGAACTGATGTAAAACAACATCAAAAGAGTTAACTGTTGAAATCTATAAAACGTTATCTAAACATTTTATTATGTCTTAAAGAGCACATCTTGTTTTTGTACATTCCTCTAGGATAAAACAAATACGCCTTTATTTTTTCTCTCACTAAAGTGTAAAGTTTTAACCGATTCCATGTTTTAATGGCTGTATTTTCAGATTTAAGGGATTCACACTTTTAGGGATTTTGGGATTTCTATGATTTCCAGTTTGCACATATTACTGAGTAATTAAGTTATCACACTAGTGAAAAGATAATTGTGTTATTAAAATTCTATACAAGGGTGTTATTTACAAAGGATTTTCAAGACTGATTTGCATGCTACTTTAATTTTTTATTTGAAAACATTTAATACATTTTACATATGTTGTTTAATTATATTGGTTTATAATTTAATACCACATATAGTAATTGTGATCATAATTCCATACCTTATTCCACACACACCCCAATGCCTAAATAATGCCAAATGCCTAAATAATTTTTTATATTGTGTTAAAGTAAGCCTAACTATTGGAACATATTTTTTATGGTATCACACTACATCTGTTTCTCTTGCAAACCCTTTTTTTGACAGTTATTACCTCCGCACCATTACTTGATGGTTCTACACTGAGAAGTCTACTGGATGGTAAGGACTGAGGTCCTGCAGTGTTCTTATATACTATACCCGGTATTTGAATGGCTCTTGTACATGCAAATGAAAACTTAATGGGATATGTGTGGTTATATCAATATCAACATATATAATAGGGTCACACAGTTTCCATACTGTTTTTTATTATATGTTGATATGCTGAAATGATCCATACAGAGACGGCGACTACATATTTTTAATTTACTTTATGCACAATCCTTTATATCACTTTTGTTTTATTTTCATTGTGTTGTTTTCTGGGTAAATACTAGAGTTTTCTTTAAGAGAAGGCATCTATATCCCTTCTTGTTTCTATGTCACATCTGCCTAAAACATTTCCTCAGTATGTATACTAAAATCTATCTATCTTTTATACATAGGTTCTTTACATGGGGGGGGGAATCTTATCTGGGTTGTATAATGATAGAACTGGATAAAGCCTACATTAGATTTAGCCCAGTGTCTTTCTAACAGGTGCTGCTGATATGAGTTTTAAAAAGATAGAAATAATAATAATAAAAACAAAAAAAAAAAACAAAACAAAAAAACATACCTTAACATTTTTCACAAGGTTAAGGTCAATTCGGACAGCCAAGGACAGCATCTTTGAATTTCTATCTTTGCGGATTCCCGACAACTGGGCCAACACGCCCTCCTCAGAGGGATAAATAGTAGGGTCCAAGTTTTTAGGGGGCATAAATGTGGGCAGTTCAAGGCTCACAGGCGGTAAGTAATCTTCCACAGCAGCTGCAAAAGACAGCAAAAATTGAGGGTTAAGAAAATGCTGGTTGCTATTATGGAAAACTACGTTTTGGGTGTGCTTATGCATACCTTTGTGATACAGAGACACATTGTCCGATTCTATACACAAGTAGCTGAGGTCCTCTTTCCCTTTGTACTTGGATACAGTGAAGATCCGTCCATTTTCTACATCTAGAACTACCTCACCATGGTGGTCATCCAACCTCTTACCTCCTTCTCCCTACAAGGAGAAATGGTAGCAAAAATGTGGGGAAATAAGAAGAATATGGGTTAACAAACATAGTAGGTAGCTGGTGAAACAGGACAAAAAGGAAAGACATAGGAGATAAAGAGTAATCAGGCTGGGACTGGTGCCTGGGCAGACTGGCCAAATGCCTTCTCACACTTTGCAGTCCTCTTCCTGCTGGATATACAGACGAATGGTTCAAAAGTTTCAGAACAAGAAGGACTTTCTTCAAATACCATTCTTCTTATTGATCTTACATACATTTTCTTTAAAAAAAATTAAATCAAGTGAAAAATTTAAGAAAACACCCACTTTTTCTCACCTTAATTACAAAAGCTAATGAAGAGACCTGCTAACTAGATTCTATTATTTGTCCTGAGTTAAGAAATAACCAATGTTTTAAGGTTTGTTTGTTTTTTTGGCTATGCTATAGCATAGCATGTCCCTGTGCCCTATTTGAGACATCTTTCAATTTACAAACCGTATTTATGTTTGAAAACTAGATATCCCAGGGTAATTCAAATAGTGGTATTTTTACATTTTCCATGCACTTATTCTACCACTAGTCTTTGCCAAAGTTTGTAGTAGTTTTTTTGTTTGTTTTTACACAAATTTAGAGTTCCTGTTATATGTTGCTGTCAAATACCCCAATATGCGTTCAGCAACATCTCCTAAGTACAGCGATACCATGCATGGGTTGTCTGGTTGTTTGAGAGGTAAAACATCACATTTGGTAAGTGCGCATTTTTCAACTTGGACATCTGGTCCTTCTGTCCCCATGTCTTATTTGGGACATCTTTGAAGCCGAATAGTTCAATTTAACTGATCAAACCATATATTTTTGAAAACTAGACACCTCAGGCTATTTCAGATGGTGATATTTTAACTGTTTCCACGCGCTAATTCTACCACCAGCCTTTGTCAGAGTTTGTTGTAGTGATTTTGTCTATGTTTTTCTTCCACACAAATTATACTTTAGGTATGACTTTATAGCATATGTCCCTGTCAAACAACACCTAATATGTGTTTAGCAACATCCACCCATGCATGGGTTTCTCAAGTTCTTTGGGGGGCTAAAAGGCCACATTTGGGAAGAGTGCATTTTATTCTTTTCATTTTGACATCTGGTCAGTCTTCACTCATGTCCTATTTGGGACATCTTTGAACCTGCAATTCAATTTACCCCATCAAACCATACATTTTTTTAAACTAGAGACCCCAGGGGTATTTGCAACACTAGTATTTTAACTCTTTCCATGCCAGGATTTTTGGGAAGATACAGTGCTAATTTTAGCACTTACTCATGAAATATATATATATATATTTTACATTTTGTTGGAACTGGATGGTTCCCCTGATGGTGACAGTACTGCATAATTATTTTTAAATGTTAACATTTAACCCCTTAGTGACAAAGCCCATACATGTACGGGCTCAAATGCATTGTTTTCAATGGGTTTTGGGACCGCCCATTGTCCTTAAGGGGTTAAAATATTACTAATCATGTGGTGGCAAAATCTCTAACAATGGCGCTTGTGACCGTTCTACGGAGCCTCACAGTGCGCCCTGGAGTGGGTTTTCAGTGTGACACTATCGGGGCACTTCAGCGACACCATTTAAGCTTAAGAGTGCGATCGTTGATTGCCGCCTAATATTTTTTAAATGAAGCATACATATATGGCGGGGCCCCTGATGCAGATTTTGCTGTTGCTGAACACATCAAGGCATTTCAGCAACACCGCTTATGGAAGAAATCTATCTTAGATCGTTTTTAAGCTTATTTAATACCAAGAATTGCCAGGCACATCATTTGTTGTTAAGGGGCTAAGACAATGAAGTGTGGAGAAGATGAAATTGGAGATTCAAAGCACACTAAAGTTCAGATAAGAGACTGTAAAATATGTACAATAGTGATACAGTAACATTTCTTAACCTTGGTTTCAGCCCAGGCTGTGATACGTCCCTGCAAAATGGTGACTGAAGCAGAAAAGAAGCTGTGGCCTCCAAGTGTTCCTTTCTTAAGCCTTGCAGCTTCATCCACAGAGTAGAAATGAGAGTCTTCATCTTCAGAGTCCGAGTCTAGCATTGGATATATACAGGTTGTTAGCAATAATGTAACACTGTTTTGTTTTTAATCCTTAAAATGACAGGCCTATGAGCCATTGCCCCTTTTTTTCTTTTATCATACCCTTGCCACCACAAGTACATGAATATGAAAATTTATAGTAAAGGTCACACAGTTTGCCACAAGGGTTACCTTTATATGATTTTGCTCAATTTTAGAGGCTCGAGGAAGAGTCAATTACTTTAAGTAATAGGAAAAAGACAGAAAATGAACCAAATACAGATTCTGCTTCTCACAGACACTAAGTCTGTTTGCAGTAATACATGCAATCCACATGTGAGATTGCTTACCGTTTCCAATCTCTAAACAGTCATACGAAGAGATGCACATACAGCATGCTTACTGGCACGCAAGTATGATTGGTTTGACATATTTTACACACCAGCTAACAAAATCAGAAAATTAATTGGAGTTGAGCTCAGATAAATGGCAGTGTTTTAACAGATACTATTATAAAAAGGGATTGGTTGCCAATTTCAAGGGTTAGTAGCACAAAAAGACATGGAAAATTGCAGGTTTTGGCCAATATTGTGAAGCACACAATAAAGTCATAGAAGACTTTTATACAACTACTATTTTTTATGCAGCAGAAAAAGCACGTGCAACTGCTTTCACCCAACAAATCTCTGCAATTCAGAAGTTAAATTCTGAAACCGGAAGTTTACTCATTATAGAAGACATACGTACACTATAACAATACAATACAATTAAATACACGTTGAAATGTCTCATTCTAGCACAAGAGCTGGCTTTGCGGAGATAATCTGAAGGCGTGCCATTCATATAGCACCTAAAATTGTGCTAGAGAAGAAACACATTACTCATTCACAGATACATAAATTACTTTGTCACACCTGATATTGACTTTTTGGCAAGTAACATGCAATAACTAGAAAAAAACCATAAAATTTTATGGTGACCTAAACTGTTCTTATATTAGCAACACTATTTTCTAATCTAAGTTGGGGATCCAGTGGAAAGAGCAGGATAGTATCATAGTATAGTATCATATAACAAATAAGATAAATCTTTCACATCTTACCTTATACTTAACATACTTAATGTGAAATTGCATACATGTGCACTAGTTTGGCAAGTCATGAAATAGCGAAGACTACTTTTGATATATCATTTTTTGCAGTCCCCCCCCCCCAATCCCAGCTAAAAATATTTTCTTAGCGTGGACAAGAAAATGCAGGGATTATAGAAGGGGCTAATCTCTATGGAGCAATATAAAATAGTCCAAAACTTAGGTCCTTAATAAAAGGTAATGTTAGAGCTCCATAGAATAAGTAATTAACGTGAACTAATGATGGTGTTCTAAGATACATTCAAGTACTGTGACACAAATCCCATGGGTTTAGTGTGTATATCTTGCCGCGGTGAGTACCTGAGGCACCTAAAACGGCAGACAACCCCCCGAGGACAATGCATAGCTAAACCCGTCTGACTTGCATTACCTTCCTTTTCCATTTTATTTCCACTAACAAAGAAAATACATATGTAGCACTCTGAATAACCTTTAACATTTTTCTGACAGCAAGATAACAGATCAACCAAGCTTGGAGACATATCTGCTCCAACGTGTCTATTTGAATTAATAGAGGCATCCAGGCAAAAGTTCATGGAATGTAAATCCTAATATAACAGCCCCATCTACAGTAACTTTACTCAAATAGCTTTTTAAATGTTACAGAATCCAGTCTCAGTAACTCCCCTATACTTGAACAACTGACAGACAAGGGTAGACATAAATAGAGTGGCAGATTTCTTAAAACATTTATTATACATTGTGAGACCTAAATATGTCACAGAAGTTCAGTGATCACTTAACAGATTATATTCTCTTACAGGAAAACTTCACATTTACGATAGATTTTGCATCACGAGTGGGAAACTGTTGCCAAGAGCGACATTTTGTTGTGCAACCTGTGTGAATAAATGCCTGTTTATACCAATGTTCCTAAATGAGTGAAGCACATGGCTTCATGGCAGATATAAGAACCATATTTGTTCCCACAAAATTAATTCTGGCATAACAAAAGCCTCCAGGCTGTAATCTTACGAGCAGGGCCCACTTTTCCTAATGTATCGGTTTGCCCATTCTAGTTTTGTCATACCCTTTGAATGCATGTATTGCAAGTGCTATGTAAATCATTGACACTATATAAATAAAAGATAATAACAACAACAACAGAAGAAGAGATAGAAGGAGATGGTGACTTGAACACAGAGACTGATGTGCTGGTGAGGGACAGATCCTAAACTTACCTAGCTTGAATGCAGACTTGCACATACGGAACATATCCGGCTTATAACTGGGAGTGTGAAGCTGTTCGGTGGGGAGCAGAGACTCCGCCAGAGATGAATCACTCACAGACACTGGTTCCCACATCAGTAGGTCATTGCACAGCCTGGAAACAAACAGAAGGGTTTTACGGTTTGGAAAAAAGGGGCAAGAAAAAATTAGAGGGTAGGAAAAGAAGAAAAAGTACCTGTTATAAAGATTCTCATATATGTCCTTGCTGGGAAGGAAGATGTGAACTCTGGGCAGAGTGACCTCAAGTGTGTACTGAGATGAAGTCAATGTAACCTGTTGAAAATCTGCCATTTCTTCTGGGTCAGCAGGGATAACCATCTGAAAGACATTAAAAAAAAACACGATAAGCAAAAAATAAGCAGAGGGATTATTGGGAAGGATAAAAAATGATAAAAAGTAAAGGGGTAGATACAGGAAGCGACTACAATTTCACTGACACATATCAAACCTTTCTTTCTGCAAACTTACCTCCTCTGTTTCATACATTGTTCTCTTAGATGAAAATGGTGAAGGCTCTGGTTGTTTCAGCTCACATGGGCTTTCAACAGATGGAAGATCTGGATCATCCATTTTGTCCTGATCATAATCCCAAGGAGAGGCTTTGTTTTGGGGTTGGAGGGTTATTGAAATTCTGAGTGAGGAAGAAGATGAAGAACAGGGTTCAAATAACAGTATGAGCATATGTATCCATATAAACACAGAAGTATACATATATACATAACAAGTATACATATAGAACTTATTCTGTTAATAGATTGTATTGCTTAATGTTGACAAATGCAAAGTTATGCATTCTGGGAAAATAAATGTGTAAAATATACCTTAAATGTGGTTGTGTTAGGGAAATCATCAAATGAAAAGGACTTGGGGACAATTGTAGACAATAAACATGGCAGCATTGTTTAATGTCAGGCAGCTGCTGCAAGGGCCTACACGATATTGGCATGTATAAAGAGAGATATTGATACATTTGCCTCTCTATAAGTCAGTGGTAAAAACCCATGTTGAACATGCATTATGGGCTACAAAGTTAATAAGAGGAACGGAACTCCTTAGTTATAAAGAAAGGCTAAAGGAGTTGAATTTGTGTTAGAAAAAAGTTATCTTCAAGGGGATATGATATTATTTTAAAAATACCTAATGGGACAATACCAGCTGATGATCTGCTCCTTAATAGGACTGTACAAAGAGGTCACCCATTCAGATGTGAAACAATGAATTGCATCTAAAGCACAGTTAGAACAATAAACAATGTAGAATTCACTTCCCACAGGCTCAGTGTTATCAAATTCGATAGATGCCTTCAAATATAAGATAGATTGCTTTTTAGCAAATATATACATGCCTCTCCCTCATGGAGTAAAACAAAAAAATTGCTGATAGACATGAGGCCAGACACACTCCGGTATAATTTTCTGATAAACCAAAATTCATAAGTCCTTCAACATTGACACACTGTTTGCATCCTGATGTTGAAAAAGTAACCCCAAACCATGGCACTGTCACAACCATGCACCATGTCACTGTTGATATGACGTTCTTAATTTGAAATGTTAGAGCTCAAAAAAGTACCACTTTTGAGAGAGGCCTGGACCTTTATGGCTTCTTATATTAATCACAGACATTCTCTGTTACATCAATACAGTTTTGGCTTGGTGCCCCCAGAGACCTCGAAATGGCTGCATAAACCTTTTCAATATTAATATGCAAGAACAATTGTTTTCTGCTGGTGCTCACAGATTACTTTTGAACATAAGAGGTAAACGAATGGTCTGTTGGGATCGGCCTACAGCAGCGTGGAGTGGGGAGAGACACTTTCAGAGCCCTGGTGAACTGATGTTTGAAGAGTATGAAGATGGCTGCCATGGAAGAAAAGGGAAGTATTCATAAAGTGCCAGAAGGCTGCTGGCAGGAGTGATCTGAGATCAACTCTTAATTCTCCTGGTACAGAGAAGTTGCAGAGGTACAACAGCTCTAAAATAGGCAAAGGGGTGAAAATTCTCCCCATGTGGTCATTAGACGGTTCTCCATGTGAGCAAAAGTTAAAAGATAGAGCTAACAGCTGGGGAGAGGGTCCAAAATTCTGATTGCTGCAAATGGGTTATCCCATCTCTACTAAAACATAAAACTAAAAAGCAAATAAATTATATAATGACAGCGGCTTTAGGGTTAAGGTCTGGCCCCAGGCCTCCAGAGATTTACCTACGCGTCCGGCACTTACTACTTTTAGCTCAGCTTAGCTACTCGGTGTTTTTAATAAATAAAAAAAACTGAACCGATTGTCTAGATTAGTATTATTATTGGTTTTTATTTATATAGTGCCAGCAATTTATTCAGCGCTTTTTACAATACTTATATTCGAGACAAAACAAGAACTGAAAGACAAAATACAAGCAGATACAACAGGTAGAGGGCCCTACTCACAAGCTTACAGTCTTGTCTACACCAAATATTGCAGATTTCTACATCTGCAAACAGTATCTTCAGGGGTTTTTCAGGGGGATTAGAAACACCATCCCGTGTTCTGCTGAATGCCAAAACCTCTTCTAGAAATAATTCTCTAACTATGTAAAACTTTCCCTCATTCATACTTTTTTTGCTAGGAACACTTGTCACATGACACAAAAATAGGCATTGATAGATTGTGCCCAGGAACAAAAAAATGTTCTCTCTAGTATCCCAAGCAACTAAACATTAGTAGACCGTTGGAAGACCAAGGTAATCTAAATATTTTCTACATGGTTATACACTGAGCGGGTTCGCTGTATTTGCACAGTGCACAAATGCAAACCATTATAAATGGACAACAGTCAGTACTTACGTGGCAAGGGTATACTTCTTTCCTCCAGCTTTTGCCAACGGATCTGTGCCTTTACTGATTTTGATACAAGGGATATGTTTCTCACCATCAGTGAAGACACCTGCAGACATTACATGATATTAAGCCCTGCATGCTACATAATACACCAAGCCCTAACACATTTATTGTAACCTGTTGAGACAAGGTATCACTGGAGAACACACACGCTGTTCAACAAAGGCACTCTTTTGAAAGGGATTTACATATGTACCTGTAGCCCTCAACAATTCTTACAATTTAGATGGCATGGGAAAAGCAATGTTCAGTAATGTTGCATCAAACAATTACCGGGCCTTTAATGTACTTCTGTCGTTTTCTAAATCCTTAATTTACAATTTTGTACATTAAATCTATCCATGAAACAGTGTGAAAAGCTTAAAACAAACCATGTTTATGTTTTGGAAATCTACCTTACGAGTATAACACGGCAGCCACCATTTTTACTTTTTGATATTTTAGGTTTGTGTGATTTTCCCCTATTGTTAGAAAGAAAAGAGAAAAAAAAACCAAGTCCAGTTTGCATGGACTGCATTACTGTATGCAAGTTGATGCATGCTTTCTTGATTTTTTTTACAAAATGAGACTTCTGTCTTATTTCCTCCTCAGCTGCCTCTACTTAAAGCAGTGTATCTTAGTATGCTCCCTGCACATCCTCACTGAAGTCAATGGAAGTAGCAGCAGCCAATGGCAAGAATGCAAGCCATGCACTGGCAATTCACACAAATCAAAAAACTAAACAAACAACAAAAACAATGCAAGAAGTACAGAAGGTAGATTTCTAAAGCATAAACAATAGCACATGTAAGCTAGTGAAGTCTGTTCCAACAGAGAGTCTCAGGTAGGGTCAGGGCCGGCCCGACAATGGAGCCGAGTGGGGCAACCGCTCCAGGCGGCACTTTTGAAGGCGGCACTTTTTTTTTTTTTTTAAGTGAAAGAGAGAGAAAGGGGCGCCGAGTGGTTTTCGCTTACCAAGCCGTCAGTACCTGCTCGGCGCCCCTCTCTCTCTCCTCTGCGGCGAGACTCCCTGTTCGGTCTCGGTGCCGGCTTGTAATGCTGAGTGCCGGAAGATTTCCGGCGCTCAGCATTACAAGTCGGCACCGAGACCGAACAGGGAGACTTGCCGCAGGACTGCTGAAAGGTGAGTACAAGGGGGGGGGGAGAGGAAGGGTAGATAATGGGGGGGCATTTTAAAATTCGCCCCAGGCGGCATTTTGCCTTGGGCCGGCCCTGGGTAGGGTTATTGAAACCGAGGCATTCTTTTGCCTACCATAGGCAGTATAAGGAGCCAGGGTGTTTGTCTAGTTGATTGGGTAAAAGAAGAGAGCTAGAATACATACAAATGGCTAATATGTAGCTGTATGTAAATATTTTACTATGGGGGGAAAAATTAAAAAAGAAAACACTACAATACTTTTGAAAACGTATTTGGAATCTGGTACTAGTAATATAAAAAATGTGGTGGGAGTCCCCCCCTTAAATATCTTCTGCCTGATTGTTTCAGAAATGTGCCAGTTATGAGAAATAACCAAAACTTTTTTGCATATCCCAAATCATGTATTCAACTTATCTGACTACAAAGCATGTCTGCCTACTAGTGTAAGTTAAGATAGTTGATCCTACTGGTATAGGTTTTAAACATAGACATTGCTAATTTTAAGCAGGCTATAGGTTTATTCAGTGTATCTTACTGTAAAACGCTGGACCATATAAATGCCTTTCAGATGAATAAGTGCCTAAACGCAAGGTGTTGCTTTAAGAGTCAAAGTACTTTTATTCAATTCTCTCAATATTTCCCGTACAACTAGCGGGGTAGACTTGTAGCTTTATTTAACTATTCAAATAGTGGGATGAATAGATTCCCAGCTTCTTCAGACTGTGTCCTTGTGTCTCACCATGCAAGTCACCGAATGTTATCTCTGTCTTGCTGGGTTCCTCTGTCCCCGTTTTCCTCTGGGTATGAATCTTCATGTCTGCTATCTCCATTTCCAGGCATTCCCGTCTCACAGCCTTTTCTGTCCATGATCGGCGCTCTGTGCTTGGCCTCAAGTCTGGTACAGGAAACTGGAGATGTATATGGGCTTTTGAAGCCACCACACAAATGTCTGTATCTTCTTCAGGGGCAGGATTAACAAACATCTGCATGGCGAAAAGTGAGGAAGTATTAGTTATACCTTGCATTTGTCTTGTACAATGAATACTCCCTAAAGCATCAGGCTCATATACAACCTACCACCATATGAATTCAAGACTTACATCTTCTGATGTCAAAGCATAAAGCATAGGTTAGGTTGCTCCTTTAAGTGAAAACTTAATAATTAGTGGCAGGGAAGTTATCCCACTAAATCAATGGGAACACTTTCTCAGACCCACTGCAACTACAGGGGTCGTGCCTCAAGGGGGCCCAGAGCGACTCCTGCAACCCTTTCTTCCTGTCTTCCTGCGTATGAGCATGGATGTGTTATTGTATATGTATATGAGCATGCATGTGTAATTGCATATGTGTATGAGCATGGATGTTTAATTGTGTAAGTCTGGTGAGATGGAGTGTTTGTTAGTGAGTATGTGTAAGTGTGTGTAATTTGTGTGTGTTTACAGATGTTGTATGTTGGGAGGGGGGGGGCAATGAGGGCACAGACGAGCTGTTGAAGTTCAGGGGTCCAGGGGAATTTTTCACACCAGGGCCCTGTGGTTTCTAGTTACCCCCCTGCTCAGACCCTCTGGATCTCTACTGCTTGCCATTGCTGGAGATGGCTGGTGAGCATAGTGCATCTGGGTAGTGGCAAGCAGGAGATGTGTTCAGCCCGTGAGACAAGCAGCTGGGAGGGAAGTAAATGCATAAGGGGGATTCTATTTAAGGAGGGGAAAATGGTACTTTATATTGCATTATGTTTATATGATGGACAGAGTGTCCTTTTAACAGCTTATGACAAACCCAGGTCTTCTTTGGTTACCGTGTGCATGTCAAGGTGATCAGCAGGGCGTTTCTCCTGCATAGCTTTGTCCTGGAAGAGGGATCCAAGCCGGTCAATCAAACCAAGATCAAGGTCACATTGAAATTCTTCCAGCTCCACTAGGATGTCAGAGTTAACTTTTACAGCCTGTTTCTTATGGCTGCTCTAAGAAAGAGAGGGAGAAGGAAGGAGTAAGGGGTAAACATACATAAAAAGTCTAAAAACAGACTGTAAAGAAGGGAGAAAAGTAAAGCTCCATAGAAGGCAGAGAGCAGTGAGTCGTAAGTGAAAGGAAAAACTGATTGAATAAGAAATAGACATAAAACACAGAGGAACCTAACACTCCTACAATGAGGCAAAAATAGCTATGAAGAAAGAGCGAAGCAAAGATCAGGGGTGTACAAGGCGGTGTAGTTTGCAGGTGTGAAACTCACTCTGGAAGGTGTTCTGTGAACCTGTTTGTAGTGTATCTGGCAGCAGGGACGGGAAGAGGATACTGGACTTTGGAAAACCATGAGCTGGAATAGAGCACAAACAGTCAAAAGACACACTGCATTGTGTACTGATTTTACAATCTACTATCGCACACCTTAGTATGACAGTCAACAGAAATGTATCAAGACCAGCAGTATAGGCTAGGTGCACAATAACAATTAGTTTCATAGCAGGTACAGTAAACCAGCCTAAAAGGTCAGACTTCTTCAGATATACGGGGAAATGAAGCATCAAACCCATAATAAGCACAGAAGGTGATGAAAAGGGAATACCTCATACACTAGGAAATAGACAGCAGTTCATAATATATTATATATATACCCTGATCTGCCATAACATTAATGAGCATTGGTCGGCCATGACCTTGTCGCCGGTTCACTACTTTTTCTTCCTTGAACCACTTTTGGTGGCCATCACAATTTGGCCCTTGTCAAAGTCGCTCAGATCTTTACGCTAGTCATTTGTTCAGTGGTCATAATGTTATGGCTGATCTGTGTACACATTTTATATATATATATATATATATATATATACACATATATATATATATATATATACACATATATATATACACACTGCATATGTAGATATAAATATATATATATTTATATTATAAATAGAAAGTTAGGTGCCGCCGAATTTTAGAAGTTATTTGCATATGGCTCCTAAAGTTTGTCTACCCCTGTATGTATGTGTCACTGTGGTTTTAGAAATGGTTTTAAGGGTTAGCACCGCTTTAACATGCCTATATTTCTAGGAAAGTGTGCAGATTTATCAACTTTTGCAATGAGTAACAGTGATCAGCTGTTTAACATATCTTAATGCCCGTACCTTTGTGTACTCCGGGTCCATTGCTTTATTAGAGGTGTCCTTTCCCTGCTGCAAACATTCCAAAATCTCCAGCATCCCAAAGCTTATGTCAAAACCGGTCTGTTGTGTCCCTGTGCCAGATCTCTGCTCACACACAATCTGAGTAGCTAATGCTGTAACTCTGCAGGATAACGGAACCATAGATATTTAATAGAAGACCATGATAAGGTGATGCCTCTGTTCAGGCTGGATCCAGTCTCTCTCACAAACAGTTTTACATGACCAAGTGAAGATCAAGAAGTCACATTATTTGTATAAGCTTCCTACCAGCGGCTAAGCCAGCCTTTGCTAGATGAGACATAGCAGACCACGATCACATTAAAGCCAAATAATACAACAGCGATATTGGAGAAACCAATGTCCACTATGCCCATTTTGTGTGTCTGCAGCTAAATGCCTTTGCTGTTGTTCTCACTTGCAAAAATCTAAAACATCCTGTTACATTTACCCAAATATCAACCAATAAAAATCAGGTACATTGTCACATGCTAAAGTACTTAAAATAAACACTATATGACCAAATGTATGTGGATACCTCTCTAACTATTGAGTTAAGGTGTTTTGGCCACACCAATTGCTAACAAGTGTATACAATCAAGCATATAGACGGCCATCTTCTTAGACAAACATTAGCAGTAGAAAAGGTCATACTGAAGAGCTCAGTGACTTTAAGCTTGGCATTGTCTTAGGATGCCCCCATTAACACAAGTCAGTTTGTAGAATTTCTGCCTGCTTGATCAGCCCCGGTCCACTTAAAATGCTATTATCTATGATGATGACAATGATGAAGTGGAAGTGTCTAGGAGTAACAACAGCACGATCAAAAGTTGGTAGACCGCACACATTCACATGGGGGGGGTCACTGAGCATTAAAACATGTAGCACATAAAAATCTCCTGCCCTCTGCAGTTCCAAACTGTCTCTGGAAGCAACATCAACAAGAGCACTGTGTGTCAAAACTTCATAAAGCCGGCTTCTATTGCTGAGAAGCTGCAGACGAGCAGAAGATCACTATGTGCAACTCCAAGCATCATCCACACGTTTGTACTGTTCCGGAGTCCAGTGGGAGTAATGCACACCACCACTGGGCTCCAGAATAGTGGAAACGCATGCATAATAAATCACACTTCATCTGGAAGTCTGATGGACAAACCTCGGTTTAGCTGATGCCAGAAGGATGCCTTCTGTAAAGTTTGGTGGTGGAGGGACTATGGTGCAAGGCTGTTTTTCAGGGTTTGGGCTGGCACCTTATTTCCAGTGAAGAGTAATGTTAATGCTACAGCATACATAGAATGGTATGCATCCAACTTTGTGGCACCCGCTTGGGGAAGGCCCTTTCTTGTTCTATAAAGACTGTGGTCCTGTGCACACAGCAAGCAACACAAAGACAGGGTTTGAAGGGCTTGGTGTAGAGGACCTCAAGTGACCTGTACAGAACACTGATGTTGGAAAAGAAGGCTTGGCTTGCAATTTCTGTTCCAGTTCATTCCAAAGGTGTTGAGGTTGAGGTTAGGGCTCTGTGCAGCCCAGTCAGGTTCTTCCAAACCAAATTCATCCAACCATGCCTTTGTGGACCTTGCTTCCTGCATATGAGCAGTCATGCTGGAATAGAAAAAGGCCTTCTCCAAACTGTTCCCACAAAGTTGGAAGCATATCATTGTCCAAAATATCTTGGTATGCTGATGCATTACAATTTTCCTTCACTGGAAGGGGCCCAAACCCTAAAAAACAACCCCATACCATTATCCCGCATCCATTAAACTTTACAGTTGGCACAATGCAGTCAAGCAGATAACTTTCTCCTGGCATCCGTCAAACTCAGACTCGCCCATCAGACTGCCAAACAGAAAACTGTGATTCATCACGCCACAGAACACATTTCCTCTGCTCAGACTCCAGCGGTGGCGTGCTTTACAGTTATAGATCCGACACTTGGCATTGTACTTGGTGATGTGAGGCTTACATGCAGCTGCTCGATCGTGGAAACCCATTCCACAAAGCTTCCACTGCACAGTTTTGTGCTGATATTAACGCCAGTGGAACTTTGGAATTTTGCAACTATATAATCAGCAGAGTGTTGGCAACTTTTGTGCACCTTAGCACTAGGTGACCCCATTCTGTGACTTGGCTACGTGGCTGCTACTGTTCCACAATGCTTCCAGTTTCCAATAATACCACTTACAGTCGACTGTGAAATATCTAGCATGGATGAAATTTCATGAACTGACGTATTACCAAGGTGCCATCGTATCACAGCACCACACTTGAATTCACCGAGCTCTTTGGAATGACCCATTTTTTTTTCTCAAATGTTTGTAAATGCAGACTGCATGGGTATTTTATACACTTGTGGCAATGGTCTACTTGAAATTCCCAATGCTTTTGTTCAAATAGTGTATGTGTATATAATATTTAAATAGATACAATTGTTGCTTCCTACCTCACCCTAAGCACCACGGCACTGGCCAAAGAAGCCAAAGGGCAGATAGAATAAGTGCATCAATTACCAATGACTAAGCCCTTTACCTGACATTGCTCAGCTGACACGCTTTCTCAAAATGACCACGAAGATGCCTGAAGTCTCGTCCACTGAAGGCTGAATACTGAAAGGATCTCAATTCAGTGAAGAAGTGCTTGACAGCATCTGGATAGGAAATGTCTGGTACAATTCTAGTATGATCTAGTAGATGAGGGACAGTGACTGTGAGCCCGCCAAGAGTCAGCTTCAGCAACATTTCAGGTTTGAGTGGCTCCAGCGAGGATGGAGCACATGATTTACCTAACAACAGAACAGGAATGCACTTTGCAATTATACACTTTACCTATTTAACAATACTTACATAAATTACCTTAATTACTGAATTTGCCTTTGCGAGAGAACAGAATTACAAAATGCTTGATTAAAAAAATAAAAAACGCAAGATCCAAAACTTTTCATTGCTAATATAACCTTTGATTAAATACCATCAGATTAGAAAATGAGACTTGTTTTGGAGCACCCTCTGAATCTATCAAATGTGCCCTGAGGGATACATGCACCACAGAATGATAAACAAGGTCCAATACAATTTCAAGCAGCCAATAGAAAACATGGAACATATGATGACACGATGGGACTGGTATGTTTGTGTGGTTTTATAAATACAAGGGGTTGATCTCACCTGGCATCTTGTGAAGGTTTTGTAAGGGAGGTAGTGTGGCAGAGAATGGAGAGTGCCTGTAACGCCTGGGGCTGCCCAGTATCAACTGTATGAATGGACAAGAGGAATATATGCATCACTCTAGGGTATCTACAGACACCGTTTCAGTATTAAATATACATATATCATTTAAGAGAACAACATGACAATTTCACATTAATCAACGGTGTTAAAAAGAACATTTATTTGATGTCTTTTTTTTAAAACGTGTATTTTTTTACTAGCTTAATTATTGGTGCCTTATTTACCTAATTTATAATACCGTATTGGCTCGGATATAGGCCGCCCCCGTATATAGGCCGCACCCTAAAAGTTTGGTGCTTTTTTAAAGAAAAAGTTTTTTTCTTTAAAAAAAGCACCAAAAAACATCCTGCCACTCTGTCCTCTCCCCCCCGAGATACGCTGCCACTCTGTCCTCCCCCCCTCCCCGAGATACGCTGCCACTCTGTCCTCCCCCACTCCCCGAGATATGCTGCCACTCTGTCCCCCCCCCTCGAGATACGCTGCCACTCTGTCCTCCCCCCCCTCGAGATACGCTGCCACTCTGTCCCTCCCCCCCCCCCCGACTTACCAGAGCAGACTCCCGGGTGTCTTACGGGGCCGGAGGGGGACATCTATGCACATCGTGTATACAACTCCCGGTACCGGCACCGGAAGTTGTATACGCGTATTGCGTAGATGTCTTCTAGATTGGCCCTGCAAGACACCCGGGAGTCTGCCCTGGTAAGTCGGGGGGGTTAGAATGCATCATGCGCACGTTCACCGGCAACGGCACATCGCCGCTGCACGTCCGTGCGATGCGCTTAGACAACCTCCCGTGCCGGTACTCCCCCCGTGGGAAGTGCTGGCACGGGAGGCTGTCTGAGCGTATCAGACAGTAGGATACAGGTCCTCTGCACCGCTGCGGGGGATCTGTATCCTAACCCCGCTGCCTGCCCGGCGCCCGGGACTGCATGTCCCGGGCGTCGGGCGCTAGACCCCGAATATAGGCCGCACCCCCACTTTAAAGACTTAAAAAGTGCGGCCTATATTCGGGCCAATACGGTATGTACCAGGCATATTAACCATTTTAGTATAAAATGAATCATCATGTTATGTTATGTTAATATTTATATGTCTGCTCTGGAAGTTAAAGTTTATTACATTGAAACATTTTATTACAAATGCAGTTAAATTGCTAAATAGAACAGATCACAATGATTTCTTAATGCAAAAATGACTAATGCAATTTAATGATTAACCTCATGCTATTCCTGCATGATGCTGGACATGGCATTAAAAAAAAAAAAAACGTTTAGCAGGTTTTTGGGATGTTTCCTCACCCCAGGAGTGAAAGCTGGGCTCTGAAGTTGGGTAACACTGTAGTCACTATAGATAGACGATTCCATATCTACATCTGACAATTCATTTGCAGATCGGATTGAAGTGGCACTGTTTGTCATGGCCGTCATGGAAAAAAACATATCTGCAAAGACAAAGATAAATATATATTTCAGGATCAACTTCTAGCCAGAAACAGCCAATGCATGTATACTTTTTTTTTATAGCGTGCTTGTATACTTTCCTTTTAAATCTTATTAATTATGTAGTCGTGCCGAGTGAAGAATACAGCAGAAAGGCACAAAGCACTGCACTGCGTACACTATGACTACACTATGACTATCAGAGACTGCATTCCACCCACAAACCCATTGTAGTCATGAGGTATAAACCCATGGGGGGGAATGACTCGCCATGAATTCATAATGAATATCATGAAAGTTATAAATAACAAATGAGGTGCTCTTAAATGACACTTAGCAAGTACAGTTTTTAACTTTGTAAACGTTATTTCTAGAATGTTCCAAGTAAACTTAACGGTTTCAAGGTCAGGTTATTTTGCAATGTTTGCACTACAGGACCAGAGCAATATTCATGTTTTGCTATGTATTATGTGACAGAAAGTCTGGTACAGTAGTGGATGGGCTGTATTTACGACCTTCTCTGGCTACTTTTCTTTCCGCTTACAAATGAAATTGAAGCCCCAGGGAAAGATAAGCATGATGAATAAAATATAAGTGAGGACCTGGGGTGGAGTATCTAGAAGAGCAGGGTGGTCTGGTGTTTAACCCCTTAACGACAATGGGCGATCCCTAAACCCATTGAAAACAATGCATTTTGAGCCCGAACATGTACGAGCTTTGTCATTAAGGGGTTAAAAAGGCTTACAAACAAACTAACTAACTACAGCTCACTTGGTCTACTTAGGAGGGTTTAACCCCTTAACACTCAGTTAACGATCTCTCCAGACCCTCCTGAGAACTCTGGCTTCCCTTGCAGGTTGAATACAGGTACTGCATTCAGCCATGCAAGTCAAATGAGCCCAGCTTTCCAATCACAATGTGATTAGTAAAATATTAAAACAAATAATTGAGTAAAATGAAAATAGCTAAAAAATAAAGTGGTAACATTTGAAAATAATTATGTAGTGATGTCACCATCAGGGAAACAATCCAGTTCCAGCTAAATGTAAAAAAAAGTCCAAAATTAATAAAAAAAATAAAGCTTATTATTATGAGCAAGTGCTAAAATTAGCGCTGTATCTTCCCAAAAATCCAGACATAGAACAACCTGACAAACTCATGCATAGTTGGTATCACTCTACTCGGAGATGTTGCTGAACACATATTGGGGTGTTGTTTGACAGTGGCATTTACCAGGAGCTTTACTACTGTTACTACCACAAAGTTTGACAAAGGGTGGTAGCAGAATTGGTGCATGGAAAAAGTTAAATTACCATCATTTAAAATACCTTAGGCTGGCTAGTTTTCAAAAATATATGGTTTGATGGGGTACATTGCATTGGCCGGCTTCAAAGATACCCTAACTAGCACATGGGACAGAATGATCAGATTTGGGAAAAAACGGTTTTGAAATAGCAAACGTTATTTGTACTTATTCCCCAATAACTTGCAGGGGGAAAAAGCAAAAAAACATAAAAAACTTGGCTACTTCTAAACTCAGGTTTTTTCATTAGTTCTTTCAGATGAGTAAAAGATTTTTCAAATAAAAGTTAGGAAAAGTGTTTTTTTTACATCATTTTTTTTATAGGAAATTAGATGTTAAAACAGCCTTGATCACAAAGGGCACAAAAAAATAAAAAAAACAGCCTGGTCCTTAAGGTAGTGTAATTTAGTCCCCATTTTATCCCAGCCAAGAACGCTGCTGGTTTTATTTTGTTTGGTTGCAGTATTTTGGGTAAGTGGGGAAAACGTGCTCAGAGGAGCAAGGATTTATTTTGTTTATGTTGAATATTGGTTTTGCTGCTGTTTTGAAGAAAATAAATACTTCAATTTTAGCTGGATCTGGAATTGGTTTTTATTTTACCCTAGAAGACAAGTGGTTCTTAAAGATCCATGGCAAACCCCTTATGCTTTGAAGGATGTTCAGTCAAAATTAATATACATTGTTTTTTTGAGTGCAAGTAGGGATTTCTTTTGAAACTATAAATATCCCGATCAATCATATTTCACCATCATTTAGTATGGAAAAATCTAATATATATATAGGGAAAAAAGTCTAAAAAATCTTTCATGGTTTCCACAATAAAAACTATAAAAATAGCCGGGGCAAAAAAAATAAGTATTGTCATGCACAAGTAGGAGAAGCCAATATCAGGCAGGACCACAAGGAGCATCAGAATCAAGGTCGAAGACAAGCTGAGGTTGGGGTACCAGAAGTCAGGCTCAACTAATAACAAGCAGAGGTCAAACACTGAAGACTGTAATCAGAATGCACACTGAGGACTAAGCACTATGTAACATAGGCATGACCATCAGAGGGCAATGTTCAATGATTTCTTATTGTTTAAAAAGGAAACAGAAGGTTTTGGTGCCTATTTTGTAATTGGCACCAAAATGCAAGTCTGATACATCACTTCTGTTCCGTTAAGTGCTGCAGCCAACTAGAGTGTGGCAAGTGCTTAGTCTTCCTTCATAAAGAGAGGTAGCAGCCAACGGAACCGCTAGAGTGCGCATGGACTCGGAAGAGGACACTTCATTGCATGGATTTGGCTGCCGTAGAGAAGTGGAAAGGGGTCTACCTATCGTACGTGGTGGCAGCTGCTGCATAGGAAGAGGCATTAGTAGCAGAAAGAGGGGGTGATTGTGCCACTTTACAGATCTCTGGTCAGGCCTCACCTTGTCAGGGTCCCCGTACGAGACGTGGTGACTCACCTCAATACCTGCTTGTCTCGAGCACCAGGTCCTGCGTCGAGTCCGCTGCTCCCTCCTCATCCGTCTCCCGCATGGCTTCTTCTGGGCACGTGCGCGCCCTCCCCAAACTTTATCCGCCCCCGTCTGCGGGGCGTCCACGAGTGGGTAGTTTAAAACCAAGCACTGAGTTTCACTCAGTTATTGTGCCGTTTAAACCTTCGTGCACTTGCAGATTTACTCCTTGCTGATTTCCCGTGTATCTGACCCCGGCTATTGTATATCGTGTTTACTGATCTCCGTGTTCCTGACCCCAGCTATCCATGTTGATATTGGCTATTTATTGTACCCCTGACTCCATCCACCTCAGTGTTTTGTGGGTTACTATTGCCTGCATTCCGAACTCCACCACTATTTACCTGGCGCCTATTGCCACCGCTGACACACCTTGCGTACCGTTCTGGAGGCCCCATCTCCAGAAGGAAATTGAAAAATTGGAGAGAGTTCAGTGGAGAGCTACAACAATGGTAAGTGGTTTACAGGTAAGAAATTATCAGAAAAGTTTAAAGGCTATTATATAATATTTAATAAAACTTTGCTCACTATAGGACCCGACCAAAGACTTACATCGGGAACAACGGGCAGACTAGATGAGCCAAATGATTCTCATCTGCGGTCAAATTCTTTGTTTTAATGCTGTGGTTGTTGCGAGGTAGAGGGCTGTCTCCCCCTTTCCCGTGGCGGCTGGTTAGGCAGTAATGGAGCAGAGGGGGGTCTCCCTTTTATTCGGAGCAGCTGCTGCTGGTTGTTGGAGGGAGTTCTCTCCCTTCTACATGGAAGAAGCACTAAATGGGGTCTCCCCCTTCTTTTTGGTGGCTGAAGAAGATGTAGTGCGGTAGAAGGGGGTCTTCCCCTTCCCCATGATGGGAGGTACTTGACCGGTATCTGTCCTGATTTTGGAAACAGCTAATATGACTGATATTTTTCATCTATTTTGGTGGCTATAGGGCTAAAGTATGAACGATGTTCATTGCTTTTTTATTTTTTTTTTTAAATGTGATGTAAGTCGTGCTCCAATAGCAGCTCAAAAAAGCAAAATCGCAAAAGAAAAGTATATATCTCTTGACAGCTGAAAAGCCAGTAAATTTCTTTCTCAGAGTATGTGCATTAAAGTTTTCAAACTTGGAATTTTGACAGATGACTCTTAAGTGATTAAAAGAAAGAATTGTCAATGGAAGGGGGAGGAGTCAATTGGCTATCATAATTATCAGATCACTCCTATTGGTCAGCCCACTCCTGACAGCAACTGACATGGAAGCACCTTTCACTTCCAGAACATTGCTACTGATTAAAAAAAAAAAAAATCTTTTAATGCTGGAGCTCCATAGGATCACATCATTGACTGTTACTTGGTCCCTAAAAGTTTGTGGGGCTGAAGACACAAGCACGAGCACTCATGGAACGATCCTGCAGCAGAGGAGAGTTTTGAGCTGGTCTCCACACTTGTGTGAGGATTGAAGAAACTTTGAAGAGTTGAAGAGGATTGAAGGTGCTTTGTCCCTGAAGCTGCCTATGGCAGCTCAGATGTTAAGACTCAATGATGATCCATCTAAGGTTTGGGGGACTCTGGTTCACTGTTGCTGGTCTGCACAGACTGCCAGTCAAACAGTAGCAGCATTAATGCATCATTAAAGCATCACTGGTCCTAGGAGGACCATTTCTCATGACGTACCTGGTACGTCGCTGGTTGCGATGGGGTTAATACTAAAATTTGCATTATTTAAAAATGTACGTTTCTGCATTGAACAGAACTGGGTCGGGTTATACCTCGCATTATTGCTGGGTACAAGAAATGTATTTTTCCACCAGTACTGTTAGCAGCTAAATTATTTTTTTTTCTCACCTCCATTCTCCAGAGTCTGGAACGATACCAGTTCTGGATCTGGTACAAATACAGATCCAGGTCCTGAGTGCAATTGCTGATTTAGGTCCTGCTCTATTAGTTTCAAATCCTCCATATCCAGTGGCCGACTCTTTAACAGCTTCTCTTTGATATTGTTTGATTCTGTTAATGAACAAAAAAATACCATATGGAATTATGTGATGGTCTTTGTTTGCTGACTTATTATTTAGGATTGACACATTTTGCAATAACGTGAACTCACCAGAAATACTCAAGGCATCAATAAGCTGCTGTAGGTTACATATTTGACGTGGGTTCAGGAACAAATGAAGAGATCCCATTTTTCCATCTATCTCAAGCTGCAGATAAAACATACACAGTATATTTACAGCACTTAGAGATACACCTTTAATATGCTTTAGCAATGAAAGGCACAGTGCGTTCTCTACAAAGTAAAACAATTTCTCCCTGCGATTTTTTTCTTTGATCGGTTAAACAGCAAAACTATGTATGTTGGTAAGTGGCTACAATGGCGGTTAAAGACTAACTACTCAGAGCAGAGCAGAGCAGGTGTCCAAAATTCTTCAAGAGGTGGAAGCACAGTGCGGTTACGTAATGCAATGTTATGAGACCCTAAGGTAATATTGTGGCTGTTCGCACAGCGTGCAAGCAGCCACAAAGAGGGGCTGCAGGCAAGGTTAGTGTGTGATGAGTGTTATGCGAGGTGTGGAGATGTGTAAGTGTGAGCATGTGGAGGTGTGATGATAGAGTAAGGATGTTTTAGTGTTATTGTGTTAGTTGCATTAGTTAGTTAATTAGTTAATTGCATTAGTGTGATTGCGCGTAAATGCGTGCTAGCATGTAGGTACATGTATGAGTAAGTGTGTGCTATTGCGAGTGTGTATGTGGGAGCTGTGAAGGTGTGATGATACCAGAGTGTGAATTAGTGTGAGTGTGTATTTGTGTAAGGGACTGCCCCTACCAACTTGTTCCGACAAAATCTGGCACTTTGTACCAACAAAGTTGGACAGCACTGATATAAGTTGAAGACGACAAAGAAACAGCTGTACTGAATTTTCTACATGCATTTGCAAGAGGAGAATATGATTCTGATGGGTTTACAGAGAAAATGTGTGACAAACATTTAAATACATCAAGGAATTTAACAAAGTACAGGAGGAAACTTTATTTCAAAGGAGGAGAAACATTAGAAGAATAGGTCATAATTTAAAACTAGAGGGTCAGAGGTTTAGATGCATGGAAGTTTTGCTTTACTGAGAGGGTAGAACAGAAAAAGGCCAAATAGTTCTATGCTCCTACGCTTCTATGACACTTAGATATTACTTGCATACATGTACTATCCATCATTCTTATAAAGAGAAAATAAGCTTTATTTGATTTGATGATCACAAAAATGCAGAACATTTATCTGACATTCAGAAACATTGGAGAAACAGTGGACAAAATAACTTTTTCAAGATGAAAAAGGGGAATAGGACTGTAAAATCAGAATAGGAGGTTATGTAAAAAATTAATTTTGGTGCAATGTCTGAAAAGCGATCCTCTAGTCGGAGGTTCACACTACACAGACCATTCCATAGGCTGTTTTGGTGAAAAAATCAATTTTAACATTTGCATTAGAAGAACTCTTTATAAAATAACTCCCATCGCATATTTATAAATTCTACATAAATATGCAGCACAAATTTTGTGTCCAGGACATAGTGGAACGAGAAAGAGTTCTGGGACTGGCAATAAAAAGAAGGGAAGATTTAGGTTATGAACATAGTCTTTCCGGTACTGTGGAATATAGTATAATAATATCGAGAAATAAATAATGGGGGATGTTATTATCATTACCATTGTTTAGACCAACAGTATTTCCATGAAACAACAAAGCTAATAAATCACCTTTGGCCCAGGAAACACATCACTTTGTTTCAGTTTGATGGTAAGCTCTGTACACCCAGAGAAGCTGCCGATCTGTAGGACAGGTAAGGAAGGGTCTGTGGGCTCCACAGGCCGGCTGGGAGTCGCTGAAAAATGCACTGACTCTGGGTGTATATTCTGGGCAGATAAGTGGATATCCTGTAAAGTATAAGTGAGCCAGAAATGTGCAGTTAATATGCAGCTTTTATAACACTACATTTTTTATGGTAGTTTATGCACCAACATGTACAAGTTAAATGCAGCTACCTTTCCTAGGTCCTAAAGCCAAACTACTCCTCCTTGAGAAAGCTAGAGTTATTAATAGACACAGGCATGGTAGTCACATGACTTAATTCAGTTCCACACTGAGGGACAACACCACAAAACAACATGCAACTGTGAACCCCTAGATATCCACCAAAGATTGCTTTATGATCCAAAGTACTTTCAAAGACACCTACCCCTTTTTCACCTGGACCCCCTACAGCAGGGGTGTCCAACATGCGGCCCGCGAGCCAAATGCGGCCCGCGACACCTCGGGGTGCGGCCCGCGTAAGATCGGCAGCCAGGGCAAACCGATCTTACGCGGGCCGTACCTCAAGCCCTGCTACAACAAGAGCCCCGCTACTTACCAGTGGGAGGGTCTTTTGTACTGCAAAGAGGAAGCGGAACCCAGCAGAGTTCACGTAACATCACATGACTCTGCTCCAGTCCTGCTTCCTCTGTGCAGTACGAGAGAACGCAGAGGGAGGCTGCGCCCCCTGCTGAAGTCTGCGAGCGGCATCGAGGAGCTGCAGTGCAGGTAAGGGGGTGGGGGAGGGTGTTTGAATGAGTATGCGTGATTGAGGGAATGAATCTGTGAATGAATGAGTGTGTGTGATAGCATGGATGTGTAAGTGCTGGAACCTAGGCATGATGGGACTGTGATTGCTGTTAGCAATCACACTCCTATCATGTCAAGTCAGCCAGTACATGCTGAAACCTAGCTAGCTGGTCCCCTTGTGTATTGATGCTGCCAGCAGTATGGGGTCTGCACATCACTTACAGCCACCCTGTGCCAGCATGTACTGGCTGACTTGGCATGATAGGAGTGTGATTGCTAACAGCAAAGACAGTGCCATCATGCCTAGGTTCCAGCATTTACTGGTTGGATGTGTAAGTGCTGGAACCTAGGCACGATGAGACTGTGATTGCTGTTAGCAATCACACTCCTATCATGCCAAGTCACCTAGTACATGCTGAAACCTAGCTAGCTGCCCCCTTGTGTATTGATGCTGCCAGCAATATGGGGTCTGCACATCACTTACAGCCACCCTGTACCAGCATGTACTGGCTGACTTGGCATGATAGGAGTGTGATTGCTAACAGCAATCACAGTCCCATCATGCCTAGGTTCTAGCATTTACTGGTTGGATATGTAAGTGCTGGAACCTAGGCATGATGGGACTGTGATTGCTGTTAGCAATCACACTCTTATCATGCCAAGTCATATTGCTAATTTTTTTTGTCCAATTGTGGTGTGTTACCTACTTTTATTAAAAATGTGAGTTATTATTATTATTTTTAAAGGTGGGGGGTCATTTTCGGTTTTGGCTAAGTGAATGTTTTGGTCCAGAAGTTTCATTTTGGGTCATCCCTAAAATAAATAAAATTATTTCATTTTTAATTATCCTGAATTTGTAGTCACAACACTTTCTAGGCCCAGAAATCAGTGAGAGGAAAAGTAAAGGTTTTGTGTCATTTACTTTATTTTAATCTGCATCTTTTATTAAAGGCCATATTTTGTCACAGTGAAAAATGAGTGCGGCCCGCGCACGTATACAATTCTGATGAAGTGGCCCACTGCAGAAAAAACTTGGACACCCCTGCCCTATAGCTACAACTGCCCACCAATCATTACTCGGGTATTACAATTCTTCTCATACATGCTTTACTATCTGTAGTGTGCTAGTACCTCAGCAGCAGGAGTGGCAGACGGGGTTTGGCCTCTGTTCTTGAACTCCTCATAATGGAGTGACACCCCATTCAGCTGCAGGATCTTCTGAATGAAAGCAGGAGGTTGATGGATATCCACAGGAGTTGCATGGGAACAGTCCCTTACAGCTTCATCACAATAATCTAGTCTGAAAGAGAGGCCTGATGCGATTTAGAATTTAAGGGAAAGAACATAAAATAACTCAAAGAATAATGTGTCCCAAAGTGGAAATACAAAAATAAAGGCATGTTTGGAAATACATGAAGAATAATAAACATATCAATAGGAAGCAAAGGTAATAAAATTAGATTCTGAGATGAGTAGATGCTTAAAAGGGAAAAGGCTTAAAACAAGTAAACGTGATGTCTTATTTATGGACAAGGTTGTTGTAAAAAAATCTGGGCTGTCCAATACAAATTATCCAGTGTAGCAATGATGTCAATATCAACTTAATAAGAGCAACGTTGTGTAGTACTTGTAAAGTCTGACCTTTTTATGTGGAATTCTAGGGCTGTATTCACATCACCCTCTGTTGGGGTGTTCTCAATCCGGACAATGGTATCTAAAAAGGTCACTTTAATCCTCCGCAGCACTGTCAAAATAAATTTCTCTTTGTTAAGGAATAGTCAGTATTCCATAGTAAAGTTTTTCTTTAACCAAGTACAATTCATGCATAATTTTTTGTATTAAGTAATTGCCATTAGTCTGGTTTGACATGCCTTCAGGAGGACAATAATGGATATTTTAATCACATCTTACGAAATACTGACTTTAACATAAGCAAAGTTTGACTACCGACCCAATAAGGAAGAGCCATTTATTAAAACCTCACCTGTCTCTATAGTTTGAGCAAACATCTCTAAGCCCTCAATAGGCTGTGGAGGATCTGATGGTTCTTCTGCTTGTTCCTTCAAACACTCTTGAGCCAGCTGCATGCTGGTGGTCATACAGGAGGACCAGCTATGGCTTTCTCTACCTAGTGAACCTAAAAACATGTAATGGCATGGTAATTAAAGAAAGAAAAAAAAAATACATATAATATATATTATATATATATATATATATATATATTATACACACACACACAAACACTTGTGTGAAAAAGAAACTACAACCTCTTTGAATTACACGGTTTTACATATCAGGACATAGTAACAGTCGTCCTTTCCTTAGTAGGTCTAAAAATTAGGTAAATACAACCACAGATGAAAAACAACATGTCACATATTACACTGTGTGATGATTCATTCAACAAAAATTAAGCCAAAATGGAGAAGCCATGTGTGAAAAAGAAGTACTGTTTCCATAGGGGTTTAAGACAGGTGTTGCTAATCCATTGCCCTTGATTAATTGACCATCAGCAAGTGCAACCACCTCTATAAAACAGAAGTTTTTTAGTTTTTTTCCTGCCCATCAATCTGGAAGGGTTATAAGGCCATTTCTAAACAATGTAAAGTCCATCATTCTATAGTGATAAAGATTACTCAAAAGTGGAAAACATACAAGACGGTTACCAATCTTCCCAGGAGTGGACGTCCCAGCAAATCTACTCAAAGGTCAGACTGTGCAATGCTCAGGGAAATTGCAAAAAAAAAAAGAAAAGTTACATCTCACACGCTACGGGCTTACGGGCTTCAGTTTGCATGTTAAATGTTTAAGTTAATGACAGTACAGTTATAAAAAGAATGAACTAATATGGTTTGTCTGGAAGGGTTGCCAGAAGAAAGCCTCTTCTCTCTAAAAAGAACATGGCAGCACGGCTTAGGTTTGCAAAGTTGCATCTCAACAAACCACTCCTGGAAAAATGTCCTTTGTACACACAAGACCAAAGTGGACACATTTGACCACAATGCGCAGCGCTACATTTGGCAAAAACCAAGCACAGCATCAGCACAAACACTTCATACCAACTGTCAAGCAGGGTGGTGAAGGGGTGATCTGGGATTGTTTTGCAGCCAAAGGAGCTGTGAACCTTGTAGTTATTGAGTCAACGATGTACTCATCTGTATACCAAAGTATTATATAGTCAAATGTTAGGCCATCTATCTGACAGCCACAATGACCCCAAGCACACCAGCAAATCTACAACAGAATGGTTGAAAAAGAAAAAAATTCAAGGTGTTGCAACGGCCCAGTCCAGACCTCAACCGGATTGAAATGCTGTGGCAGGACCTTAAGAGAGCTGTGCATAAACCAATGCCTGCAAACCTCAATGAACCGAAGCAACGTTGTAAAGAAAAACGGGCCAAAATTCCTCTACAGGTCGCGAACTCCGTCGCGTCTTACCTGCGGGAAACCCGGGGGCACACACGCAGCTCCACCGCGAAGCTTCAGTCCAGGCCTCGGAGGCGCGCATGGAACAAAACATGAACACCTAATCCCTGTACAGGGAGTAGGAATTACATGAGAGCGCGCGCATGGAACAAAACATGTGCACCTACTCCCCTTACAGAGAGTGGGAGAAAAGACATGAGAGCGAGCAAAACGTCAGCCGAATGACACTATAAAAAGGAACCAAGCACTACACTCATTGCTTGGTTATACCAGCTCCCCTATGGTTGTGTCCTGCTGCCTCCTGTCCCTTATACACGTATCCTGTTCCTGTACAGCTTCCTTACTGCCCGTCTCGGTATTTTGATTCCTGGACCGTCCCCTGATTTTGAGTGTTTGCCGCCTGCCCTGACCCTTGCCTGTCTTGACTCATGCCTGTTTACCATTTATGTGATCGTCGCCGTCTGCCATAACCCGTGCCTTCATTCTGAACCCACGGATTGTTCCTGCTTTTGGTATCTATTTCCTAAACCTTCTATGCTGACACTACAACAACGTGAGAGACTGATGAAATAATTGTTTTGTTTATTGCTGCTAAATGTGGTTCGACAAGCTATTAAATCATAAGGTGTACCTAGTTTTTCAAGCACATATTCTCAATTTAGGCTTTATTTTTGTTGAATTAATCATGACACAATATGTCATGTGTTGTTGTTTATCTGAGGTAGTATTTACCTATTCTTTTGACCTGCTAAGGAACAGATTTTTGTTATTATGTCCGGATATGTAAAACCTTAGAATTCAAAGAGGGTGTTGCATTTTAGTAGTTGTAATTTTATTACTAGTATTCAAACTAGGAGCTGTAATCCCATACATATCCTAACCCAAGACTAATAATACATTAAAAAAAAAAAAACAACCAAAATATAGACACTCACCATTCCTGTATTTTGGACGACATGTAATTTGTAGTTCAGAAACTTCCACAGTGCAGTTTTCAGTGACTAGGGCAGACCAAGGTATGGTGACAGAAATACTACCAATGAAGCCATCAGTGATCTCTAGCGGAGCCCCAGTGGACTCAAGGAGTTCATTCACCGACTGAAAGAGATGAAAAAGGAAAGGTTAGAGGAGGAAGAGAGACAAAATAAGCTAAGACCAAAAAAAATGAAACCAGATATCACAAGAATCAAAAAGTCCAATGAAGGTATTAAGTTTACATTTATTGACTGAGCACCAGCAGATTCCCTAACGATAACATTAAAATTGACAATATACAATATGACAATAAAAACCCATGTAAAAATATACTGGGTCGCACTCTTGCAAGCTTACAATGGATTAGTAGCTTGAGGGGCATGAGACAAAGGGGGAGACAGAGCATACGATGAAAAAATTGAAGCAAAACAACCAGAAGGAAATGCTGACGGGGTTCGCAAATCACTTCAGCGCTGGGGGGAGCAAACGCGCTATCTTAGGAGGCTTGTCAAACTGTTTCATATGGATCTAATAGGTTCATAGGAAATGCTTCGAGATTGTGATCTCCTGTTGGATGTCTTTCACCAATGTTGGGCTTGTAGACAGGAAAGGAACATGAACCACTAAGATGGGACCGTTTAAGACCCTGTCCAATTCAGAAAACTTACGAAGCTCTTCAGAGATCCCTAGTGTGGCTAACATAGCTTTCAGAGAAAGATTAGTGGTACAAAAATGGGTCTACACAGGGGCATTTTTATTTACTTGTGTAGCAAGGCATATTAAAGTTCTGTATTTATAAGATTATAAGACGACCCCCAAAAATTTGAATATTAATTTAGGAAAAAAGAAAAAGCTTGAATATAAGACCAAGTTTTACTAGTAAATATTAATTCACATGTAAACGAGTTTTTCATATTTAATAAAAACTATGAGAAAAATGCATTTGTTTTTATTTCCTTTTATTTGCCACTCTGCCCCAGTTATGCACATCTGCCCCCCAGAAATGCCTTATACCCCCTACATGCCATTCTGCCTCCCTAATAAGCCACTCTGCCCCCACATACGCCTTTTAACCCCCTATTTGCCACTCTGCCTCCCAGATATGCCTTATACACCTATGTGCCACTCTGCCTCCCTGACATGCATTTTAACCCCCTATTTGCCAAACCCCCGCCCCATATGCCTTATACCCCCTATATGCGATGCAGACCTCCGCTGCTGGCAAAGACTTCTGCCAGGGCTTCTATGACGGAACGCCGGCAACACATAAAGCCCCGGCGGAAGTGCCGGCAGCAGCAGGGGCTGTCTGTGCGCATCCCGCAAACGTTCACCGGCTGCGGTATGCACACAGACAACCTCCGCATGTGATGCCGGCGCTCCGTCATAGAAGCCCCCAGAAGAAGTACCCGAAGCAGAAGAGGCTACCAGAGAGGAGGGTCCAGGTCCCCTGCAGCGCTGTGGGGGATCTGGATCTTAGTCTTGTATTAAGACCTATATTTGGGCTCTGATTAGAAGACGTCCTCAAATATAAGACGAGGGGTATTTTTCAGAGTATTTGCTCTGAAAAAAACTTTATCTTATAATCGAGAAAATACAGTAATTACAAAGTACTTTGATATGCAAACTTTGTTGATTAAGCTGATGTGCCCCTTTAATATATCACTTTGAACATTCACGATAGTTCTCCTTTAAAGGAGTATCTAATGCTCTATACAATCCAATCAATGAAAAAACACATATTAGCTCTTTTGTAAAACATGATTTTCCTCCCCTAATTGACCAAAGCTTTTTTGTCATGTGTTATTAATATTCTTATTTTATTTTTTTTAAACTGAATAAAAATGTATTTCAGATTTCTTGCACAAATGTGGTGTCATTGAACATAGCCCTGATTATTGTCCAGAAACATCCTCTAAGTAGAATAATATCCCACATGCATAGATTTTCAATTTTATAAGGGAGCAAAATGCTTCCTTATGTACTACATTATTTTTATTGAATTTTGAACTTTGGATTGAGGGCCAAGAAGGAATTATTTTTTATATATCTTTCTGGTAGAAGGGGTAAGAGTTGTACCTTTTTAAAAATAATTTAGCACAAGTTCTGGCTGCTTGAAGCAGTCAACCACTGACAGAAAATGACTCCAATCTAAATCAATACAAAAGCTTACTGCACATGTGTGAGGGAGATGTGGCTAGTGTGAGTAGGCACACATCTTCTGCAATCCAAACAGGTGAGAGCTGAGGAAAGAGAAATGCATACAGGGGATTCAGGTGAAAGCTAGCTATTCTATGCAGTAAAGTGTATGTGGTGGCTGGAGAGTGTCCCTCTAAGTTCCATTGCCATTGTGAAGAATTCTAAGCAAACCATGACTGCTACGGCCTGTACCCTTCCCACTTGACACAGCAAAACTGGCAAGGAGGTGAAGAGGTCACTGCCATCTTACTGAAGAGAGGCACAGACTAGCAGCTTAAGTAAAAACTAAACATTAACAAAAACAGAAATTGAAAAAACAAACAATTTAGATGTCCACAAGGCCCCCAGTCTTACTACTACAAAGAAGCTAACATTTTTATTTACTGTTTGTCCTGGCTTCAATGTGGACTCAGTTTAAGATGAGCAGGTTAAACTAAGACCAAAGGAGGACAAAAAAGGAGGAAACCCCAAACATGCAGACAAAAAGAAGAGAATAAGAAGATGTGATGGGAACAAAAATATGGAACTACACACAATGAATATTTAGCATTGTAAGAACTAAGGATGATGATCTATATCCTAAGCATGTGATCAACTCCCATCTCCAAGTACACACTCATTGGAGAATTACGTGTCTTAATTTGATACTTCACGGAAGTGACACATTAAAATTAGGAGATGATTGCCCGTGAGCACACCCTGTCCATTCAAACCAGTTCCATCTTCCATATTAACGCAGGAACACTTATTAAACCATGTGCCATACTTGGTTGCTTGCTGTCAAGAGAGACTGACCTTTGTACTCTGCACTTCTAGCAATTAAAGGGGTGATAGGGTCAACTTGACACTTCAGTTTTGGACATCACATTCTGTTCTTAGAAGTGGGGATGGATAATGACAGCTGGTGACTTTCTAGAGCTTGTTCAATCAGGTTAGTTTCTTGGAATCAGCCAGGACATTAGATCGCTTTTACTGATCCTCTTCACATATTTCAGGTATGTATTTACTTTGTATTTTCACCACACACTTTATAAACATAGGCTGTTCTCAGTTCCGTAAATGCTGCACAGGAAAGGCCCTATGAACTCTAAATTAGTAAGTGACATTCCCAAGTTGAATGCCCAAACTTGTAACCCAAATCATTCTAATTAATCATGCAAAGTTTTTCTTCACTCACAAAGGTTGCTAAAATGTTGTTATATGTGATTAAACAGCCCTGCTTGTGTTTACTTACTTAACATACTGGAAGGTGCAATTAATGTTTTGTCTAAGTGGAAAAGTACGTTTAAAATGATATTAAATCTACTGGTTGTATAAACATGGTACTCTTTACATAAGGTCTTGTCCACACATAATTAGGTTAACTAACACAGCAGCATGTGACCATCATACCCTAGCATTCATGCAAGCAATCTTTATTTCTTAGAAAAAGATTAAGTAAAATGTGCAATTCTGTATATTAAAAGGGGCATGTCAACCATGATATGCACTTTAAAGAATGATAGGCGAGTGGTCCCTTTAAATGTTTGTGCAGTCCATTTTGCAAATTGATGGAGGGACTCTGCAGAATCTCTCCAAATGCATTTGCTTCATTTTCCAACTCCTAGCTAAATGCATCTTCCAGGCCATGATCTACTCACCTCCAGTCAGATCACTGCATGCAAAACATTAAGTCAACTGATTTCAGTGGTAGCAATTTGTTGCCACTGACTGGCTGTTTAAGCTTTCAATCAGTGACAGGACAATAACCCCATTGGTTTCTTTGGCAGCCCTTAACTACCACTGATTGACAGCATAATCAACCTATCAATGGCAAGAAATGTCAGATCATGGAGGTAGAAATACGATTTTGCAGCATGGCTTTAAATTCTGTATCTGGTAAGCGTTTATTATTCTTTTCTTAATTACGTTTACCGGTGGCTGTTGCCCCCTTCCTGGTAGGGTGTAACATAGGTGCACATTTGCATTCTCTAAATGTTTCTTGCCTAACGGCAGCATCCAGTTTTTTTACCAGTTGGTTGGCAAACAAAAAGTCCAACCAACTGGGTTAATTGGAAAGGCACATTCAAAATCTGGTATAAATAAATAGTCCTCAGATATGTATGGGGTAACAGGTAACAATGACGAGAAAAGTATTTCTGGGCAAGACTGCACATATGGGGGGGGCATTAAGAAAAATAGTACAGGACAAACTCAAAATCTACAATACAAAACTGAGTAAATATAATAAATATAATGTAATTAAATAATGCAATTTTCCCATTCATTGTATACCACATCTCTTCTATTTCTAGAAGACAGCCACTAGTTGTCTCTTCATAATGCGTAGTTAAATCAAAGAATTGAGACATTCAACTTGTCAATAACCTTCAGGTGAATACAGCTCTTACTGTAAACATGGTTGAATAGGTTATAGACCCATGTGGCTTTCAGCACCACAACGCCATCATTCCAAAAACGGAATAGATAAAAGCCAAACATACCAAACATACCCAAACCACCTGTTCATAAGACATCACAATAAATGTTATTTTAATAGTAAACTCTCAACTAGAGTCCTTCTGAGTTGAGTCTCCACTGATTTCAAAAGTGACTCCACACAAGGGACCTCAATATGTGGAAGCCAGACCCTAGTGGGAAGTATGTTAAAGGGGCAGATTCATGTCCCTGGCAGGCTCATTACCGTATTTGCTCGATTATAAGACGAGGTTTTTTTCAGAGCAAATGCTCTGAAAAATACCCCTCGTCTTATAATCGGGGTCGTCTTCTAATCAGACCTCAAATAGAGGTCTGATTAGGAGACTAAGATCCAGATCCCCCGCACCGCTGCAGGGGACCTGGATCCTCCTGTCGTCACACCCCCCCCACACACACACACTTACCGGTGCTTCCGGAGGTGAAGTTGGCAGCGGGGGTTTGTATGCGTCCGTCGCAAATACCTTCCCCGACTGTCAGAGATCAGAGTTCCAGAGTTCCTGATCTCTGACAGCCGGGGAAGGTATTTGCGACGGACGCATACAAACCCCCGCTGCCAACTCCACCTCCTTCCGGCTGCCGCGGAATGAGACGTCAACCCGCTGCCCCGGCAATACAGCAGGAAATTGGAAGCACCGGTAAGTAAGTGTGTGTGTGTGTGTGTGTGTGTGTAGGGCATTTCTGGAATGCCTTACACCCCTATATGCCACTCTGGCACTTAGGGGGTTAAAAGGCATATTATGGGGCAGAGTGGCATATAGGGAGGTATAAGGCATTTCAGGAGGCAGAGTGGCGTTAAGGGGGCATTTAATAGTGCACTCTGCCTCCTGAAATGCCTTATACCTCCCTATATGCCACTCTGCCCCATAATATGCCTTTTAACCCCCTAAATGCCAGAGTGGCATATAGGGGTATAAGGCATTTCTGGAGGCAGAGTGCTCTATATAATGCCTTTTAACTCCCTTAATGCCACTCTGCCTCCTGGAATGCCTTATACCTCCCTATATGCCACTCTGCCCCATAATATGCATTTTAACCCCCTAAATGCCAGAATGGGATATAGGGGTATAAGGCATTTCTGGAGGCAGTGTGGCACATAGGGGGTCAAAAGGCATACCATGGGGCACAGTGGCATATAGAGGGTTAAAAGGCATATCATGGGCCACAGTGCCATATTGGTGTGGCAAGCCTGGGGGCAGATGTGCGTAACTGGGGGACAGGTTGGAAAATATAAGAAATAAAAACAAAAAAAATATATTTTTCTCAATCATAGCTTTTATTAAAAAAAATAGTTTACATGAATTAACATTTACTGGTAAAACTTTTTTCCTTTAGGGTCGTCTTATATTCAGGCTTTTTCTTTTTTTCCTAAGTTAATATTCAGATTTTGGGGGGTCGTCTTATAATCAGGGTCGTCTTATAATCGAGCAAATACGGTAATTAAAGAAGAATGCTTATTAAAATACTTGGTGAGTCCTTCAAACTTTTTAAAGAATGTATATTGAATGAAAAGTCCTTATCTTAGGCAGTGATGTCTTTACCTTTGGGGCTGCCCTAGGGTACCCCCAGTTGCCTTTTTCTCTGTGGTTGTTGTCCAAAAGAGGAATGCATAGTAACCTGTTTGCACCTCTTGGAACGTACATCTCCTGCACAGAAGATCTGGGAGGTGGGAAAAGGGGCAAATGCATTTGTGGGGATTCTGCAAGGGGGGCACTATGTACATTTCAAGGGACCTATGATACAGAATAAAGTGCCTATGATGTCTATTGTGTCCCTTTAAGCCACTGGAGGATGAAGCTGAACATGCCGAGTTCTAAGGGGGGCAGCTGGGGGGTTTCTTTTTCACCAAGGGGTTCAGTTTTTCCTGCAAAGGAATGCCCCAGAACTGTGTCATTTTTATAGTGAGGCACAGTACTGATAAGCCAATACTTTGCTGGCCTCCCATTCAAGCAGTAGTGGATTCGCAGTTGTCTAGTGGCCACTGCATTATCGGACTTCAGAAGCAGCTTAATCATTGCCTATAGCCCCGTTGTGATATGTTATTGTGTTGTCCTAAGATAAAGAATGTTTAGTTGTTTGATTGAAGCTGGCAACACTTTGATGTCTTAATATTCAAAACAATCTATTTGGTCTACTTGGGCAGCATTGTGTATGTACCATGTCCATTCACTTTCACTGTCAAGATGCAGCCTATGCTCATGGAAACAAGTTTCAAAGTAAGTAAACACAAGCTAATTTTCTATACATAATGAAAATGAGTAAAGAAGTAATACAGCATTCAAACCAGTCTATCGGTCAAGCCTTAGGCTCATCCCACTAGCACTCATACTATCAACCAGCATAATGCTGCAGAACATGCTGAAATTTCTCTGTAACCCAGAAAATATTTAAGTACTAACGGTTTGAAGCAGCGTATTTAATTAAACTTTTTTCTCCCCAAGTATTGGTATTGTAAAGGGGAATATTTAATGATGCATTGACAATGCTTAACACGTGCCTGACTGGTTTATTACTATACAGGTCCCAGATGGAATCTCTGGGTCAGCTCAGTGGCATGCAGGTGATCATTACTGCAAGAATGCCATCTAAATACCGGTGCTGTTGATGGCTATTAGATACGTGACAAGGATGAAAGCTTTGTGCTGGGTGGAAAAAACATCGGATGGGAAGCCAAAGTGTTGTGCGTCAATACCTACTGATTAAATAGGGGCATGCCAAAACTTGGCAACTTGCCTCTGCCTTACTGGATCTAAGTCATCCAAAACATAATAAAAGTTAAAATAGACACCATTATCTCTGTTTCAGCCCACTTTATCTAAACTCTAGCCGTGAGCTCCCATAGATATCTCCTGCTGCCATGTTCATTACATTCTTATTAACAAATATGGATGGAAGTTTCATTATTAGTATCTTACATAGCACCAACAATGTATGCAGCGCTTCTTACAATACATATATTCGAATGGATATGAAAAAACTAATATTAAGTAAACAGGGCTCTGCTTCCAAACTACAAACACCCTCATTCACTTAATGCAGTAGTCATTTCTTCTCCATTTACCAAATTGTAATAAATAAAATGTATACATTACCCAGATATCTAGGTGAATGTCAGAGAGACGTCCGCTTCCATTGTAGAGGTCCAAGCTCAACTGTTCGAGACTTAGTCTTTCCTCCAGGTAGTGGCCAAGGTAATGTTGCAGAAGATACCTGCATGCTCGTTTTTTGATGGAACTTGACCATGGAAAGAGCCACCAAGACATGGTGGGGACAGAAAGGAAAGTAAGGGGGGAAATAGGTAGCTACTCTCACCTCATAACCATATGAGAGAATAGGGGTGACTACTTTTTGCCACAATGACACTGTTCCTTTGATTTATGGAGTGTTACCACTTGTCACTCAACAACAACCGGTGTCTGGTCACAGTAAAGAACTGTATCTAAACTCCATCAAGTAGAAACTGGTATCTCTTGTCACATTAAAAGGCCTAGAGAATTTCCTCAGACAAAACAAATATTCAAATAATTCTAATTCTAATACTAGTAATAATTCTAATACCAGTATGTTTGTGACACTTAGATGTCAGTCTTCCTAAATACTGAGACAGTACATCCTATTCTTCCACACAGCCTGTCAATATTTCTGTCAACAACCAAAAACAGCACTGTTTGAGAGGGTCACCCTTCAAAGTCAAAGCTTCAGCTCCCTGGTACCAATATGTATCCTGTCATGTAAACAAGTCTCTTCTGCCCGTCTGTGTTACCACGTAGGACCTGGGGTCAAATCCCACAGTGATAAATACACTCCAATAACGTCGCGATATTAGTAGTTAATTCTGATCTAGTCTCGTTTTCTTAGGCAGGGAGGTAGCGCTTTCTCGGTGACCAGATTCAAGCTATCGGTATTTCCCAACTCGATCTGTGTCACCCGGTTCCGGGTCACTATGTGTTTTGCTTCTCTCCTGGGCTCCGCCCAGTCGACGCTACGTGCTGACGCTAAAGGGCAACAGCTAGTGACCAGATGTAAACAACGTCTCTGGCAAATAGAAAAAAAGCCGCAGAGGCGGCGGCCATCTTTGTACACCTTTAAGCGAGGCGCAATATGGTGGTAGTCTGCAGTGCTCATACACAAAACAGTGGTGGAATGATAAATAAATCCATTCTAACTGCCATGGTTAGTATTGTAAAAGTTAAGTATCCATATTGGTAAGGCTACATTTTTTAAGGAAACAATTGAATATTTGAGGATAATCGTGTTAAAATATAAGATACCTATTTCTGTGTTTTATTATCTGTCATATATGAAGTATTGTGATGATGGTTGTCATTTCGATGGACTACCTGCACAACTTTCATAAATGACACTGAAATACTAAACCAAATATATTTTAAATGTCGGTAAGTTGTGAGGTGTAAATAATGACCAGGGATTTGCCAGTTTCCTTTTTGGGGGGGGGGGGGTTAGAATGTGTTGCTTGCCTCGATGTTGTGCCTGGGTGTGGGGCATTCCCATTGGTGTGGGAAATAAGAGATCCTATAACCGGCCCAATGAATAGCTACACACCAGGGGGCTGATTGCCCAAGGAGCTTTGCTGCAGGGAGACTGCTGCCCCCTGGACCTGCTGCCCTTGGCCTAGTAGGTTTAGGCCAGTATTTGTCACTGGCATACCTGGGAACTTTGTGGCTCCAGCTACCAAGAGCGCACCCCTTTGCGGGATGCAGGCAGGGTCTGCGCAAATATTTTTGCCACCTTATGACAACATTCATTTTGACGCCCCTTGGCTCTGCCACTTATATACTGCTCTTGGTGGTGGCGTCATGTGAGTGCATCATACACATGATCCACTTCCTGCGTTAACGGCACCTACATTGCAGGCATAGAAGTGGCACCCATATTGCACACATAGGACTTGTCCCAGCACCAAGATTGCATCCACAGAATTGCCCAGCACCCATACGATTGGCCCAGCACCCATACGATTGGCCCAGCACCCATACGATTGGCCCAGCACCCAAACGGTTGGCACAGCACCCAAACGGTTGGCACAGCACCCAAACGGTTGGCCCAGCACCAAGAGTGCACACGTATGCTTGTCCCAGCACCCAGATCTCCCCCAATCTCTATATCTCTTCCTTCTCTTTCTTTTATTATTCCACGTTCTCTTTTGATCCCTTCTCATTATCACTCCTCTTTATCTCTATTTCTCCTCTTTCTGGTTATTTATCCCCTTTCTTTTTATTTCTCTTTGCTCTCTTTATTTTGCCACACGTTCTCTATATTAATCCTCCTCTTTCTTTTTAAATCACCCTTTTTCTCTATCTCCCCTTTCCGTTGATCTATCCTCCTTATTCTCTTTATCTCTCTTCATCTTTCTATCTCTTTTCTCCATACAACCCCCTTTCTCTTTTATCTCTTCCTCTTTTCTTTGATCCCCTCTTTCTCATTAGCTCTCCTCTTTTTCTTTATCTCATCTCACCCATTTCTCTTTATCTCTCCCCCATCACTCTTATTGCTTCCTTTTCTCAATAACTTTCTTTTGTTCCCTCTTCCTGTCCTCTATTAATCTCTTTTTCTCTCTCCCCATCCTTCCTTCTTTTCATTATCTGTCCCCTTATTCATTATCTCCCCCTATTCTTGTTTTTTTCTGCAACTTTTATTCTCTTATCCTTTCCTTCCCATCGCTCTTCTTTCTTATTATTTCCCTCTACCTCTAGCCCTCTCCTTTCTTTCTCCTCATTATCTGTATCCTATATCTTTCTCTTTATCTCTCCCATTCTCACTATTTATTCTCTCCCCTTGAGATCCTTGTGCATTTGTGTGAAAAGCATTGCCATTGATTTTAATAGCAGCATTTCCCTGCCACTTTAAGCAGTCAGTTTTGAGAATTGTCAGGCCTTGAAGGAGGTTGCTTACACTTAAATGTTTAACCCCTTGATGACAACAGACGGTTTATGACAATTGACGTGCCAGGAACGTCATAACTTCAAACGGGTGAAGAAAGCAATCTACGTTCTCTTTCTGCACCCAAACAGTGTTGCTGTAATGCCTCGATGTCGAGGCATTCAGCAACACCAAGATCGGCATCGGGGGCCGTGTCTGGAACCTCCTCGGGGTGTCAACATCCGCCATACACTCCTGTTTTAAAAGACTTCAATGGTGTCGCTAAATTGCCTTGATAGAGAGGCACTCAGCGGCACCGAACACCCACCCCAGGAGAGTGGTCACAACCGCCACTGTGAGATTTTGCCACTCGCAATATGGCGGTTCGTTCTTTCAAAAAACTGAAGGAGTTGAATTCTCAGGAGGGTCTGGAGAGACTCTGGCTCCCCTTGCAGTTTGAACACAGGTACTGCATTCAACCATGCACGTCAATGGAGCCTAGCTTTCTAATCACAATTTGATTAGTAAAATAAATGTAAAAAAAATAATAATAATTTTTTTAAAAAAAAATTAATAATATATGGTAACATATAAAAATTATTTCCGAGGATCAGAGGTTGCCAGCTGACACCAAGGAATAGAGAGGAAGCATCCATTGTAAAATATATCAAAATGTAATCAAGTCCATAGACCATAAAATCAAAACAAGAGGTACAAACGAGGTTTTTTATTCTACTCTTTGTTTTTTTTTACCCAAAATAATTTCCCTCTAATATATTGATATAAAAAATATTTTTATGAGTGAGTCCTAAATTTGTGCTTTATTTTCTCACATGGAAAGAGTTAAAATACTGGCATGTTAAATGCCCATGGTGTGTCTACTTTTAAAAAATGAATGATTTGATGGGGTAAATTGAATTGGCCGGGTTCAACAATGTCCCAATTAACACATGGGTAAGGATGACCACATGTCTAATTTCCAATTTGAAAAATGCACACGTCCCAAATGTGGCTTTTTAGTCTCCAAACAACCCATGCGTGTGGGGTGTCACTGTAAATTCATACCTTAAGTACAATGTGTGTGGGGAAAAATATCACAAAAAAATACTACTGTAAACTTTGACAAAGGCTGGTGGTAAAATGTGTGCATTCATAGAGTTTAAATACCAGCATTTGAAATACCCTGGGGCGTGCACATACGGCGGTCTTACCACCTCAACCTGCGGCTGCACCACGTGGTAAGACCGCGGTGTGTGCACACTGGCTGCTTTAATTTTGAAGTCCGGCGGGCCGCACGTCGGACGCCCCTGACCTAGCCGCCAAGACAAATTTCTCAGTCGACCTGGCGCCTGGGATTTGTCGAGCCCTGGTATAAGGCATATCTGGGGGGGGGGCAAAGTGGCATATATGGTGGGTATAAGGCATATCTGGGGATATAAGGCATATCTGGGAGGCAGTATGGCAAGCTTGGGCTCAGATGTGCGTAAAAACTTTTTTTTTATTCTGCTCTTTGTTTTTCACCCAATTTATTCATTAAATTATTTTAAAACAAAAAAAATTCATTTTTTTATCCGATTAAGCGAAAAAAATAATAGCCAACTAATCGATTATGAAAATAATCGTTAGTTGCAGCCCTAGTAAAGTTCTCTCTTGTACAGTGACCTGCCGAACTATCACACCTCGCTCTAATCATACCTCATTCCAATCACACACCACTCCTACGACCCCCAGCCAGCACATCTAATGCCCATTTCACCTAGCCACCACACATCACAACTCACTCCCATCATACCCAGCCATCACACATTACAACCCACTCCTATCACATGCAGCCACCACACACCCCACATCACTCCTATCACACCCAGCCACCACACATTCCAACTTATCCTATCACACCCAGCCACCACACATCACAACTCACTCCTATCACACCCAGCCACCACACATCACAACTCACTCCTACCACACCCAGGCATCATGTATCAGGCCCATCATACCCAGCTATTACACATTACACCTCACTCCCATAACTCCCAGACAGCTTCTTTCTTCCTCCTCTTTCTTCTAACCTTGAGCAGAGCTAGAAACTCCAGAAGATGCAAAACGGGATGGGCCAGATGAGCGGTAGCAGGCCAGGAACGGAAAGGAAGGGGCGTGTGAAGACAGAGACACTTGGGGGGGTGGCTGGGAGAATGAGAGAGGTGGTAGATGGCAAGATTCCTCCAATAGTCCCTCCTCTGTCTCTCTCTTGGTGCTGGCTGCTGCAGGGGAAGTTCCGCCCTTTTGAGTAAGTCTGTTAATGCACTAAACGGCCCTGCTCACACGGACTGCACATTGACGTCCCTGACCTAGTCGCCAGGACAAAATTCGACCTGGCGCCTGGGATTTGTCGAGCCCTGGTCTAAGCACTTGCGCTTATGCTCATCTATCAGCTGCTTATACACCCACCTGGCACACACTTTATTAAACTTAAGGCTCTCATGAATCAGGGCATGAATAGGCAGATCCAACACTCACATTCAGCTTTCCCGCAATCTCTTCAACACATATGCGAAGATGAATTTGTGCTCCTGGTGCACCTTCTGCCCACAAAAGACTAGAAAAGATAATCACTAATTTACCCGTAAGGTAGTTTATTAAGATCACTCTAATACACACTCACACCTACCATACATACTCATGCTACTGGGCGCACACACACACACTTTTAACGGACATGTAAACATCCATACTCACTTCTTCCCTTACCCTCGCATCCCCTTGCCCTTCTCAGCATTCTTGCTGCTTGCAGACACTGTGCTAGCAGTCTCACTTTTACCATAAGGTCACATAACATCTGATTACGTGGCCACACCTTGTTCTTGACTACGAAGTGGGCTTGTCCAATTTCAGTCCGACCCTTTTTGAAGAATTTTGGGTAACTGTTCATTTGAATAAAACAGAACTTTTGCCTACCATCAGAACCTGTCGTTTTGGATTTTCAGCCTATGCTACGTGAAGTGCTGTCACACTTGGAGTCTGGATCACAGTAGTTCAATGTTCTATTTTTTTTTTCAGATTATTAATAATAAGCATTTTTTGTGTGCACTGTATAATGTACTGTAGGAAGGAATTCTCTTGAGAGATTTTAAAACTTCACTGTATGTTCATCTTGTATGAGAAATTATATTTAGAGTGGCTCACAACTACATGAAAACTCACTTGTCATAAAATATTTTCATTGGGTTTTATTATTATAATTAATGATCCAGTGGTACTGTGATTAAAAATTAATATGCCAATCAGATGCCAGCATGATTTACAAATATATTTATTTTTATGTTCATATTTCTATGCTACTCTCCACCAAAGCAAAAAGTAGTAGTAGTACATTTTCTGAAAATATGGCAGCATAGCTAACTACCATAAAAAAGAAGCATGGCTCACCGGCCTCACTTCATTTAATTTGCCATACTGAGTTTGACTACCTTCCTGAGCGTGCCCTCCTACACATGTTTGATGACCCCCTCCCTCCAACATAAGGAAACTAGTAATTCACGTTCTCCTGGCCATCAAATTGTGTATAGCTAAAAAGTGGAAAGCGTCGTACCAGCCTTCTTTTTCGGAAGTTCTTTCCACTCTAGAAAAGCACAGGATCATGGAGACAATGTCACATATGGCAGCCCACACAATCCATTTATACAATCGTGTCTAGTCTCTGTGGTTGGACAGCTCGGTCTATTCTGAACATTGTCACTAACATTGCTTTTTGGAATTGGGGGGACTTTTGAGAGGTACTGACCGCGTCTGGTTTCTGGTTTCTCTTTCTCTCGCCATTTACTGTATTCCCAGCTTAGCATCTGTTACCTAAAATTTACAGCAATATTTATCCAGGATCTGGATTGCTCTCCACACCGCGACCCCCAGGGTACGATGTTTTATGATTCACTTTGTTTTCTTTCTTATCGGTTTTAGTTCTGCACTGCCGTTCGGTTCATGAAATTATCTCCTTTCGAAAATCTGTCTGTCTGGCTGTTGTATTCCACTATGCAACTGCTCCATTGAGTGTACTATATGTGATGTATCGTACCTTTATCATACACCAGCGAACACAGCACCTTATTTTGGTCATTCTTTGATCTCCAATGTGTAACGATTTGGATTTCTCACCATCTGCACTCTGTTATATGTCTCGCTATTACTCATGTTGCATGACTAACTTTTTATGATGATGTACTACAATCTCGGTCCTTAATAAAATTTTATTTGAAAAAAAAAAAAAAGAATGTAATACTTTAAATTTATCAGAGAGAACAAGAAGGTTCAGCAGAGGCAGTTAGCAGATGTAGTTATTGTGTTCCTTCAGTATTGTTTTATTGTTCACCATTAACAATGTGGCAGTATGCATTGCCTGTGTTTATAGAAAGCCTGTTTTAAAGTTTGGTACCCCGCACAGATCCTGTTTCATGTATTGAATCATTCGTCACCTCGGGTGTAATTTTTCTGACTCTGAAAAGAAATACAAATACATGATAGTGTGTTTTCCAATTACAAAAATGGTAGGTTTAATTCTATAGCTGTCATTGACCATATGCTATCAAATGTCAGTATGTATAGTCATATATACCATTCACCAGATCTTTTTATGCCAGGTTGTATGTACCTATATTAACCTTAAAAGCACAAACATTGTAAGTAGAGAATGTTTATGCGTATTCTGTTGGCAGTGGCGACTCTAGAAACAATATATAGGGGGGGCACACAATATATCACAGTCAAACTGGGGGGGGCATTCATATTTTCCAAAAGTAATGCGCTATGGAATTATACTTTTGTTATTGGGCTAAAATAATACTTGATCATTCAACATGGGAAGCCTGAAGCCACAATTGAGTGCAACTAATCCTTGAAATAAATATTATAACACAATGATTTCAGGGCCTTGAACGTTTTGTCCCCTGAAGTCACTACAACTTCAGGAGGGCATTTTATCTCTGGATAAATATAAATTAAATTATTCCTACTGTAAGTTAAGTGCCAGGAACAGATGACCAAACACACACACCAACACAGGCTCTGTCACACCAACACTCAGACACACACACCAGGACAGGCTCTGCGACACCGACAACCAAACATACACACACACCAGGACAGGCTCTGCCACACAGACACCCACACACATCAGGACAGGTTCTGCCACACCCACATCCAAACACACACACCAGGACAGGCTCTGCCACACAGACACCCACACACATCAGGACAGGCGCCACATCCAAACACACACACACACACACACACACCAGGACAGGCTCTGTCACACAGACACCCACACACACCAGGACAGGCTCTGCCACACTGACAACTGAACACAAACATCAGGACAGGCTCTTCCACACCCACATCCAAACACACACACACACACACGGACAGGCTCTGACACACTGACAACTGAACACACACCAGGACAGGCTCTGCCACACCAACACCTATACACACACACCCGAGGACAGGATCTGCTACACTGATAACCAAAAACACACAAACAGCAGTACACAATCCACGTCACAGACGTCTGCATCAGGATGGATTTTTCACACTGCATTGTCGTTTATACCCCCCTTAGTTTTTTTTGCCCCTGCTGCCCATATATATTAATATTAGCCCCAGTTGCCGATAGCAGGTATAGATCAACACATTAACACACAAACCAAGCTTTGCATGGATAGATCAACTGAAATTCACCTGTGATCTCAGCACTGAAGGTATATATCAAATAAACAGAATCAGACATACAAATCCTATATTTGCAGGTATACAATAGTATATGAAACGTAGCATTGCAGGTATAGATACAATAAATACATGGCAACAGCATTGCAGGTATTAATCAACTGAATAAGACATACAAACACTGTATTTGCAGGTATACATAATGTATGGAAATATATAGATATGGATCTACAGAATAACGCAAAAACCCAGCTTTGCAGGTAAAGATCAATTGGAATTCACATAAAAACACGTCATTAAAAGTATATTTAAAAACCCCTAAATTACAGGCATAGATCACAGGTTGCACACCCCAAAGCCAGCCCTGCCGTCCACACTGCCCACACAGCAATCACACTCCTATCATACCCAGGCAACCAGTAAATGCTGGTACCTAGGCATGATGGGACTGTGCTTGCTGTGATTGCTGTTAGCAATCACACTCCTATCATGCCAGGTCAGCCAGTACATCCTGGTACAGGGTGGCTGTAAGTGATGTGTAGACCCCATACTGGGGTCTACAGACCCCATGTATGTGTAGACCCCATACAGCATCAATACACAAGGGGGGCAGCTAGCTAGGTTTTAGCATGTACTGACTGACTTGGCATGATAGGAGTGTGATTGCTAGCAGCAATCAAAGTCCCATCATGCCTAGGTTCCAGCACTTACACTTCCAACCAGTAAATGCTGGAACCTAGGCATGATGGGACCGTGATTGCTGTTAGCAATCACACTCCTATCATGCCAAGTCAGCCAGTACATGCTGGTACAGGGTGGCTTTAAGTGATGTGCAGACCCCATACTGCTGGCAGCATCCATAGACAAGGGGGCAGCTAGCTAGGTTTCAGCATGTACTGGCTGACTTGGCATGATAGGAGTTTGATTGCTAACAGCAATCAAAGTCCCATCATGCCTAGGTTCCAGCACTTACACATCCAACCAGTAAATGCTGAAACCTAGGCATGATGGGACTGTGATTGCTGTTAGCAATCACACTCCTATCATGCCAAGTCAGCCAGTACATGCTGGTACAGGATGGCTGTAAGTGATGTGAAGACCCCATACTGCTGGCAGCATCCATAGACAAGGGGGGCAGCTAGCTAGGTTTCAGCATGTACTGGCTGACTTGGCATGATAGGAGTGTGATTGCTAACAGCTAACAGCAATCACAGTCCCATCATGCCTAGGTTCCAGCACTTACACATCCATGCTATCACACACACACTCATTCATTCACAGATTCATTCCCTCAATCACACATTCTCATTCAAACTCCCTCCCCACCCCTTACCTGCACTGCAGCTCCTCGACGCCGCTCACATACTTCAGCAGAGGGCGCGGCCTCCCTCTGCGTTCTCTGGTAAAGCACAGAGGAAGCGGGACTGGAGCAGAGTCATGTGATGTCACGTGAACTCTGCTAGGTTCCGCTTCCTCTATGCAGTACAGAAGACCCTCCCACAGGTAAGTAGCAGGGCTTGAGGTGCGGCCCGCGTAAGATCGGTTGCCTTGGCTGCCGATCTTACTCGGGCCGCACCCTCTCTCTCCTCTGTGTTAAAAAAAGAAATAAAAAAAAAGAAAGAAAGACGGGATCCAAATTCGGCAGGGGGGCAACAGGGGGGTCAAGGATTAACCTAGGGGGGGCAATTGCCCCCCTGTAGCGACGCCACTGTCTGTTGGTAAGGCTTGAAATTTTAGGGATCAGCGGTGCCACAGTTTACTTCATGCGTTGTCAGTAGCGTACCTAGCGGGGGGCGGGGGGGGCGGTCCGCACCGGGTGCCGCTCATCAGGGGGGTGCCAACTTGCCGGCACCCGGCACCCCTCCAGAGACGGACAGTAATGTCCGCCGCTGGAGGAGCAGGCTCGCAAGGGAGCGGTATCGGAGGTCTGTTAAAGACCTCCGATACTGCTCCCTTGCGATCCGCACGGCAACTGCTGCAGTGCAGAGGGCACTGTGGGCGCGGCTTCAGTGCCGCCGGGATCTGACAACAAACCCCGGCGGCACTGAAGCCGCGCCCACAGTGCCCTCTGACCCGGAAGAAGACAGAAGAAGAGGAGCGAAGAGGAAGACTGCTGTAAGAAGAAAAGAGGTAGAAAAGAAGGTAGGAAATCATTCATTAAGACTGAGTGACAGTGAGAGTGGATTGGTATGTGTGGAATGTGTGGATTGATATGTGTGGAATGTGTGGAATGTGTGGATTGGTATGTGTGGATTGGTATGTGTGGAACCTGTGGATTGGTATGTGTGGATTGGTATGTGTGGAATCTGTGGATTGGTATGTGTGGATTGGTATGGGTGGAATCTGTGGATTGGTATGTGTGGAATCTGTGGATTGGTATGTGTGGTATGTGTGGAATCTGTGGATTGGTATGTGTGGAATCTGTGGATTGGTAAGTGTGGATTGGTAAGTGTGTGAGAGTGATGGGTGTTATGCTGTACCATTTCCAATGTCTTTTTCATTATAATTATGCTCTAAAGTACATCATAACTCCCATCACTCTATACTGTTCCGTACAGTGGCAGAGCTGGGAGACAGAGGCCTTGCACCCCCACCGCAGGGTGCTGGTCAGGTTCTATGTGGGCAATGTGGACGCTGGCTTTGGGGTGTGCAATCTGTGATCTATGCCTGTAATTTAGGGTGTTTTATCTATAACTTTAATGCTGAGTTTTTATGTGAATTCCAATTGATCAATACCTGCAAAGCTGGGTTTGTGTGTTAATGTGTTGGTCTGTATCTGCTATGCTATGTTTCTATACATTATTTATGTTTACCAGCAAATACAGGATTTGTATGTCTTATTCAGTTGATCAATACCTGGGGTGCTGTTTCCATGTGTTATTTATTTGATCTATACCTTCAGTGCTGAGTGATTTCCAGTTGATCTATACCTGCAATGCTGGGTTTGTGTGTTCTGTTGATTTATACCTGCAATGCTATGTTTCCATACATTATTTATGTATACCTGTAAATACAGGATATTTATGTCTTATTCAGTTACACGTGCTGTTTCCATGTGTTGTTTATTTGATCTACACCTGAACTACAGGGAGTAATTAAAAGAGAGTTGTGGTTTAGTGACGTAGGGGACAAATGGACTTTGGGGATGATTACGGGGAGAGGACCTCCCAATGTCACGGTGCAGTCAGAAGAAGGGAAGGCTGTACTGACTCTCACAGTCTTCCCCTGATCTGCAGTTGAGGGCAGTACAGCATAATCCCTATCACTATACATCGATCTAGACATTTACAATAATGCAGCATAACCCCTACCACTATATACTAAGCCAGACACTGAAGTGGTAGGCCTACACCACATCAATGGCTTTGTATATAGTGATATGGGTTATGCTGCATTATTGTAAATGTCAGGCTCAATGTATAGTGATATGGATTACGCTGCCCCACCGTCAATGTGTGCTCAGTATAAAGTGATAGGTGTTATCCTGTATCACCGGCATATGTGGGCCTCAGTATATAATAACAGTTATGTTGTACCACCGTCAGCGCGTGCCTCAGTATATAATGGAAACAGTTATGTTGTACTACTGTCAGCGCGTGTTTCAGTATATAATGATAGCAGTTGTGCTGCACAACTGTCAATGTCTGCCTCAGTGTATAATGATAGTTATGTTGTACTACTATAAGTGTCTAGCTCAGTATATAAAGATAGCGGTTATGCTGTACCACCATCAATATCTGGCTCAGTTATAGTGATAGGTGTTATGCTGTTCCACTGTAGTATCTGGCTCAGTGTATAGTGATAGGAGTTATGCTGTTTCACTGTAATGTTTGCCTCAATATATAATGAAATTACTTAAGCTGCACCACCGTCAATGTCTGTCTCAGTATAGAGTGATAAGCATTATGCTGTACCACCGTCACTGCCTGGCTCAGTATATAGTGATAGGTGTCATGCTATACCACAGTCAGTGTCTGGTTCATATGGTATATATAATCATGAGTCGACATGGCAACACCACTATATATGCAAATGCTTAAATGAAAAGAGAACAATGTTATGGTGACTCCTGATTATAATATCAGAATTTTTTTTAGTTTATAGTGTCTTTAGCTGCTTAGCCAGTACTTAATTTGTAATGTTTGTCACTCATTTGTTAGGTCTTCTTAGAAACTTGTTGTGTTTGTTGTTTTTTGGGGGGGTTATTAAAGAAAGCACTATTATATGTTCAGTAAATGTTATTTAAACATATTTATTTTACTTATAAGTTATTAATTTATTTTTTCAGATTTCTTGTTGTTTACAGTTGACATACAGTTTACAAATTGGTGCAATAAATATTCTTGCCAACATAATTTTGTAGATGTCTTTACATTTGGGGGGGGGGTGCCACTTACAGGATCCGCCCCGGGTGCCAAATACTCTAGGTACGCCCCTGTGCGTTGTATAATTATAAGTTTCTTTGTTTTGTTATTGAACTCCTGAATATTTACTATGCATGAAGGTGTCATAATCTGTACAATCAGATAGAAATATCCATGTGTCCCATCAATACCAACCTTTTCTCCACTTCTTCTACGGTGTCCAGAAGAGGACTGTTGAGTGTTTCAGGCAGAAACAAAATAGGTACTCCACAAATAATTGGCACCACCCCAAATATGATAAGGGGTAGAAATGGCACATATACTTTTGTCATCATTGCTACAGGAGCCACCACTGCACCCAGTCTCATCATCATGTTGGTGAATCCAATTCCTGTCTGTCTGTTGGTGGAGAAAATTACAAACAAATAAGTTTTAACCAAAAAAATGCTATGGATTTGGGGATCCTGCTTTGCTCAAGTATTTTTGTAAATACTTAAAAGGTTGACAGGTGGGAAATGTACTTGAAAGGAGGACAATTGTTATAACAATAGGTAATAGTCTCTACTGCAGTGTCACAGGCTTAGATGTAATGTAAGGAAGTTTTACTTTACTAAGAGAATGTTAGATAAATGGAACAGCCTCTCATCAAAAGTGGTAGAGACTAATACAGTAAGGGAATTTAAACTTTTGTGGGGTAGGCATAAAGCTATCCTGAAACAAAACAAGATTAATGACTGACTAAGGTCTTTACATAAAGAAAATTGTGCAGACTACATGAGTTGAATGGTTCTCATCTGCCTTCAAATTCTATGTTTCTGTGTCTCCTGCATTTTAGTAAAGTAACAATATGATTAAATCATACCTTTTATAAAATCTTAAGTGATATTTTGCAAAAAAAAATACAGCATTAGTGATGAAGTATTATAATTTCTTAATGAGAATAGTCTAGCTGCTGTTAGTGAAGGATACTTTTTTTTTAGCTCTCAACAGACATTTGTACATTATTAAACAGCATTTCATAATGATCTTTTTCCACATGGTTGTTGGTACACATACCCATAGGTGGATCTTAACATTTTGAGTTCCAGTGCTTTCCCCTTTGGTAGTCAAATTGTAGATGATGAAATGCAAGAATTATTTTATTATGTAATATTATCTTATTTTATTTTAAAAATGTTATGTGCAATTGTACAATATTTCAGTAGTCAAGTATTCTAAACCATTATGTATTTAACTATTTGATTATTCGATACATCTGATCTAATTCCAATAATATCTGGAAATAGAGAGCTATCAGAAAATAAAGATGACTATGGAGAGTATCCTCCAGCAGTATTATTTAATGTTTAGCAGTCTTACCGAACCATCCCTAGGGTGAGCCCGACCACGGTATCACATGAACATCATTGTGATAAAAAACACAAAATAAATTTCTACCACAAAGTTTGACAAAGGGTGGTAGTAGAATTAGTGCATGGAAAGGGTTAAATACCAGCATTTGAAATACCTTGAGGTGTCTATGGTTTGATGGGGTAAATTGCATTGGCCAGCTTCAAAGATACCCAAAATAGCACATGGGGCAGGATGACCAGATTTGCGGGGGAAAAAATGGTTTTGAAATAGCAAAACGCTACTTGTACTTATTGCCCAATAACCCCAAAAAGCAAAAAAACATTGGGTATTTCTAAACTCAGGACAAATAGTAGAATCTATTTAGCAGGTTTTTTCATTAGTTTTTTGGATGAGTAAAATATTTTTCTAATAAAAGTGAGAAAAAGTCTTTTTTTTTTAATTTTTCATCATATTTAGGTTTTTTTTTATAGGAAATTAGATAGTATGATCACAGCACTTGTCCTGAAAAAAACAATATATAACTTGTGTGGGTACACTAAATGAGTGAGGAGAAAAATATATCTAAACACGAACACCGCAAAAGTGTTAAAACAGCCTGGTCCTTAAGGGGATAATGGGCATAAAAGAGTTTATTCTAAAGTATTGGGGAAAGGCAGTTGTTTGGCTGTGTGAATGTCCCGCATTTTATTATGGCAGGATGATAGCCTGATCTCTCACCAGTCAGCAAGAGACAGAATTGCTGGCTCCATACCAGACACAGTCAATGCCTTGGATTGCTCAGTAAGATTACTACATTTCCTTTCTACAATACTTGATTTTTTATTCACGCCTAGATAATCATAACAGAATTCAGTCTGAGATTGGAACATTCCAGTCTAAATCACACTTAAAGAGATGAAAGCTAGGTGGCATCATGCAAAGCAAGCTTTTGTTCCCCAAAACTACATAAAAATGTGGTCAGCTAACTGTATGTGCACACATAACCAAATACTCATAAGGAAGTATAAAAATAAATATTTACATTTGCCATGAAAACAATGATGCTTCTGTCCTTGTATTCATATACTGATATACTGTGTATATATATACCGTATTGGCTCGGATATAGGCCGCCCCCGTATATAGGCCGCACCCTAAAAGTTTGGTGCTTTTTTAAAGAAAAAGTTTTTTTCTTTAAAAAAGCACCAAAAAAAAAACAAACATTCTGCCACTCTGTCTCCCCCCCCGAGATATGCTGCCACTGTCCTCCCCCCCGAGATATGCAGCCACTGTCCTCCCCCCCCGAGATATGCAGCCACTGTCCTCCCCCCCCGAGATATGCAGCCACTGTCCTCCCCCCCCGAGATATGCAGCCACTGTCCTCCCCCCCCGAGATATGCAGCCACTGTCCCCCCCCCGAGATATGCTGCCACTGCCCCCCCCCGAGATATGCTGCCACTGTCCCCCCCCGAGATATGCTGCCACTGCCCCCCCCGAGATATGCTGCCACTGCCCCCCCCGAGATATGCTGCCACTGCCCCCCCCCGAGATATGCTGCCACTGTCCCCCCCCCGAGATATGCCACTCTGCCCCCCCCCCCGACTTACCGGAGCAGACTCCCGGGTGTCTTGCGGGGCCGGCGGGGGGCATCTACGCAATACGCGTATACAACCGGAAGTTGTATACGCGTATTGCGTAGATGTCCCCCGCCGGCGCCCCGCAAGACACCCGGGAGTCTGCTCCGGTAAGTCTTGGGGGCAGAGGTAAAACGCATCGTGTGGACGGTCACCAGCTGCGGCGATGCAGGTAAACAACCCGGAGGCTGTTTACCCGCATCGCCGCAGCCGGTGACCATCCAGACGATGCGCTTAGACAACCTCCCGTGCCGGCACCCCCCCCGGTCCCCTGCACCGCTGCGGGGGATCTGTATCCTAACCCCGCTGCCTGCCCGGCGCCCGGGACTGCATGTCCCGGGCGTCGGGCACTAGACCCCGAATATAGGCCGCACCCCCACTTTAAAGTCTTAAAGTGGGGGAAAAAAGTGCGGCCTATATTCGAGCCAATACGGTATATATAATATATATATATATATATATATATATATATATATATAGTTTGTGTGAAAAAGAAAGTACACCTTCTTTGAATTACATGGTTTGACATAACAATCCTTAGCAGGTCTAAAAATTAGGTAAATACAACTTCAGATGTACAACCACACCGTGTCATGATTTATTCAACAAAGATAAAGCCTAAATGGAGAAGCCATGTGAAAAACTAAGTACACCCTCAATCAAATACCCTTGATTAATTGATCATCAGCAAGTGTGACCACCTCCCAACAAATTTACTCCAAGGTCAGGCTGCAGTGCTCAAAACAAGAGTTACATCTCAGACTCTGCAGGCTTTAGTTAGCATGTTATATGTTAAAGTTAGAAAAACACTAAACATATATGGTTTGTTTGGAAGGGTTCCCGGGAGAAAATGGCAGCATGGCTTATACGAACTATCAAGCACGGTGGTGGAGGGGTGATGGGGCTTGTTTTTCAGCAATAGGACCTGGGAACCTTGCAGTAATTGTGTCGACCTTGAACTCCTCTGTATACCAAAGTATGCCCAGAACACCTCACCAAAACCACTAGCGTGATAAAAGGTGAACAGACTGATCACATGGGAAAGAAACGAGGATGCAACCAGACCAGACATCGGGAGTCACAAGCCAAGGTCAATCGAGATTCGAAGAGAGGTACAAATGACACCGGCAGCAATGAAGTCCAAAGTTAAGCAGAGGTCGGTACAGGCAGTGGTCATACAAGGTGAAACACTAGCTGAGGTCAAAATTACAGAGAAATCGCCAAAACAACAAATACAACAAACCACTTCAAGGATTGTGTACCATAGGGTTGAAGTCAGGCATTTAAATAATCAAATTTGGAGCCAGGTGAGTATCTGGTCATCATACCCAAACCTACCATCAAAATGGTGCCCAATGAAGGTACCAAAAAACGCTGTCTCAGCCGATTAGTAGGCTGCAAACCATCACACCACGTAGCGGACCTGACAATGGGAGGACGTGCAGTGTGGGAAAGGGGAGCAGGTATGTGTATAACACAAATGCTTGCAAACCTAAATGAATTCAAGCAACGTTGTAAAGAAGAGTGAGCCAAATTCCTCCACAACGATGTGAGAGACTGATAAAATCATACAGAAAACAATTACTTCCAAGTTATTGCTGCTAAAGGTGGTTCTACAAGCTTAAGGTGTACTTAGATTTTCACTCATGGGTTACATTGTTTGGCTTTACTTTTGTTGAATAAACCATGACATGATGTGTTCATCAGAGACTGTATTTCCCTAGTTTTCAGACCTGCTAAGGAAGAAACGATTGTTATCATGTCCTGATGTAAAACCATAGAATTCAAAGAGGGTGTATTTTCTGTGTGTATATTTGGAGTGTTTCAGTGGGAATTTGTGCCTGTTAATCCAGTAGAGCACTGATGTTTGATGGAGTTGTGGTCAAGGCTCTATGCGGGCCAGTCAAGTTCTTCCAAACAAAACTCATCCAACCTTGTCTTTTTGGATCTTGCTTTGTGCACTGGTGCACAGTCATGCTGGAATAGAAAGGGGCCTTTCCCAAACTGTTCCCACAAAGTTGGAAGCATAGCATTGTCCAAAATGTCTTAGTATGCTTAAACATTAAGATTTTCCTTCACTGGAACTAAAGAGCCTAGCCCAAACTCTGATTTCAATAATTAAGAAGTGTGTGCCAATACTTATAGCAAAGTCCATAAAGACATGGGTCCATTTCTTAATGAGAGATAGGGAAATTAGGGCCGAACAAACATGCTGTAAAATAGCTTGTGCCTTTGAGGAGAACAAGAGGTCAAGAAAATAGATGACATAATAAACATGCAGTGAAAACAGAGTCTGTTAAAGGGATAACAGACTATAGGCAAGGGAGCATGAAAATGACTGTTTGCAAAAGAAGCTAAAGTAAAGCATTTACCAGCACCCCAGACTGTAAAGAGACAAAATGAGTAGTCACCTCGATTGAACTGGCAACATACTGTGATGCCATGGGATCAGAATAGATCATGCCCTTAAAACTAATTTCTGAAGTTAATATTTGAAAAATATACAATTATTAATAACTTAAATAAATTAGATCTAGGCCCTTAGTAAGCACACTGACCAATTTCCTATCATCGTTTTTTTCAGTTCATCTCGAGTTTCCAAGCCGGCCCGGAGGTGGTATAAGTAGAGGGAAGGTGTACCTATAGGAACCATAAGTGACCTCCCCTTGTGTTGTGGAACCATATCAGCCACAGTGATAATTCTTGCATTTATTAATTTCTTGTAAATTATGAAGTCCATAGATATGTCACACTTGCTACTTATGGCTGAATACCACAGACTTCACACTTTCTTCCAAACAGCTTAAGTTACATAGATACATAGTTACATAGGCTGAAAAAAGACATGCGTCCATCAAGTTCAGCCTTTCCTATATCTGTTAATTTGTTGCTGTTGATCAAAAAGAAGGCAAAAAACCCAGTTTGGCTCTTTCCAATATGCACTAACCATATTTGTATTCTTTTTGTAGGGTGTGATTTCCCCGTTCTAGAGATGCACAAAAGGAGGTATGATTATGAATCCATGTGTCATTATTGATGTATGTGTTGGATATGACCCTGAAAGAAATGGTTTCCTGACTGCTAGCAGTCACTTAGCATATCAAAAGAATCCACTATCTATGAGGAGATACAGGCATATGGTGGATTACTCAGACAGTTTACATTGGAGCTAGACGTAGAGGCACCTCCTCTGTAACATTTCACACCTTGCAGAGGGTTGGTAGTCCCAGCTTCAAAAGACAAATTCATGTTATAAGACCTTTTGGCACCACATGCCTATACAATCGAATTAACCCCTTTCATGCTGAAATTGGCCATACCATCTCTACCAGGTAACAAGTCCATACATGTACTACACAAGGTGGCGTGACATATCACTCTGACATGTGCAATAAACATGTAAGCTTTACCTGAGTGCAGTTGGAAAAAGTTCTGCTGTATAAAGATAGGCACACACAATAGATGAACCAAGAAATCCCTTAGTCAGGACAGCAATGGACATCTGTAGGATCATCTTGTCTAAAGGTTAAAACAGATATATAACGGTCAAAATATTATTGATAGATTTAAGGTTTGATATGTAAATTCATACGAATGTTCACATACATCTCAGCAATGCAGTACTTCATGTGCTTGTTTGCAGCTCACTGCATGTAGCAGGATGGTCAGCAAGGTAGACTGTGTAGGTGTGTCTGTGTCTGTGGAATGTTGAATATGCTAAGTATGAATAGTAAGTGTAAATATGCTAGTGTGTGTATGTGTATTGTGTGAGGGTGTGTATTAGTGCGTATGGGTAGGTGTGTGAGTATATAACTGTAAAAGTGTGTATGTCTATTATTGTGTGTATGTGTGTGCTAGTTTAAATGTACAGTATATGTGTTTTTGTTTGTATTCATGAGTCCAGTCATCCAGGTTGTAGGTCCACCAAAACTGGCTCTCCACACTGAAGAAGTTGGGCAGCACTGAAACTAAACTATAGCCATTGATATATTCTCATTATGAACATCCAGGTTTGTTGAATAATGAAATGTTGCTCCACTAGAATCAGCCTAATGTACCACAAAACCTTCACCCACACCATAACAACCTCCTTTTATTATTGATACATAAAAGAGTCAGTAATTTACAGAATTGTTGCTAGTGCCCCCCTAAACAGATGTATAGCATCTAATGTGCTGAATTTCTTATGTTGTTATGCGCGCACTCACACTGGTCATAAGCTAGTACATGACTTGTTTGAACATACCGTAATATATGTATAAATATATGTTCAAACAAGTCATGTACTATATATATATATATATATATATATATATATATATATATATTTATATATTAGACAACAGAGTCATAAAATCTAATAAACAACCTTTATATAACATGAATTGGAGGATGGGAGAGGGAGAAAGTATATATATTTATTGGGAAAGGCATTGAAGTCTTTTTCGAAAGGTAATACTTGTGAAAATGGGCAAATGTAATTGATAAAATGTATTACACCGTATTTTTATTTGGTCCAGGAAGTGTGCAAAAAGAAAACTCTACCAGCAACCTGTATTTAGGGTTGCCACCTCTTCTGGGTTGTATCCACCACGCACAGGACTTATCTGGGAGCCATGCCATCTCCCACAAGCTGCTGCTAAATGTGATCATTCCCAGAAAACAAGTACAATAAAAGCAGTGAGTGGTTGTAGATATGCAGAAAGATATTAAACAGATATGTCGTCTTGGCTGGAACATACCTGTTGGAATAGCTAGACTTCCCAGAATTAAGACCCCAGAAATTAAAAGGAAGAAGGAAACTGAGAATCTCCTGCCAATATAAGTAGCTGTAATTGTACTCAAGATCCTAAGAGGGAGTTCCGTGCAGCCAAAAATCACCTGAACTAGGTATATATTCAGCCCAAATCTCTGTATATCCATTGCAAGAGCAAAGAAACAGAAGCTGCTGGAGAACCTATGAAAGAGGAGAGTGACAGGTAAAAAACGAATGATACACGGGAGTGCTGCGGACTGGATTGAGGGAAAAAAATAATTGTGCAAAAATCAGATTGAAGCAACAACAGACTGAAAAAGAATACAGTTAAATTGGGATCAATTAATAGTGCATCAGGAAGTTATTCAAGGATGCAAAAGAGCAGGCAAAGGACTCAATGTGTAAACAATATATTATGTTGGAATTAGATAAATTTGTGTATGTATGTTTAGGCATATACCATATAAATTAAGTTGCTTACCAGGACATAGAAAGGCTAATGGTTATTTTGCGCATAACAGGTGTGCGAAAGAGGTCAAATGGTGTCATCTTTTTGACAAGACCACCTTTCTGATCATCCTGTTGTAACATCTGAAAAAGAGAGACAGGAGAATTCTATATAGTTGGAGAAGAAGAGATGAAAAAGGGACTATAGGGGTGGAAGTGATACAGGTGATATCACAAATTAGCGTGAAAAGGGAATGTTTGTTTCACTATGTGCAACTATGTTTTAGAACTGAGCTGACTGTTACCTCAAGAGTAATAGTGCTTCCTGTGTTGTCCCCATTGATTCTGGCCACACGATTTAGGTTAATAAGAGCCTGGTGGGAGCACCTGGTGAGTGTGAGCCAGCGGAAAGACTCTGGTACCCACCTGATACAGGAAAATGAGGAGATAAATTACCCAGGGGAGGGATAGTGGAGGATAAATACTGTAATCTGCCTGGTTGCTATATCCTGTACATTCTGTTATGCCAACATACCAAATGAATATGAAGAAGATGAAGAAGGGTAAGGAGAGTGCCATCTGCAACCAACGCCAATCTGTTATGGCATATGCTACCCCTGCAAGAACAATTTGCCCAAAGGTGAGGCAGTAACCTTGAAACATTGATACTGCTGGGCGAAATCTCTTTGGGGTCCATTCCATGGCTGCAAGAGAAGGATGAGGTATGGTTCTTAAGATTGTTTACTGTGTAAAAACATTCTATATTTGAGCACTGTCCTCTAAATATGCGTCAACCGAGTCCCTATATATACCTATGTAATGGCTTTTCCCTACCTGAGGAGTCATAGACTGAGCTAAAGGACCAGTTGTGTAGTTATTTCTTTATTACCTCATTTGCTGGATTATAAGACAAGGTTTTCTTCAGAGCAAATGCTGTGAAAAATACCCCATCTTATATTCAATGTCGTCTTATAATCAGACCTCAAATAAAGGTCTGACTATAAGTGTCAGACACCACTAGGTGTCTGTGTTCAGTTCAGAGAAGGAGCCCAATATGCAGGACGACCAAAGGAATAGGGACACAAAAACAGGTGTAGTTCAGACTCACTTTACTAGGTACAGTCCAGGGTCTGGATCAAGCACAGGTACAGGTTACGGTACAGGCGCAGGCACAGGTGCAGGTGACGGCTCAGGCACAGGTATAGGCGCAGGCACAGGTATAGGCGCAGGCACAGGTGCAGGTAACGATACAGGTGCAGGTATAGGCACTGGCAACGGTACAGGTGCAGGCACAGGCACGGTAGCAATACAGGTGCAGGTACAGGTGTGGGTAACGATACCGGTTCAGGCACAGGTATAGGCGCAGGCACAGTTGCAGTAGCAATGCAGGTGCAGGCACAGGTATGGGTAATGATACCGGTTCAGGCACAGGTTCAGGCACAGGTATAGGCGCAGGTACAGGTGCAGTAGCAATGCAGGTGCAGGCACAGGTATGGGTAACGATACCGGTTCAGGCACAGGTTCAGGCACAGGTATAGGCGCAGGTACAGGTGCAGTAGCAATGCAGGTGCAGGCACAGGTATGGGTAACGATACCGGTTCAGGCACTGGTTCAGGCACAGGTTCAGGTTCAGGCACAGGTTCAGGTTCAGTCACAGGTTCAGGCACCAAATAGGGCAAGGAGCACAGCACTTGGGACGCTATGTAACATACAGAGCATCTCAGAATATCTGAGCACTGCTGAGAGGGAGCTTGGGGCTTTTATAGGGATCACAGGTGTGATGTATGACGTCACACCTGTAGATCCAGCCCTAGTACCGCCTTCTACATGAACTCTAGAGGGAGACGGCGCTGGAAGCGCCGCCCCTCTAGCAATAGCCTCCTCGGTATCACCTCCCACCCTCTCCTGCACACAGACGGCAGAAGGAGGAGGTGCTGGAGCGGCATGAAGAAGCGCCGCCCCTCTCTTGGCACCCGACGCCGCTCCTTCGCCATCTTCCCCAGCTCCCCACGTGGATGTGGGGAGCGAAGAAGCAGCCGACCGAGACGACGCCGGCACCAGGGATCCGGGAGAAAGCCGGCGCCGACCCTGCGTGCCGGTACGTGCGTGACAATAAGACTAAGATCCAGATCCCCCGCAGCGCTGCAGGGGACCTGGATCCTCAACCTCTGCTTCTGCTGGGGCTTCTATGACGGAGCGCCGGCGTCACATGACCTTCTGGTGCTCCATCATAGAAGCCCCGGCGGAAGTACCGGTCGGCAGCTGCGGGGGTAGTCAGCGCGCATCACGCAGATGTCCACCAGCTGCCAGTGGATCCTCCTCTCTGCCAGCGGGATCCTCCGCTGCTACCCGACACTTTGCCAAGGCTTCTATGACAGAGCACTGGCATGACATGGTATTCCAGTGCTCAGTCTTAGAAGCCCCAGCGGAAGTCCCAGGTAGCAGCGGAGGTTGTCCGCATGCATCACGCAGACGTCCACTGGCTGCCCCCACTTGATACCATGGAGGGACAAGTCAAGGGATGCATCGGTTAGACAGGGGTTAAGACATATCAGGGGGGCAGAGTGGTAAATAGGGGGTATAAGGCATATCAGGAGGCAGAGTGGCATATAGGGGGTATAAGGCATATGAGACGGGCAGAGTGGCATATATGGGGTATAAGGCATATCAGGGGGTAGAGTGGCATATTGGGGGGAGCAGAGTGGCATATAAGGGGGTATAAGGCATCTGGGGGGCAGAGCAGCAAGCCATGGGGCAGATGTACATAACTGGGGGCAGGTTGGTAACTAAAAGGTAATAAAAACAAAAAATTGATTTTTCTCAATCATAGTTTTTATTAATTATGAAAAAATAGTTTACATGTGAAACATTTTTTAGTCTTATATTCAGACTTTTTCTTCTTTTCTAAATAATAATCTTATAGTCTTATAATCGGGGTCGTCTTATCGAGCATATACGGTATCTAACATATTAACCACATCTCTTACTCTTTGGTACAGCACATTTGATTACCACCGTGTTTTGTGTCACTTCTTCCAACACCTTAGCAAGTCCTCCACTGGTTTAATTGCAGGACCATGAGCAGCCACCAGGTGACTGAGAAAGTTTCCCCACTGAATGCTTATCAGATTGGTGAGAGAAAAGGACGTTGAAGCACCAGAGTTCATTTGACTAATTCTTGGAAGGAATAAAATAGAGTGGGGTATGAAATCTTTTTTTCAGGCCTTTTTAAATTTAAATCTTAAATTGTAGTTGGTATGTTACTTATTCAATAGTTATCGATGTTGGGAATGTTGTACTAGAGTCCACAAACAAGCAGTACCCGTCCACTCATCATGTTCTTCATGCAGGATATGCTGAAAGGATTCGGTGCTCATCTGCATGGGGTGCTCACCATTACTCACAAAATACAAGGCACTCAAGAGACTTTGCAAATCTGATTTGCAACACATTAGCCTTAGTAGTCTACCCTTCATAGTGAAAATAGTGCTGTTCATCTGATACCCATGACAGCTGCCTAGTATAAATAGGTTAAAGTGACTGAAATATCTAATTTGAATATGAATTTGTAGGCAAATGTTATTCTTTACTACAGACATAACTGCATTCTGTGCTGCACTGGCCATCTGGCACACCAGGCAAACACCAGGATCACATACTTACCAATAATGCTGTCCCAGCAGCAAACCAGCTCCACCAGTGTATGGCTGCCAACTGCCTCCTCATACTCATGTTAACACCATGCACTAACACACACATATAAGCACTCTTTAACATCATACAGTAACACACTCATGCTGACACTTTAACACTCTACTACCATACACTAACACTTTCCAATAGAAAAGTAAGGTCCATAAAAACATGGTTGAATGAGTTTGGTGTGGAAGAACTTGACTGGCTTGCACAAAGCCCTGACCTCAAACCCATCGAACACCTTTGGGATGAACTGGAACAGAGATTGTGAGCCAGGACTTCTCACCCAACATAAGTGCCAGATACATACAGAAACACTACAAAATCTTGTGGAAAGCCTTCACAAAAGAGTAAAAGCTGTCATAGCTGCAAAGGGGGGACCAACTACATATTAATATCTATGTATTTAGAATGCAATGTCAAAAATGTCCCTGTTAGTATAATGGTCGCAATACATTTGTCCATATAGTGTATATACAGTGCCCTCCACTAATATTGGCACCCTTGGCAAATCTGAGCAAAGCAGGCTGTGAACAGTTGTCTTTATTGTTTAACCTTTTGATCTCTTCTTCAAATACTGCACAATACTTTTCTCTCATCAAACAATTGCAATCACAACACAGGTTTATTAAAATAAAAACTTAAATATATGTGTGGCACAATGATTGGCCCCCCTATGAATTCATAGATATGTGAAGTAAAATATTTTTTAGTTTTAGTGCACCTAGGTAACTAGGAACAAGAGATTGTTGAAACATGACTTCCTGTTCCACAGTGTATAAATATTAGTTAACGTATTATTGAGGTTTCAAAATTTGCATATATTATTGACTTAAAGGGTGCCAGTAATTGTGCCACACATATATTTAACATGTTGTCTTTCTAATTGTTTGCTATTCATGAGAGCAGAGTATTTATGTGTTTATTATTCTAGCCTCTCTGAGTACTCCCCTTATTGGAGGAACGGAGGGGAGAGCCTGTCTGTGTGGCTCCACCCTTTTGCAAAAGTACTCTGAGAGGCCAGAATAATAAAGGATTTGCAGAAAACGAGAAGAGTTTCTGCACCTTTCTCCGCAAATCTGCATTATTTTGGCCCCTTGGAGTACTTCCCAAACAGGGAGAAGCCACAGGGACAGCCTCCTCCCCGTTTCTCCAAATGATGGAGAGGGTGTGCCCTAAGGGCCTGGTTTATGGAGAAAGAAGATAAAGTGCAAATAAGAGAAAAAGCAACAAAATGCAAATGATGGGAAATAGAAGTTATGCTGTGCCACCGTCTGTGTCTGGTATATAATAATAGGAGTCATGCTGTACCACTGTTTCTGTCTTGCTTGCTATACAATCATAGGACCCATGCTCTACCACTGCCTGTGTTTGGCTCCCTATATAATGTCAGGAGTCATGCTGTACCACCATCCATGTCTGGATCATTATACAATGATGGGAGTTGTGGTGTACCACTGTCTGTGTCTGGAGAACTATATTATGATGAGAGTTGTGGTATACCACTGTCAGGTTCAAGATAATAAAATATTACCTTGTATTAAATTGAATACATATATTCAAGGGGTTTGACAAGAATTGACAGACTAAGACAAACCGATACATTAGGTGGAGAGAGCCCTGCTCGCAAGCTTACAATCGTGGAACACTGGGCCTGGGCAGACAGACACTGGCAAATGATAGGCGCATGCAGCCCAGTGAAGCAGGACTGGGTTTCCACCACAATATTATAGAAATTTTCAAAATGTTCCCCCAGAGTAAGGATGGTCAAAGAGGTGCAGCAGCAGCAACATTAGCGCACTGGACTAACTTTATTTTTGTCCGTTTCAGCGGAGATGGTCCTCCTTTTCATTGATTCGTATACACACTAAACTTTTTTTGAAAAAAATAACGATTGTACGAAAGCAAATGCACAAGTCTAATACATATTAAGACTTATGTTAACATAAAAGAACTTTGGGTCTTGCAGAAGCTAAGACACGTAAGGTGGAAACCCACTTTAACAGCTCACATGTACCAAAAATGTAGTCAGATCACTACCCTATAGCTGTACATGCAACAATTGATTCAAAGAAACAGGGGGTGTCCATTTTAATACATCAAGATTGACATTTTCAACTATATAAAAAGTATGCAAGCAAAAGGACAGGCTTTTAATAATGCCATGCACCCTGAATAATACAAAAATGACATTCTTACTATTCATCGGTACATCAGACATTTACTATGATTGATTTTGTTTTCGTGGAGCCTGATATCTTATAAACAGCATTACAAGCAAAGTTTCAGACCATGCGCCTATAAATAGGATCATGACACCAAAATGCAAATTTGTTATATTAACCCCTTAAGGACAATGGGCGGTCCCTAAACCCATTGAAAGCCTGTACATATCCGGGGTTTGTCATTAAGGGGTTAAGAAAAGTTTAGATGTACTCTGGAGGAAAATATACAGGGATATTTTAATATTAATGATACAGGCAACTGTTCCAAAACAACTTTATGGTTAGCACATAAAGCGGTGGCTACTCATACAAACAGGGAGCCAAACTTAAAAAAACGAGTATAGGAAAAATAAGCAAACATCAATATGATTTGGTCTCTCCACTAACCAACAAAAATTATCTCCATGAAACAGGGAAAGGAAATTCCAGAAATCAAAAAGGTGTTGCATGAAATTCAGATTTATAAAACACACCAATCAATCTAAGGGCTGGGCCATAAATTTTATGCACAGGGAAATAAGGCTGGGAAGATGCTTGCAAACAAACAACATATATGATGTCCAAAAAGGAATATACGATATTAAATCCAATTGACTTTACTAATGAATATGGAAATTACTACAAAGCTCTCTATAATTTAAGGGTAGATCTAAATATACCACAGCCCATTGAGGATGGAATTGATAACTTTTTGAACTCTACCAAAAATCTCACACTTCCAGAAAAGCAAACTTCTAGAGCAGGGGTGTCCAAGTTTTTTCTGCAGTGGGCCACTTCATCAGAAATGTATGAGTGCGTGGGCCGCACTCATTTTTCACTGAGAGAAAATATGGACTTTTAGCTTTATAATGCATATTAATACAGGGTTAAGTTGGCCATAATGAAAAAAGAGGTGGAAAGGTTTTTTGATCAACTTTTATATGTCATTCTATCAATACTTAATTACCGTATTTGCTCGATTATAAGACGAGGTTTTTTTCAGAGCAAATGCTCTGAAAAATACCCCTCGTCTTATAATCGGGGTCGTCTTCTAATCAGACCTCAAATAGAGGTCTGATTAGGAGACTAAGATCCAGATCCCCCGCACCGCTGCAGGGGACCTGGATCCTCCTGTCGTCGCCCCCCCCCCAATTTAACGCCCCCCCCCCACACACACACACTTACCGGTGCTTCCGGAGGTGAAGTTGGCAGCGGGGGTTTGTATGCGTCCGTCGCAAATACCTTCCCCGACTGTCAGAGATCTGAGTTCCCCGCACCGGTGCGGGGAACTGTGATCTCTGACAGCCGGGGAAGGTATTTGCGACGGACGCATACAAACCCCCGCTGCCAACTCCACCTCCTTCCGGCTGCCGCGGAATGAGACGTCAACCCGCTGCCCCGGCAATACAGCAGGAAATTGGAAGCACCGGTAAGTAAGTAAGTAAGTGTGTGTGTGTGTGTGTGTTTGTGTGTGTGTGTGTGTGTGTGTGTGTGTGTAGGGCATTTCTGGAATGCCTTATACCCCTATATGCCACTCTGGCACTTAGGGGGTTAAAAGGCATATTATGGGGCAGAGTGGCATATAGGGAGGTATAAGGCATTTCAGGAGGCAGAGTGGCGTTAAGGGGGCATTTAATAGTGCACTCTGCCTCCTGAAATGCCTTATACCTCCCTATATGCCACTCTGCCCCATAATATGCCTTTTAACCCCCTAAATGCCAGAGTGGCATATAGGGGTATAAGGCATTTCTGGAGGCAGAGTGCTCTATATAATGCCTTTTAACTCCCTTAATGCCACTCTGCCTCCTGGAATGCCTTATACCTCCCTATATGCCACTCTGCCCCATAATATGCATTTTAACCCCCTAAATGCCAGAATGGGATATAGGGGTATAAGGCATTTCTGGAGGCAGAGTGGCACATAGGGGGTCAAAAGGCATACCATGGGGCACAGTGGCATATAGAGGGTTAAAAGGCATATCATGGGCCACAGTGCCATATTGGTGTGGCAAGCCTGGGGGCAGATGTGCGTAACTGGGGGACAGGTTGGAAAATACAAGAAATAAAAACAAAAAAAATATTTTTCTCAATCATAGCTTTTATTAAAAAAAAATAGTTTACATGAATTAACATTTACTGGTAAAACTTTTTTCCTTTAGGGTCGTCTTATATTCAGGCTTTTTCTTTTTTTCCTAAGTTAATATTCAGATTTTGGGGGGTCGTCTTATAATCAGGGTCGTCTTATAATCGAGCAAATACGGTACTTAAACTGTAAAAAAGTTAGTCCACAAACCATTTAAAACAAGTTTAGCCTAATAAAACTGCACAAGGCTGGGGCACACTGTGGGTACAAGCTGGATTTAAATTGGTTGATGCTGGAGGCAGGGCCAGATTAAGAGCATCATGGGCCTGGTGCTGAGGATTTTGGTGGCCATTTTATGGAAATAAATTAAATAGACAGAATCTCGGCAGATAACATAGGATAGAATTTTATGTGATGGGACTGGGAGTAATCAGTACACTAAAAAAGTCATCATATGCGGGACGGCTGAAGCCACAATTTAGTGCCACTAATCCTGCAGATTAAAACAGAGTAAATAACACAAAACCTTTACTTTTCTTCTCACTGATTTCTGGGCCAAGAAAGTTTTGTCCTCTGAATTGACTACAAATTCAGGTGGGTGTTTTATCTCTGTATAAGTAAAAATTAAATAGTTCTATTTATTCCTGCAGTAAGTAAAGAGACAGGAAACAGACAACCAAATACACACCAGGACAGGATCTGCCACACCGACACCCAAACACACACACACACACACACACCAGGACAGGATCTGCAACACTGACCCCCAGACACACACACACCAGGACAGGCTCTGCCACACCGACACCTAAACGCACACACACACACACACACACACACACACACACTAGGGCAGGCTCTGCAACACCGACACACCAAATACACACCAGGACAGGTTCTGCCACACTGACCCCCACATACACACACCAGGACAGGCTCTGACACACAGACACCAGGACAGGCTTTGTGTCAGGTACCGCAAGGTACCTGGAGTGTAAGTGAGGGAGGAGTCCAATATGCAGGGGCGTATTGAGAAGAGTCCCAAAAACAGAGAGAGAACGTCGGTAGGCAAACCAAGGTCAAGGCAGGTGGCAATCAATAAGCAGGGTCAGAGAGCAATCCGAGGTCAGGTTCAGGCAGCAAAACAATAGGCAGGGTCAGACAATCTGTGATCAGGTAGGTCAATGAGCAAAAGGGTCACAGAAGGGATAGGAGCGCAGAACAAGGGACGTACTGCAACAGAGCACTGCTAGGACGTATGATGTCACATCTGAAGATCCGCCTATCACACTCTCCTTACAACTCTCTTTTGAAGGAGACGGCACTGTAAGTGCCGCCCCTTCAACCAGACTCTGGGCTGTCCTGCCCTCAGTATGCAGGAGAAGGCAGCGCTGGAACAGCTTGGAGAAGCACCGTCACCTACTGCCGACGTACCCCTCCTCCAGTTGCCTCTGACTTCGGCTCCCCGGGCGGCCACTTTGAATGTAGTCTGCTGGCCCACGAAATTTCCCAGTGGGCCAGTCCGACCCTGCTCACGCGGGGCGCACCTTGAAGTCTGGCGGGCTACATTTGGCCCGCGGGCCGCACGTTGGACGCCCCTGTTCTAGAGCCATATACAAGAAAGGAAATAGAAGAAGCAATAAAAGCTCATAAAGCTTCTAAAGCCCCAGGCCCAGAAGGATTCTCAGGATACCACTATAAGGCCTTGTTGAAGGGTTTTCAATAACAGAAAAAAACTCAAGAATTATCCCAGTCGAAAAACTTTAAACCAATATCATTTTGTAAATGTGGACACCAAACTTCATGCAAAAGTATTACCAAACAGAATGTGTGGGATCAGGTTTGGTTTGTTCCCAGGAGACAACCCTCAGATGGCACTAGAAAGTTTATTGATTGCATTCATATAATAAATATGAAACAAACTTTCAATAGGCTACTCTGTTACATGCAAAAAAGCAATACAGAAATGTAGTTTTCCGGCACAATTTGTTAAATCCAGTTTAGCCCTTTATAGTTTTCCGACAGTCAAGGTGATGAATATGGGCTTTATATCAGATTAATGTAATATATCAAATGGAACACATCAAGAGTGCCCTTTATCACCAATAATCTTTGTGCTGACAATTTGCATTGGCAATAAAAATTACATCCAATCCCACAATAAGAGGTATAAGGCTCGGCTCAAATAATTTTGCAGATGACATCTATTTCTCAGTAATCTAGTCTCCTCAGTAAATGGATTACAGAAGGTGTTAGAATACTCTAAAGTCTCCTTTTATAGAAATAACTTTGTTAAAACACAAGCTCTACCATTTAACATTCAGTAAACAACTTTAGCTTAACTCAAGCAACATAATAAATTTGACTGGAAACAACACTCATGAATCTGGAAATACAGCTCTGAAAAAATCCAGCAGATTGTTTTGGCATAATTATAGAAAGCTTTGGGGAAAAAAAAGTTAGAGTAAGAGGAGTGGTCAAGGTACGTGATCTCTGGACAGGAAGAGTGGAGAACATTAAAATATTACCTCAAATCTTGTACCTATTTTGGACTCAAATAGATAGGAACTCACAGGGCTCCAAAGACTACTAACAACATTTATTTGGAGAAAGACAAAGGTCTATGGTTCTGCAACTAACTGTGTTCCTACAGAAAGAATTGAGAGGGCTAGGCTTGCTTAATATAGCTCTATGTGTTTATTTAGCTAGAATCTCACAGATTATAACATCTGCCAAAGAACAATCAGTTTGATGACTGACAATAGAGTTTTATATCCATATGCCATGTAACAATTATTACGGTGCAGTTTAAAGATAAGACCAAAATTGCCACATATATTACCAACTACAGCACGTTCATTAAAGATATGGGACTCAAAAATGTAATATCTATTGAACAAATAAAACATACTACAGGCGACTCTGTTGTCTACCCTCTCACTGATGACAAACACTCTTGATCTTGCATTCAGAAGGGAACAATGAGTCATATCTGGTGGGAATGCCCATATTTACAACAAAGATTCATGCCATAATTGAGGAAGCTTAAGGTTATAAAATCGCTTGGGGCATAGAAATTGATTTATTGGATATATTTCTAGGTGACATCCCCCTACTCACAAAGAGAATGGTTTTACATATAACAACTGCATCAAAAATAATTATAGCAAGGAGCTGGAAAAAGGCAGATGAACCAAGCTTAGATGAATTGATTAATTTGCTAGAATCAACTGGACAACATGGAAAATTCATATATATAGACAAACTATAACAACTCGAGAAGCTAGATAATTCCTCTTTTCCCCTTAACCCAACAGAGTAGTCTTATTCACTCTTACTTTTATTTATTAATCTATTTACTTACATGTGCATATGCTCATGCTTATCTCTCTTTTTCCTTTCTTTCCTCTGGCTATTTCTCCTATACACTCGATACAAAGCTCAGGTAGATGGAAATGTTATAAAAAAAAGTTGTAAATTTAAAAGATATTAATTATGTTAACTATCTGAGCTTGAAAATACATGTAACTAAATAAATAAATATTTACATGTATTACATTTTATGTATTCACTGTAAAAAATATATACAGTGAGGTTAATATTTCATAAATAAAAGCTAATTAGGAGGTGAACAGTTAATAAATGCGCCACTAAATAGGAATAACAGAGGGAATTAACATCAGATGTCCTTTGCAGAAGCTCACAGCTTAGGACGTTTTGTATTATAAATGATACTGCACTATATTTGGATCCTATTTGTGTTTTTGTCTCCTGTATCAAAAAGAATTATACTGCAGATACCGTTTTTCTCTTCAAAAGAAATACATTTTCTACATTTTTAATGGTAAACAAAGGCTTCAATTTTCAGTTGAAAAGGGGCTCCCAAGCAATAAAAGTGTTAAAAAAAATCTTTTAAAAAATCAAGTAATCCAGCTGTCTTTTTTTAACCCAGTGCCAAAGGTTGATTACATTTTTGTTACATTTTGTTACATTTTGGTAGCAAGTTTTTTCTTTTTGAGTGAGCTTTTATAAAATTGATATGTTTTGGCTGTAGAATGAGGACTTCGTACACCATTGCTGAATGGGCCCTTGAGGGTACGCAAATCTTTTCTTTCCCCTCAAGTGGCACCCTTTGGTGCCAACCATATAACACCCAAATGATTTGCTTTAACCAATTAGACCTGGGGCATATTGTGTCCACAAGAGATTTTCATGCTTTCATGCTTGACCTAGTCAACTTGGCACAAAATCTCTGTTCCTACCCAAGGTGTTCTACACAGATATTAAACATTACATTTAACATGTTTAGGCACAAAGCAGTTAATTTCGTTTCACACTCAATATAAAAGAGACTCACTGAGGCCAAGGTCATTAATAAGAAAACCACAGATCCCCATTCCAGTCAGGAAACGGAAGAAGCAATAGCTAATGAAATTTGGAGAGAGGGAAGCTCCTGTTCCCATTGCTGCAATCTGGAGTATGCAGCACAGGAGTACTGCCCTTCGTCCGAACCTGAAACATGGAATAATGAGAAGCATGTAAAGCTTGATCATCCATATTACATACTGTTTAATAATAATTGACATTAATGTGCTACATATCTAACATATACAGTATAAGTATAGGTATCTATCTATCTATATATATATATATATATATATATATATATATATATATATATATATATATATTTCCATGTGCCTAAGGGGGTTGCAGCTAACTATGAGACACTATAGAACTATTGCTGCAATGCCAGCCTTGGTTAGATTAAGGTTAAGTACCGTATATATATATATATATATATATATACGGTATGAGGCCTAACTCACCTTTTAGGAGATTATATTGTTATTAAATGCACATATGGAAAACATAATTGTTAAAACTTATAGGTCAGACAAAAAGTGATTCCATGCTGGTAGAAGGCCTGCACATGAGTATGAAGCATGAAAGCACAGGAGAGGTGCATTGTGGTGGTGAGATAAGCAGACGAAATGAGGATGGCAAGATTTCTTACAATTCAGCTTATTGGCTTATCTTATATGTGGTCACAGATTCTATACTGCAGCCTCTATAAAAAAAACTACATTAAAATAGATAAAAAAAAAATAATTGTTCCACAGTGATTTATTTATAGTTTAAGGTGTTTGGGGATTTTGTTTTCTTTTCACTTTTCTTCAACTTGTGAAGACCAATACGACAGGACCGAAAAATCTGCTTTAGGTCTTTGTCATGATAAAACAAAGTCCCTATAACTACCATATTGGCTCGATAATAGGCTGAACTTAAAGTGGGACGGGGCCTATAATCAGGGTTTAGCGCAGGGATGCACAGTTTGTATCGCCTGACGTCCGGATGTCGGGCAGGTGTTTTTTTACTTTTTCATTTAGCAAGCAGCAGGGTTAGGATTAGCAGCTCTGCAGGGGACCTGGATCCTCCTCTCTGGCAGCCGGTGGACATCTGCGCGATGCATGCAGAGAACCTCCGCTGCAGCCAGCACTTCTGCCAGGGCTTCTAGAACGGAGAGCCCGAGTGACATAACCAGCGTTCCATCATAGAAGCCCCAGCGGAAGTACCGGCAAACAGCACCGAAGGTTGTCTGAGCACATCGCGCAGATGTCCACCGTCTGCCAGAGAGGAGGATACAGGTCTCCTGCAGTGCTGCAAGTGATCCTCCTCTCTGGCAGCCAGTGAACGTCTGCGCGATGCGCTCAGACAACCTTTGCTACTGCCAGCACTTCTGCCGGTGGAAGTTGTGGGCAGCAGCAGAGGTTGTCTACGCACATCGCGCAGCCATCCACCTGCTGCCCCCACAAGACACCAGGGAGTCTGGGTACAAGTCTTGGGATGCATTGGAAAGTCTGGGGGGTGGAGACAGAGTGGCATATTTGGGGTGCATAAAGCATCTCAGGTGGGCAGAGTGGCATCTCAGGCAGGTAGAGTGGCATATCTGGGCAGCAGAGTGGCATATCTTTAAATAAGGCGCGTTATGAATTAAGGGGGGAATTGGTTTTCCAAATTTCTGTTTGTATATACCATATCCTGTCAAAAACAGGGCTTACTGCATAATAGATACAAAAAATGTTAAAATACATGTATCCCTGTTCATTAGATAGAATATCATCCCACTAATGTGTATTTTTTCTTAAAAAAATTTTTTTTCTTTAAAATAGCACCAAACTATAAGGGTGCGGCCTATAATTGGGTGAGGCCTATATTCGGGCCAATACTGTATAAACTTCTTTCAAAGTAAATTTTTTTGTAAGAAAGATATGCTGCTGAGACTAAATTAGGAGTTACATAGACTTATTTATTACTCCACCACATTCACAGTCACTTCCATAGAGAAGGCTTCCTATCCAATCATAGATTTCCGCTTTCATCCCAGTATTTGTCACATAAATGTAACTGTTATTTTCTTACAAGTGTATCTACTAATCAGTTTATACGCAGAATTAATATATTATTACTGCTTGCTTGTACCAAATTGGATGCAGTGTGCTTTAGCTGTGACCTCAAAGATCAATTGCAAGTTTTCCTATGATGTTATAAGCCATGCAGTACTATACTGTACACAATGGATCAGTGACCCTTTACTGTGATTGTGAGAGACATTTAAATAAATGAATACATCAGTAAATGTATGAATTTGTGTCACGTGAGTATAAGTTTGAGTATGAGTATAGCCTGCCATATCTTTATTTTATGCAAATATCTAGGGATTTACATGGCTACTTGGTTTCTTGAGCCAACATTTATACAAAAGAATAAATGTGAAAATTATATGCAGTATGATGTTTATGAGTATTTATTAATATTATTTAACTTAACAAAAAACAATGATATATTCTGCAGTTAATAGAACATAATGGTAACAGAGGAAATATTCTTAATGATGTACAGTGATTGACAAACAAGATACATACAGAAAAGAAAAGTGGATCCTGAGGCTGAATAGCTGCATTGTGCAATGATAAGAAGCATATCACCTGTCTGCAAGAGTTCCATACACTATTGCGCCCACCAGAACCCCTGCCATGTAGACAGACTGAGCCACTTCTTTCAGAGGTTCCCGGTCACATATCAAATCCCACTGTGTGAGAGCAGGAGAGAGTCAGTGTTGTAAACATTGTATAATAAACAGTAGAAAAAACAGTAGAAAAATTAAACACATTTTGCCTTTCATGACATATCATGCCATCATAAAAATAGTGGCCTTTAACCTCTTAATGTCTCATAGACATACAGTTAGTTCCTTAGAAGCCTCCCTGTCGCTGAATGGGAGATCAGGATATCTATGTACAGCATAGACTCCCACCTGTGTTATGATTTATTCAACAAAAATAAAGCCAAAATAAAGAAGGCATATGCCAAAAACTACTGCTTACTGCCCTTACTGCTTCTATATAAATTAAGATACTAAGCAGCAGACAGGCGCTGCCAGTCAAATGACCTTGGTTAATTAATAGGTTTTAGCAGCTTGTTGATTGGAGAATTCAAGTTTGTGTTAACCCAATGCCAAGAAAAAAAAGACATCAACAATGATCTCAGAGAAGCAATTGTTGCTGCCCATCAATCTGGGAGGGGTTATATGGCCATTTCCAAACAATTTAAAATCCATCATTCTACAGTAAGAAAGATTATTCAAAAGTGGAAAACATTCAAGACAGTTGTCAATCTTCCCAGAGGTGGACATCCCAGAAAATTCACCCCAAGCCACACTGTGCATCTACAGGACCTAAGAACTTTGCAGCCATTGAGTTGACCATTAACTTGTCTGTACACCAAAGTATTGTAGAGTCAAATGTGAGGCTGTCATAAATATTGGCTGAAATTGGGTCATGCGACAGGACAATGATCCCAGGCACATCAGCACATCTACAACAGAATGAATGAAAAAATAAAAAGGATCAGGGTGTTCCAATGGCCCAGTCAAAGTCCAAACCTCAACCTGATTGAAATGCTGTGGCGGGACCTTAAGAGTGCTGTGCATAAACAAATGCCTGCAAACCTAAAAAACAAATAAAGCAACCTTGTAAAGAAGAGTAGGCCAAAATTCCTCCACAAAGGATTGAGAGACTGATAAAGTCATACACAAAACAATTACTTCGAGTTATTGCTGCTAAAGGTGGTTCTACAAGCTATTGAATCATAAGGTGTACTTCGTTTTTTCACACATGGCTCCTCCATTTTGACTTTAATGTTGTTGAATAAATCATGACATGGTGTAATATGTCATGTGTGGTTGTTCATCTGAGTTTGTATTTACCTAATTTATAGACCTGCTAAAGAACAGAGGATTGTTATTATCTTCTGATATGTAAAACCATAATTATTTATTAAAAGAGGGTGTATTTTCTTTTTCACGATTGTAAGTTTGTAGATATGTTTTGATATCTGTGGCCATTATTAAAATAATAGCTAGGTCTAGCATACCAAAGTTGAACACTTCACTGCTTGAGAAAGGGGATGTGTACCTTCTAGTGTTTGTCCTGTTATTTTAACCACTTCACGACAAAACCTGTACATGTACGGGCTGATTTTAAATGGCTACAATCACCGCAGTTGGCAGCTTTGCAACATCCACGGAAGCCTAACAAGTGAGGCTAGCCCTGAGGAAAGCCCCCTCACAGAAAAATTGGCCGCAGTCAAACCGATCAACAAAGATGATGGCCAGCTAGAAAGCGATCAGCATTCTCTTCCTAGGAATAATCGTTGTTGCTGACATACCTAGATATCAGGGCATTTAGCAACACATCCCCCCTACCTTGACCACCTTGTGATTGCTCCAAAGAGCAACCACATGCGCTATCAGTGAGTGACATTGTTGCTGCCACTCATAAGGTGGCCCCAACTGAAAAGCTAACAAGTTTACAGAGGGTCTATCTGCAGGTGCTGCATTCAACCATGCAAGTCAATAGAGCCCAGCTCACTAATCACAATGTTATGAGTAAAAAATTTAAATAAAAAAGGAACCACCCAGGGAACCACCCAGTTCCAACAAAGCAAGTTCTTCACAAAAATTGTCGTATGGAAAGAATTAAAATAATGGCATTTTAAATGCCCATGGGGTGTCTAGTTTTTTTTAAAATGTTTTTTTTGATGGGGTAAATCAAATTGGCTGAGTTCAAGGATGTCCCAAAAAATAGGACATTGGCACAGACTGATAAGATCCTGAAATTCCATAAAATGCACACCTCCAAAAGGTGGCCTTTTACCTCCCAAATAACAAGACTAACCCATGCATGGGTGGTATCGCTGTACTCAGGAGATGTTGCTGAACACATATTGAGGTGTTTGACAGTGGCATATATGAGGAGCTGTAAATTCATACCTGAAGTACAATGTGTGTGAAAAAAAATGACTACCATAAAGTTTGACAAAGGCTGGTGGTAGAATTGGTGCATTGAAAGAGGTAAAATATTAGTATTTCAAATACTCTGGGGTGTCTAGTTTTCAAACATATAGTCTAATGGAGTGAATTGAAGTGCCAGGTTTCAAAGGTGTCCCAAATAGGACAAGGGGGCAGCCGCATTATGACCATATTTGAAAAAAAAATAGTTTTGAAATAAGTACAAGTAGCAATATGCTATTAGAATCTATTTAACAGGTTCTTTCATTAGCTTTTGTAGACGAGTAAAAGATTTTTCAAATAAAAGTCAGAAAAAGTTCCTTTTTTCAAAATATTTTTATAAATTTTTTGTAGTTAATAAGATTATATGGGAATAAGAAGTCCTGGGATAACTATCTTGATCACATTAAACTTACCTCACTAATAATAGTGGAAGTGTGAACACTCCGGTTATAATCCCAGCCATCTTCCTCACTGCAGGCTTTTGTCTCATTCATCAGAGGTGAGACATACCGAGTGCAAGGATCTGCTGGTAGGTGCTTTGGGTCCAGTGTGAAGTTGGAGTGGCAGTGATGTGGTGGCACTGCGGCTGTGAATATTTGCATGAGGTTGTGTGTGGCAACAAGAGTTAGTGGAGCTGAGAGAAGGGACACCAGAATGGTCTGAAAGGGGGAGAAGAAGCTGTCCTTGTCCAATACATCTCCTGTAGCCATGGGTGAGATAAGTACCAAGAGGATGAAGTCACAACTGCAGATCCTTAAAAATGATTGTGAATACTGAAGAAATTAACTACAATGTCTAAGGTGACGTACACTTTAATATAACCCTTTAATGAGTAGATATGCCCTCACAGTGACGCTGCAAACATCTTTCTAATTCTTTGTGGGCGGTAAGAAACACAAGAATGACTCGGCATCTTGTTATAAGTGTTAATTTTTTGCCTGGCTTCTAACTAAGGAAAAACTAATGAAGTCAAAGGTGACAATGTCTGAATGAAATATTTGAAACACGGCATAATTACTTTTACGTATATACCATTACCTGATTAATTGCACTCTTAAAACCAGAATATAACAAATTTCCTGCCCTGCAAACATTCCAGAAATATACACATTGGATGTATGGAAAGTGAATCTGCACAAAGGTTTAAGTGTGATGTTCTCGCCATAGCAAGCAAAATAATTGTCCAATAGACAGGAACTTTGCATTGGTTGATATCTTAATCTAAGAGCTAACGTTTTCTCAAGCAGGATTTTTTTTCACATTTGGTAAGCTTAATTTCCAAAACTATCACACAAACACGTGTTTTTAAAAACGTCATAGCATAGAGTCGTCTTGCTTCTTTTTATGCAGCCATTTTCCTACTGGTGTGACCAAAAAAAGAAAACTGAATTTGGGCAACTGCTGAAAAAGGTATATTCAGCAGCAGCATCCAACTACAGCAACATGCATCGGTCTTTTATGATTTGGAGGTGATTAAAGGGATCCAAATACTTTCTGGTTGGTGGACAGAAAGATTTTCCAAAGCTTTTTTTTTTTTTTTTTTTTTAAATGTTTCTACTTTTAATTTTTTTTTTCAAACAGTGCAACATGACCAGCGCCATCCAGGAGCCATATGCTTATTCCATACATGCTTTAATTCCCTCCCAATATTACATCCTGTTCAACTAATCCACCACCCTCTCATTAAAGTAGATCTTTCTTACATTAAATAAAAGTAAATTTCCCAGGGATTCTGTGGACCTCAAGCAACTAGTTTTGAAATTTGAGTCTGCACTACTGCTGTGGCAGTAGCACAAGATTCCCCCCAAAAATAACAAACAGTGGCTTGTAATGAAAACCTCACTTATTTGCCCTAAAATATAATAGAACCCTGTCTTGACCACAGAGGTTAAAGGATGGGATGAAGCCATGATGACTTGTCACAGGTAAGTGTGGCGGCCTTAATGATTTGTCATACATATTACATGTTACTCCTTGTTAGGTTTAGGATTATATCATATTTGGGGGCATCTAGCAAGTCATTATTTGGAGGATCTTGTGAGGCCCCCACAGCATTAGCGCAGACTAATATACAATTCCAGTAGTTTGAAGCCCATTGAACCCCCGAAATGTTTACTTGTATGCAATGTAAGAAAGTTTTACTTACTCCAAGAAAGATTTGCTTTACTGAGAGGCAAAAATTGTTAAAAATAACTTTTGTAAGAATCCAAATCTACAAGTCTACTTAAACCTTAGGGTTGAGCAGCCCCACCAGCACACAGGTGCTTCAAGTCGCGAGAAGGCTTTAAATTGCTTGAGAGTCTTCTTTGGGTTAAAATGCAGTGTAGTCCCACTGATTCAGCTCCTTGGTAAGCAATATAGCCATGAAAAATTAGATACTTGGGGTATTTTGACAAAGTAGTGGGCTAAGCAATGATCATATAGTGTGATGGAATCCCCAATATTTATGCCTTAGATAGGAGTTTTGGAATGTTATTCATTGGGTATATGCTGAATTCTTCCTTTGTTTTATTGCACAAGTCTACTTTCCCAAATCCCCAGCATTCTAGGCCTTTTCGAAAAAGAGTAAGAAAATAAGTGTCTCTCTCAGTTCCCCTCTTGGACTTGGCGGAAAAGTTAATTGGAGCCATCTTATTTCAAATGTTAAACTGAATTGGTTTTCTTATCCACAAAAAAATAAATAAATATATAAAAAAAATATTATATATATATATATATATATATATATATATATAGTGTGTATGTGTGAGTATGCACAAATAGCTTACGCTTGCAAGCATTGAGGTTTACTCGCTAACACAGGAGCTGGAAGATGTATGGAATCAACTCACCTCACTATGGAATTTTGCTAAAATGGGAGTTTGCAGTAGATTGGTGAATGTTTTATCTCTGTGTCCTTGCTATGGATTATGAAGGGACAACCCTAGTACTTCTGCAAGAAGAGTTTTGTTGGTCTTGATCAAGTAGTAGTAAAATCATTGAGATTTCATGAAAACCAGATTACTGATTGAACTTGCCAAGCAGGGCTAATTCTCTCATTGCAGAAAAAACTGCTACGGATGGTCTTTCACAGTTAGTTGCAACTGTAGCTCTCCTGCAAACTGCTCCTTTAGTGAGATAATAAAGATATAAGCTGTTTAATGTATAGTTAAATCTTGCAGGTGTTTTGTGTGTCAATTATCAGCTGCAGGACCATCAAGCCCTTTCTTGCATTATGTACTCGGTTGGGTGGTCCCTTTTTAAAATATAGTATAATATCAAATAACTGGCCACTATTCACTTTTAAACTGACGGTTTAGTGAACAAAGCTCGTGTAAAACACAGAACAAATCCAGCATTGTTTTATGATGGAGCTGCACAGCTCCTGTCCTCGAGGGCTGCAGTTTTTGAATATCCTGGCTTGAACGTTGACTTCCCAATAACAGAAATCACTAAGCAATTTGCTTTCGGGTACACAGAATACTTGTCCTGTTTGTGGTCCTGAGGACTGGAGTCATGGAACCCTGTTTTATGCAGTGCCAGAAGTTTAAAATCAGTAGTGATTTTTAACAATAAAAGTATGTATAGCAGCCAGTCTCTAACACGTTAAAATATATAATCCACACAACTTCTGATGTATCACTTCTATCATTCTATAATCACTAATTAACTAGCTCTGCAAAAACAAGTTTTTCCCAGGATGACCTTGACCCCTTTTAAGTTTACAATTAACCATATCCACCCACATAAAGAGACAGTGCTAGTGTAAGAATACTTCAAAACACCTGATTAATTCAAAGAGCCATATTGTCAGATGCTACACTTACCTGTTCACTGCGAGCCCACCATCCTGTTTCTGCTTGCAACCTCCCTCGACACTACCGGCTCCTCCATCTTTCCAGAAAGACGTCTCAGGATTCATCATTGTGGTCAGCCTCTGATTCCGGAAGCAATGCGATGAGTCTCATGCATGCGCGTGCTTGCTGGCTGTTCTATACTTTAAAGGGACATCATCCCAGGGACCTCAGGTTGTCACTCTCCGCCAAAAGCGACTTCTCCCTTCAGGACAATAATTCCCCGCAATCCGTAGGCAATATCCCCAAGCAAAGTAAATGGATATCACTATCCAGTACCCAAATAACCAGGAAAGACTAGTCTTTAGGTACAACAAGAGAAGAACTGATTTATTTTAGACACAGACGGCTGGATATTTCCAGCAAAACACACATCAACATAAAAGAAGATATTGGGATACAAACCACCCCCTTAACCTGCATCCCAGAGACAACAGGGGCAGTAAAGGGATTAACAATACAAAAGGATACAGACACCACTAATATAAGGAATAGACATTGTCTTGATTAGATTATCTCCCAGACCTTAGTGTGCTGTGCGTAAACAGTTAGGAAATAAGGAAATAATAAAATACATTTTTATTAATAACACACAAAAGGAGTGTAGTAAGGAGGCTGGCACTCATTCCCCTCCAGGTGCCCCCCATGGCACGGAGGCTTCCATGACATTTCTCCCCCATCGCAAAGAGACTAACACAGGAGTAGACCCCAGACGGGTTGACTCTGAAGTTAGGCAGTCCATCCTGTCCCAACTGGTCCCCTAGTCCAATTGCCCCTACAAGTGCAGTGCTCACCCGGCCATACTCTGCCTCTCCCGATGAACATACCAGCCGCCGGGGAGTGATGCCACCTGCATCCATATACTGGTCTGCTAGTACCCCCGCCTTGTCCAGGGACGTGGGTTTCTTATCTTTTACCCATTCTTTGACGGGTATTGGCAAATGCTCGTAAAACTGTTCCAGGAGTATGAGCTGCGTGACATGATCAATTGTCTCTACCTGGCAGCCGGTCACCCAGCCTTCCGCTGCCCGGGTCAGTTGGTGCGCCCATTCCGTAAACGGCTGACCATCTTTTCTGCGTAAATTCTGAAATTTGATCCGGTGAGCCTCCGGGGTAATGCCATACCTAGCCAGCAAGCGTTCCTTTACCCGTTCATAGTCTCGGCTCTCTTCCTCCGGTACCACTTGGTATGCCTCGACAGCTCTGCCTGTTAGAAGGCTTACCACGACGGCCACCCAGTAGCTTTGCTCCAGCCCTTGTAGTCGACACTGCTTCTCGAAGACTTGCAGGAAGCTGTCTATGTCCTCCTTCCCATCTTCAAACATTCGAAACGCCACGTAGGGCAATTTCTTATGGCAGGCACCATATCCGGATTCAATTCTTTTCCCGGCATTGTTTACCTCCGCCATCCGGAGCTGTGTTGTCTCCGAGATTATTGTTTGGATCATTTCCCATGGGGTGTCTTTGCCTAGGAGGTCCAGGCGCCACTGGACTTCCCTTTGAACATCCGACATGTCCAATCCCCGAAGGGAGGACTCCGGGGTCAAGCCAGCCGCTATATCTCCCCCAGCTGGGCTGGTCTCAGTGCCAGTCCTAGAGAAGTTGGATCCCACCGCTGCCACCAGTTGTGACGGACCGACCAGGGACCTCAGGTTGTCCCTCTCCACCAAAAGCGACTTCTCCCTTCAGGACAATAATTCCCCGCAATCCATAGGCAATATCCCCAAGCAAAGCAAAGGGATATCACTATCCAGTACCCAAATAACCAGGCAAGACTAGTCTTTAGGTACAACAAGAGGAGAACTGATTTATTTTAGACACAGACGGCTGGATATGTCCAGCAAAACACACATTAACATAAAACAAGATATTGGGATACAAACCACCCCCGTAATCTGCATCCCAGAGACAACAGGGACAATAAAGGGATTAACAATACAAAAGGATACAGACGCCACTAAAATAAGGAATAGACATTGTCTTGATTAGATTATCTCCCAGACTTTAGTGTGCTGTGTGTAAACGGTTAGGAAATAAGGAAATACATTTTTATTAATAACACACAAAAGGATATCATGACACTCTTTAGCAGGGCCCATAGTCTGTAGTAAGGAGGCTGGCACTCAGTCCCCTCCAGGAGCCCATGGCACGGAGGCTTCCGTGACATTAGGCACCTGTTGATGCAATCTGGGCAAGTTTCTCAGTCCCTATGTAATCTAGGAGCTCTATATACAATCTGGGTGCTGGGCAATCTAGGCAAAACATGTGTCTGTGTGGAATCTGGGTGCTAGGGCTGGTCCTATGCATGGAATCTGGGTGCTGGGGCAAGTCCTGTGTCTGAATGTAATTTGGGGCTGGTCCTATGTGTGCAATATGTGTACGTGGGCTGGTCATATGTGTGCAATCTGGGTACTGGAGCAAGTATTACGTGTGTAGTCTAGGTGCTGGTCAAGTCCTATGTGTGCAATCTAGGTGCTGGACACATTTTATGCCTGAAATATAGGTGCCAGGGCTGGCCTTTGGGGTTCATGTATACCTGCAAGACTGGGTTTGTGAGTTATTCAGTTGTTCTTTATCTGCAAAGCTGTTTCCATGCATTATTTATTTAATCTATACTATCCAAATGCGGGGTTTGTATGTCTTATTCAGTAGCTCTATACCAAAAATGCTATGTTTCATTGAGTTGTTTATTTGATCCATAGCTTAACTGCATGAGGGGAAAAATATAAATATGGCACAGTAAAGGAGGGGACACATGTACTCTGTGTCAAGGTTCTCACCCTTCCCCCATTCCTACTTGTTTTTACCTTAGTAAACAGGTACACACCTCTACCTGATCACTTGTTGATTAGCCAGCCCCTTTTTGCTGCGTTCTGGCTATTTAAGATGCTAACTTCAGTACCTCACTGCCCTTGCGTGGTTTCAGACCTCCTTGTGCATTCCTGCTGGTGATTCCTGTGTATGACCCGGCCCTGGCTTGCTGATCCTCCTGGCTTGCTGATCCTCCTGGCTTGCTGATCCTCCTGGCTTGCTGATCCTCCTGGCTTGCAGATCCTCCTGGCTTGCAGATCCTCCTGGCTTGCAGATCCTCCTGGCTTGCTGATCCTCCAGGCTTGCTGATCCTCCAGGCTTGCTGATCTTCCAGGCTTGCTGATCCTGACTCCTGTTCCTGACTCCTCTGCCTTCTGTGTTCCTGACCTGACTTGTCTGACTACCTGTTTTGGCTTTGACCCCTGGCTTGTATTTTTGACTATGATTCTGGATTGTGCTTACATTTAATTTTGCTATTTTTCTGCTTTTTAATAAAAGGTTTTTTTTCTATCAGCATCTCCTGTTTATGCTGGTTTTCTTGGTTCCCTGACACTCTGGGATTGATGTTGGTGGGTTGCCACAGGAGTTGCCCACATAGGGTGACTGAACACCTAAGGCTGGCCCTGCTTATTCCCCATAACATTTTGCTTTTGCAAACAATGTCACCTTGGTTGGGGGTGTGGCTATAGTTGGTTGGGTGCTATAGACAGGCAGGGGTGCAGCTATAGGCTGGGACAGGGCAGAACCATGGGGCATCTAGCTTACTATTTGCAAGGTAGAGAAGCTGAAGGCCAACATATAATGCTGTTTACTGACACATAACTTACATTACAACACGACCAGGCAGGGTCATACCTAGAGTACCGTATTTGCTCGATTATAAGACGAGGTTTTTTCCAGAGCAAATGCTCTGAAAAATACCCCTCGTCTTATAATCGGGGTCGTCTTCTCAGACCCCCCAAAAAATGTCTGCTGGGGCCATGCTGCTTACCGGTCGCGAGCAGCGTCTCTTCTGTTAGAAGCAGGAGGACAGGAAGCTTGCAGCGTCCTCACAGAGCTCTATCTCCCCCTCCCTCCTCTGGGGGCGGGGCCAGAGAAGTTGCTCTACAGCCGGTCCCCTGCAGAAGTCTTCGAGTGAGAGATCTGCAGTTCAGGTAAGGGGGTGGGGGAGGGTTTTTGGGTAAGTATGTGTGATTAATGTGTGTTTAATGTGTGAAGTATGTGTGATTAATGGAATGAATGAGTATTTAAATGTGTTTGTGTGTGATAGCATGGATGTGTAAGGGGGGTGGGGGTTGTAGCATGGCATAGGGAGGCTGTAATCCCACTACTATCATCCCCAGGTTCCAGCATGTACTGGCTGCCTTGGCTTGATAGGAGTGTGATTGCTGTTAGCAGTTTGATATAGATATATATATATATATATATATATATATATCTATATCAAACTGCTAACAGCAATCACACTCCTATCAAGCCAAGGCAGCCAGTACATGCTGGGTTAAAAGGCATATCATGGGGCTGAGTGGCATATAGAAAGATATCCAACATCATAATGCACTGCTGCGTAAATTCCTGTGGTGCAATAAAAAAGCTCGAATTTCCCTGTTTAAACTCCAACAGCCTGCTCGCAATGGGGGGGTGAATTTACCTAATCTGTTGGATTATAATTTGGCTTCTAATTATCGTTTTGCGGCTGATTGGTTGCGTGAAGGTTCTAAATTTACCAATGTGTCCCTGGAACAAGGCTTGTCTCCTACCATTTCTTTGGCCTCTCTCCTGCACCTATCTACAGTTGACCTGCCCGCGGAGGTCGTATCCAACCCGTTGCTGTATCACACTGTTAAGGCTTGGGGGCGTGTTAGGCGGCGCTTGGGCCTGGAGGTCCACTATTCTAAGTTCCTGCCTTTGATTCGTAACCCGCAATTTCAGCATGTGAGGGAGGATGTTGTCTTTCGACGCCTGGCCCGGGTGGGGGGTCGCACCATTGCCGATTTTCTGGATCCACGTGGGGGTAAACTGTTGTCCTTTTTGCAGCTCCAATCTAAATTCCCTACTGTTCGTGTTCACCCTATTCACTACTTTCAACTCCGTCATTATATTACTTCCCTGCTCCCTCATCTCTCTGGGGCTAATTCTAGCAGTCCCTTGGACCAGGTAACGGTGCTGTCCCCTGCCATACTGCTCAAGACGTCTACTATCTATAGTCTGCTCCGGCCTGTCCTCGATTGGGAGTCTCATGGCGCAGGTCTTCCCTCCTGGAGGGCTGACTTTCCAAACCTTCCTCCGAGCCAGATTCTCCGGGCTTATGTGTACAATTCTAGGGTCCTGGTTTCTAGGGATTATAGTGAAATGTTCCTTAAGATTGTGCATAGGGCGTATGTCACCCCTAAAATTCGGTTTCTAACGGGTTTGGCGGATCACTCCCGCTGTCTAAAATGTCAATTGCCTGAGGCCGATCTCCTGCATGGCTTGTGGTCTTGCAGTTCTATTGCCCTATTTTGGGATGCCCTACAAACGTATATCAACGACACTCTGGGCATCCGCTTTACCATCTCTGCTGAATGGGCTATTTTTGGTATATTCCCTGACCACGCTCCCCCACCTGTAGCGAGGGCTAAATTCCTCTTGCTTATACTTTCTGCAGTGGCAAAACGGGCGATACTGTCCCAATGGATTGCTCCTCACCCTCCGTTGCTGCCCCTGGTTCTGTTGCGACTGCAATTTTTGTTCCATATGGACTGGCTTGAGGCTGTTCTTCATAAGGAGAGCAAAGTTAAATATCTTTTCGGTCGCTGGTCCCCATACATCGCAACGTTAGATAACGCCACCAGGTTGTCCCTGTTCCACACGTTCAATACCACGGAGTGGTATTGTCTTCAGGTTCTCAAAGGTATTCGCCCCATACCGGGGTTTTGATCTAGTTATGGGTTACGACATGTTTGTGTTATGGCTAGGTGTTCTGTGATTGAGGAAGGGTTTTTCTTTTTTCTACCCTGCACTGTATGTGTTTTGGAATTGTGCATTACTTGTACCTGTATGCATTGACTCTGTCACCTTGTCTCTGTGTACCATTGTTTTGTTATATTGTATGCTTTGTCTTCTCCTTGTAATAAAGAAGTTATAAAAAAAAAAAAAAAATGCATTTCTGGACCTCCAGAAATGCATTTTAACCCCCTATATGCCACTCAGCCCCATGATATGCCTATATACCTCCAGAAATGCATTTTAACCCCCTATATGCCACTCAGCCCCATGATATGCCTTTTAACCCCCTATATGCCAGAGTGGCATATAGGGGTATAAGGCATATCATGGGGCAGAGTGGCAAATAGGGGGGTATAAAGCATTTCTGGGGGCAGAGTGGCATAACTGGGGGGAGGCAGGTTGGCAAATAAAAGGAAATTTAAAAAATATATTTTTCTCAATCATAGCTTTTATTAAACATGAAAAAATAATTTACATGAATTAATATTTACTGGTAAAACTTTTTTCCTATAGGGTCGTCTTATATTCAGGCTTTTTGTTTTTTTCCTAAATTAATATTTTGATTTTGGGGGGTCGTCTTATAATCGGGGTCGTCTTATAATCGAGCAAATACGGTATTTGGCACCCAGGAGGAATCCTGTATGTAGCACCTTCCCACACTTTATAATGGTAAGCCACCCACAAAATGTTGGCAAGAATATTTATTTCACAAATGTATAAACTATGTCAACTGTAAAAAAAAATTAACTTAAAAATAGGTTAGATACATTTAAATAAATAACATTACTAGGAGCATTACTCCTAAATACTGAGCCAGATATTGATGGTGATACAGTGTAATCCCCATCTCTATACACTGAGCCTGGCATTGATGGCAGTGTAGCTTAACCCCTATCGCTATATACTAAGCCAGACATTGAGGTGGTAGGCTTCTGCCCTGAAGCAGTCTGATTGTGTCAGTTCTGCCCCTGAAACAGCCTGCCTGTGCCACCTCTGCCCCTGAAGCAGCCTGCCTCTTCCATTTCTGCCCCCGAAACAGCCTGCCTGTGCCACTTCTGCCCCGAACCAGCCTGCCTGTGCCATTTCTGCCCCCTCAAGACAGCCTGCCTGTGCCATTTCTGCCCCCCCCCAAGACAGCCTGCCTGTGCCATTTCTGGCCCCCCTGAGACAGCCTGCCTATCAGGGTCCACTTTTTCGCTGCCTGTACCATGGCTTTTTCATACATATGGTATATCAATCTGCTACCACTACCCCTCTGGAGCACTCAGAACTCAGTTACCAGGATCAGATGTACCTTATTACCTGAGTTGAGCCCTAATCATTAGATCCAGCTGCGCCTTGTTTCCGGGATTGACTCCCTGCTTTGGGTCCTTATCAAGTGGACTACCTGCTTTGTGTCCTTATCAAGTGGACTCCCTGCTTTGTGTCCTTATCAGTGGACTCCCTACTTTGTGTCCTTATCAAGTGGACTCCCTGCTTTGTGTCCTTATCACGTGCACTCCCTGCTTTGTGTCCTTATCACTTGCACTCCCTGCTTTATGTCCTTATCAAGTGGACTCCCTGCCTTTCGTACCCTTCCAAGTGGATTCCCTGCCTTTCGTACCCTTCCAAGTGGGCTCCCTGCCTTTTGTACCCTTCCAAGTGGGCTCCCTGCCTTTCGTGCCCTTCCAAGTGGGCTCCCTGCCTTTTGTGCCCTTCCAAGTGGGCTCCCTGCCAAAAGACTTATTACCGGTATTTATTTATCCTGCCATACGTCCGGTTTCTTGCTAACAGACTGTATAACCCTTATTTGGTTGTCCTGTCATAATACATACAATACATTGCATTACCTAGATTTCTGCTTGTGGTGTCTTTGTTTGTATAATAATGCATCGTGGGTTACAGACCGAACCCCAAGTATCCCCTGCACATGGGCTCCTACCCAGCCTGATTACCCGAGTCCTGACACTGCCAGTGCCATCTCTGCCCCGGAAGCAGCCTGGCTATGCCACTTCTGCCCTTTAAGTGGTCACACCAGGAAAAACAGGCAGACTAGATGGGCCGAAGGGTTCTTATCTGCTGTCAAATTCTATGTTTCTATGTGTGAAATGCTGAGCACACCCTAGTACATTGAATCAATAGCTTGTTTTCTGTATAACTTTATTAGTCTCTCTCATTATTGGCGGAGCTTTGGCCACATCTAGGGTGACCACATGTCCTCGATTGCCCAGGACAGTCCCGGGTCCTGGGCAATGCCTTGTCCTGGAACCAGTGGCCTCCCCAATTGAAACGCTGTCCTTTTTTTTTTTGACATGGATGAGGGAGAGGGGCGCCAAACGATCTCTGATGAATACGTTTTCAGCAACCACTTGGCACCTCAAGGCCTCTGGCTTGGTTGCGGAAGAGTATGAATTAATGTGTGGATGAATTGTGTGAACGAGCGAGAGTATGAATTCACGTGTGGATGAACTGTGTGAACGAGTGAGAGTATGAATTAATGTGTGGATGAATTGTGTGAATGAGTGAGAATATGAGTTAATGTGAATGAGTGAGAGAATTAATAAATTTGTGAGAATGCATTAATGAATACGTATAAATGATTTGTGTGAATGATTGAGAGAATAAATTATTGTGTGACTGAATTATGTGAATAAAAGTGTGAATTAGTGAGTGACTGTAAACGTGTTTGTGTGCATCATAGATGTATAATTGATTTATTGAAAGACCAAGATAGCACAGGGAGGGTGTTTATGGGACAAAGATGGCACGGGCCGGGCTGTTTGGGGACAATGATGGCAAGTCCTATGTGTGTTATCTGGGTGCTGGTCAGGTTCTGGTCAGTGTGGATGCCAGGGCTGGCTTTGGGGTGTGCAACCTGTGATCTATACCTTTAATTGTAACGGCCTTACCTGTGACTGCTAGGGCTGTAGCAGACTCCGCCGGACCTTGCGCATGTGCAGGCCATTTCTCTGTCTATTTGTGCACTTGGCTTGGGGCGTGGTTATCTGCCTGGGGCCTATTTTAGGGCTCCATAGCTGTCTACTAACTGCCTGTCAAAGAGATTCTTAGCTTATTCTCTGGGCTTTGCATGTGTTTCACAGTTATCCTGTTTGTTCTGGTTAATTTATACATGCAAGTGCTGTTTTATGTGTTGTTTATTTGATCTATACCTGAACTACAGGGAGTAAGTAACAGAGAGGTGTGGTTTAGTGAATGGGGACAAAGGGACTCTGGGGGTGATTACGGGGAGAGGACCTCTCAATGTCACGGTAGGGTCAGAAGGAGGGAAGACTGCACTGACTCACAGTGTTCCCCAAATCTGCAGTCAGTGTGGCAAATTTTTTTTTCGTGCGGGAGCAGAAGGAGTAATTACATGGTAGAGAGCATGGGGTGGGGCCCAAGGAAATGCTTGCGTAGAGTCCAATTCCTTTCAATATAAAATGTATTGGCAGCGGGGTCTAATATTAAAGAATAAAAACTGCCAGTTCAGATTTCAATCACTGTCTTTACTTCAGAGAGATAAGTACATATTATGTAGTTAAAAATGCATGTCTAATGCATATATATATATATATATATATATATATATATATATATATATAAATATATACAGTATCTCACAAAAGTGAGTACACTCCTCACATTTTTAAATAAATATTTTATTATATCCTTTCATGTGACAACACTAAAGAAATGAGACTCTGCTACAATGTAGTGAGTGTACAGCCTGTGTAAATTTTCCCTCCCCGGTGTCATGTGACTCGTAAGTGTTACACGGTCTTAGGTGTTAATGGGGAGCAGGTGTGTTAAATTTCGTGTTATCACTCTCATACTGGTCACTGGAAGTCCAACATGTCACCTCATGGCAAAGAACTCTCTGAGGATCTGAACAACTGCTCTACAACTGAGTTACAGCACAGTGGGCAAGACCATACAGCGGTTTCAGAGGACAAGTTCCACTCAGAACAGGCCTCCCCATGGTCGACCAAAGTAGTTGAGTGTATGAGTGCTGCCAGCATTGCTGCAGAGGTTAAAGGAGTGGGGGGATAGCCTGTCAGTGCTCTGACCGTACGCCACACACTGCATCAAACTGGTCTGCACGGCTGTCGTCACAGAAGGAAGCCTCTTCTAAAGATGATTCACAAGAAAGCCCGCAAACAGTTTGCTGAAGACAAGCAGACTAAGGACATGGATTATTGAAACCATGTCCTGTGGTCCGATGAGACCAAGATAAACTTATTTGGTTCAGATGGTGTCAAGCATGTGTGGCGGCAACCAGGTGAGGAGTACAAAGCCAAGTGTGTCTTGCCTACAGTCAAGCATGGTGGTGGGAGTTTCATGGTCTGGGCCTGCATGAGTGCTGCTGGCACTGGGAAGCTACAGTTCATTGAGGGAACCATGAATGCCAACATGTACTGTGACATACTGAAGCAGAGCATGATCCCCTCCCTTTGGAGATTGGGCCACAGTTAAAGGTGATGGACTGGCCAAGCATATCTCAGATCATAATCACAGATTGAGCATCTGTGGGGCATCCTCAAATGGAAGGTGGGGGAGCGCAAGGTCTCTAACATCCACCAGCTCCGTGATGTTGTCATGAAGGAGTGGAAGAGGACTCCAGTGGCAATCTGTGAAGCTCTGGTGAACTCCATGCCCAAGAGGGATCAGACAGTGCTGGAAAAAAATGTCATTTCTTCAATGTTGTCACATGAAAAGATAATAAAAAATAAAATATTTACAAAAATGTGAGGGGTGTTCTCACTTTTGTGAGATACTGTATATACACACATGTATGTGTAAACTCACAAGCTTCAGTGTGTCCCTGATGGCATAAATCAAATGTGGTCACCCTAGCCACATCTTCCTCACAATGTAGCTTCAGTTCATTGAGGTTTGAGGGCATTTGTTTATGCACAGCTCTTTTAAGGTCCTGTTACAGCATTTCAATCGTGTTGAGGTCTGAATTTTGACTGGGCCATTGCAACACCTTCACTCTTCTTTTTTAGCCATTCTGTTATAGATTTGCTGATGTGCTTGGGATCATTGTCCTGTTGCATGAACCAATTTCAGCAAAGCTTTAGCTGTCGGACAGATGGCCTCAGATTTGACTCTAGAATATTTTGGTAAACAGAGGAGTACATGATTGACTCAATGACGGCAAGGTTATCAGGTCCTGTGGCTGCAAAACAAGCCCAAATCATCACTTCTCCAAGACCCTGCTTGACAGTTGGTATGAGGTGTTTGTGCTGATACCCTGTGATTAGTGCATTATGGAGAAACATTATTATTATCTTAATACAATACATATATTCAAGGGGTATGACAAGACGAGAATTGACAGAGTAAGACAAACCGATACATTAGGTGGAGAGAGCCCTGCTCGCAAGCTTACAATCTTGAGGCATCTCCACTTTGGTCTCGTCTGTCCAAAGGACATTGTTCCAGAATTCTTATGGTTTGTTCAGATGCAACTTTACAATCCTAAATTGTGCTGCCATGTTCATATTAAAGAGAAGAGGCTTTCTCCTGGCAACTCTTCCAAACAAACCATACTTGTTCAGTCTTTTTCTAATTGTACTGTCATTAACTTTAACATTTAACATGCAAACTGAGTGAGACCTGTACAGTATGAGATGTAACTATTACATGGGCTGACATTCGTGTTTCCTTGTTTCCTGCTGGGAACAGGAAACAGGAACAGAAGATTGTTATTATGTCCTGATATGTAAAACCATAGAATTCAAGGAGGGTGTACTTTCTTTTTCACATGACTGTGTATATACTGTGTATATATATATATATATATATATATATATATATATATATATATATATATATATACTTTCCCATACTTTATGGTAGGTGTGTCCCATTTCTAATATACATATTCTACACGGATGTATGTTATAAATAAATGATAGATAGATAGATAGATAGATAGATAGATAGATAGATAGATAGATGGGATCTCAAATAGGTTGCCAGATAGATGGCGTACAATAAATATTTTAATTTATTACCTGATTACAAAAGATAATTATATTTCAATGAATGAGACATGTTAGGCCAAGAAGTCTGCAACTCTGCAGAGGCTTAGATATAATGAAAGCAATGTTCACTCTATTAAGAGGGTAGTAGATAAGTGGAACAACCTTCCAGCAGAAGTAGTAGGGTTAATACAGTAAGATAATTTCAATGAGCATGCATAAAGGCGATCCTAAATATAAGACAAATCAAGCACTAAATAAGGTTTGAGGTTTTCACAACAGAAAAAATGGGCAAAATTACATAGATATGTAATCTGCTGTCTTTCTAGATAGATATAGACTCTCACTCATACATGCTGAAATGGTCTTACAATCTACAGGATGACTTGAATATCATTATCACTGAGTTTTATTAAGAAGAAAAATATTTTATTTTGGACAAATATACAATTACACATTTATAGTTTGTACACAAACACATTTTTCCTTGCTCTTTTTATATTTGGAAGTGACAAAAACCTGATAATCTGTTCTATCTAGTGTATTATACGCAGTGTGTACAAACAAATGATTATGCAACCACAAAAACATCATGTATCTAATTTAAGTAGAGAGGCAAACATGTGTATATGGGCATGTGCACGCCATGAATACATAAACAATAGACTGCAATAATATAGACTAATTTCTCTCTCTACATGCAGCTCAATTAAACCACAGGCAGCTGTCCCTTTAAATCCAGCATGACTGCAGCCAATAGCCTTATGGAGAGGTGACATCACCCCCCAGCAGTGACGCAGAACCTATTATTAAAAGACCAATGGAAATGCTCACTCCAGACCACATGATAATTGGGAGAAGTGCAGGGAGGCTGTAATAGGTTTGGGTTTTGTCATTGTACTGATCCTGCAGCCTCTGCATGAGCAAGGCTGCTGTTATTGGGAGAAAAAAAGCAAATCCTATTAATCCCCATAAACATTTCATCTGTCTGCGGCATTGGATACAGGGAAGCTGCAGATCTTTTACAGCAGAAGAAGACGGCCTTTCTAGATCAAGGACAGGATGGCAGAAAGGAGGGTCAGAGGGGCCTAAGCAAAATCCTGTAGAGAAGGAAGATCCTAAAACTGGGATCCTATTCACCACAGAAGGTACCAGCTGTTCCTGCTTAATATTTCATTGTCATCCTGCAAAATTTAGCATTTTTATTTTTCCCAGAGGGGAACAGGTTTATGGCTCTTTTCCACGCAATGCTTGAATTATTCCATATTCTTCTGCCTAATCCCAGTGGGTATACGCAAGGGAACCAGTGACTGTATCTGTACAAGGAGAGAGACAGCGGTCATTGAATGAGCTGTACAGGAAAGAACAGTTTCCAGGTAACCAAAACAACATTGTCTTCCTTTTTTTTTTTTTCAAAATAGACTTTGATGCCGGTGTCAGTGGATTGAAGGAAACATGAAGGATTGAGAAAAAGCTATATGAGGGATCAGGCCTATCAGTTTGTAAGAATTTGGAATGACCTGGCTGTTCACGCTAACCCTGGTGTTTGGATCCGGTTTTCTGAATATCTTATTTGGCTAGAACATACAAATTCTATATAATTATATCGTTCTCAAAATTAAAATATCCTATAAAATCTAATAGTGAAGAAGATCTTGGTATTTCAGCATATTGGATGAACACAATATTATTTATTACTCGCTGTGGAATACTGCTTTTTCAGTTAAATTACATTTCCCTTCTACCTCACCAATTCTCTTTCCCTGAACGGTGAAAAAGAGGAGTGCATTTTAAATTTTTTTCACCAAATAAGAACCCAGAGGTGAAACAGTTTTTCTCCATTTGGCCATCTTCATATTCTCACAAAAGGTATTTTCCCTTAAATCCATAGAATGAAAACACTGTGTCGGCTTTAGCTGAAAGATACTGTAAAATTATTCTTTTTGAATCTTGAAAATTTTGATTTTCTGGAAATCATTTCTCACCAGCTACTTGAATTAGTGGATTTGTGGCTTTAGTAGTAACTTGGTATCTTACTTGGTTGGAGTTATATAGAGTCTGTTATAGAGAGTGGATTAAAAACACCCGCCAAGAAGGCAAAAAGCTGAACCAAGGATCAAGAGGGAAACTTGGAGGAGTAAGTCTGTATCAGACAATAACCATGAATAACCAATTGCACTGCAGTTGCTGTGGACCATACATCTCCTACCACGATCTACCTGTGTTTGTTGATTTTACAGCGTGGAACATTTAGTCTACATCAACTGCAGTGCCAAGCAAGACTTATAGGTCTGTACTGAGCCAATGTATGGATAGAACATTTGCATTCTAGAACTAGCTATAAGTCAACAGGCTAGCCATAGACAGGAGTGAATCTTGTAGCAAATACTAGGATTCTACAAAAATGATTTACTTTAAAATGGTTACTTTTAAATAATATATGGTTCTCAAAGTATCTAAGCATGTTCTAGCATATTTGCATGCATCACAGTAATATTTGAAGACATTAAAATGAATATGCAATACATAAGGATACAAACTGATTCAGAAGTTATGGGCTGTTATTTGCAAAAACAATTGATTTCCCTGTGTATTAGGGCACATGGTGCAATATGAGAGTATTGAAAGCTGCTTGGATGTGCATCAGTGATGTGATGCATCAGAGAAAAAGTTCCATTTCATAAAAGGCCATACATAACATGTTTTATTACATTGCCAGGGTTAGCCTGATATTCAGGGCCAATACTTCACTAAAGGAAATCTTGCACAAGCTGCAAGACACTTTTCCAGTCCTTGAAATACTTTATTTGCAGATATGTGGGGCACAGCTGTAACAAAATGTCATCATTACGGAAGTGAGATGGGGTAATTAACATCTCACAGGATGATGGAAAGGGGATATATCTGAAATGAAATATTAGATGCTGGGAAAGCAAAACTAAAATGGTACTAGGTAAGGGAGAAGTCAACAAGGCAAACTGAAATGGAGCAGGGGGACCAGTTGAGGGCAAATGACATGGGATGAGTGGGTGAGCTTAAAATGTGGAAATGGAGAGGGTGGTTGAAATGAAATGAAGCAGATAGTGGGAGGTGGGAACTGAATTAGGATGGGAGCTGAAGTGAGGTAGAGAGGAGAACCAGAGAAGTACGCTAGCGCTGGAATGGGCTTATTCTATAAAGAGTTTGTTTTACACGAGACTTGAGTTTTCAGTGTACCAGCTTCTTTATCAGGCGAGGGGTGGCATGTTCTGGCCTGGGTAGTAGGTAAGGCCAAGCAGCCACATAGGCCCCTTGCCCCCTGCTAACTAACATACACCCATTGGCACACATTTTAACACACATACTCTTGCTTTTACACATACTTACACAAACACTTTTGCCACACACACTTACAATGACACATATTTACACATATACACTCATGCTAACACACAAATGTATACGTATGGACTCATGCTAACACAAACTTCCTCTAACACACACTTTCACACTCGTTAACACACTTACAAATTCATGCTTACACACTTCCTCTAATACACCCACTTACACACTCATGTGAACGTAGTCTTGGTAACATACACTACCTCTAACACCGACACACCTATTCATACACAACCAGTCTGGCATACATACTCAAAAACCTTCTTCCTTCCCTTATTGTCTCTCACTCCCTTCCTCCTCTCACCCACTTACTTTTGTGGAGGCTTCCTTCTGGCTGCTGGACACAGAGGGTGCGTGAGCAGCCATGCTTTCACTGTGGGATCACATAAGATCGCGTTACGTGACCCTGCAGTGTTCCCGGCTCCATGAGTCGGACTGGCCACTTTTTAAGAATTTTGGAGCAGCTGGCTGCTTTTCATTTTACATTCTGTTGCAAGAAGGGCTGAGCTTGCCCTGAATAATGCATGATTAGATTGTGAGGTCAGAAAATCTTAATGATTTAACTATACAAGGCCAGTTCAGCCCTTCTTAAAAGATATGCTTTCTTCGGGTGGCCCTGTGTATTGCATAATAAAGGTCAATGAGTCCAAATCACAACGTTATCTAGAAACTATACCTTTATGAATAAATCCAAGATTGAGAGGAGGACGGAAGGCGATTTGCTGCGTGCCAGCAGTATGTAGAATTATTTAATGTACAAATGTAACGTCATATAATTACAGCAAGCATACAAATGGAAAGCTCTAGCAGGGCAGATATTTCATGAACTGACTTATGGCAGAGATGGTATCCTATGAAAGTGCCACCTTTAAAGTCATTCAGCTCTTCAGTACAATCCATTCTACTGCCATGTTTGTCTATGGAGATGGCTGCCTATGTGCTTGATTTTATACACCTGTTAGCAATGGTTGTATCCAAAACTCAATAATTAGAGGGGTGTCCACATACCTTTGGTCTCATAGTGTACAAGAAGGGGCAACAAAATATGTCTTTACTTAGGACAGTGAAAATCCTTGTATTGGGCCTGTTGGTATTTTAAACATAATCTGTACATTCCACCCACTCCACCCATTGCATTACTTGGTGAGTCTGGTCTATTATATCTCCTGAGGGTAGTTTACCAGCTCTCAGCTATAATGGCAATAATAGAAGAACAATATAAACAAAACCTGGTAAAATATATTGTTCTACAGTGTGAAACATGGCAAAAATGCTATATATGATGTTTAACGCATGTCATCTGTTACTTTTGTGATGCATTAAACAGACATAGCTTGTAGATATCATGTAATCTCTTCAAACTGTGTTTTTAATGCATATAATAAGCTGGTGTTATACCTGACCTTAGTACTGCATTAAGCTCCATAGTCCATAAAATGTTCTTCTATATTAAGGAGCTCATGCTGGTATGCATGAACTCATGTAACTATGTGGCAAGCTCAGCCATATTGACACCAGTGGCCAAGCAAACTATTGTCACAAGTGTCCGGCAGTAACTTACGTTTTAACTGGCTTTGACTAGAATACATGATAATTTAATTAAAATAGACGTGTCATCGCCAGTCTGGCCCTGGGCCAAATGGTTCTTAATCACCATCAAATTCTATATTTCTATAAACAAAATAAAAATATCTAGTCATCGAAAAAAAAACAAGAACAAATTACCAGAGCTCAGATCCAGACCTACAAATATATATTTTCAATACACATAAGGCTTTATGTATTTTGCCCAAAGCACATGTCTCACCTACCATGTCAAGGCACCAGATGAGAAATACATTTTTACTAAACCAAAAGACATAAGGGCTGGGCTTCCAAATTAAGTATATGTGATAAAATATAGGATAGGCTTTGTATGCCTCACTATTTTAAGCCTTAATAGGGAGCACAAACCAAAAAAAAGAGGTTGAAACATTTCCCCTGTGTCAGTGCATCTTTTTGATGAATTTCAAAAGATGAGGATGGTTGTTGGTAGATCGACTTACAAAGATAAAAACATTATGGCTCCCAATTTAAATGTTGCCAAAAGCCCATGATAGGCTAGACAAAATGATGGTTATATGTGGAACTTCAGATAAAGCACACAAAAAATACTTCCAGTACTGGCCCAACGTGTAAAAATCACAGCAATTGCACTCAGTGCAAGTTACTCCCTGGCCATTTTACATTACAAGCGCGGTAGAGTTTGCAAACTCCTGATTTAATACATAGCTCCCATGTTGTCTCCCATAAAGCCCCACAAAACAAAAGTTTAAATACTTTATCATTTTGTTTACCAATCAATGTCAACGTAGAAGATAACTTTAAAAAGTCACACTGCATACATAAATAATTGTGTATCTCATGGAATGTATGTAAAATAATTCTAGTGATATGCATATGGTATGCGTTTCCTAACCCAATCATAACCCAATAATATCCCTTGTTCTGCTTGCAGAGTGATCAGAAGAGTCACATATCTAGCTGTTACCTTTGACGTGAAGGGAAACGGATTTTCGTTGATGAGTAGCTAGTGGGTTCTGCCCTAGCTTGGGCCTAGCCTGGTATCCACCACTAATACATCAGGGATGAGCCTTGTGTTTCCTTTTAAAGCCTGCTGCCCGTAGGTCTTGGTAAATTTTGTAACCATCAACGTTTTTAATTTTTATTATTCAGACATATAAGAACTGCTTGGTTCCCTCATGGCGATAGCTACCCTTTTTGCTGTCTGGCAGTGATGGAACCACACTAAGCAAATCTGTGGGCAACCCACAATGTTTAGTTATATTCCCTTTCATTAACCATTTTTTATTTGACATAAAAGTGGTCAAGTTGCAAAGTGGGAGCTAGATTAGTTCTCAAAACATGGTACTGATTAATTTGTTTTTGTAAAAGTTAGGAAAATACATCTGGATTTTTTCACGTTGACCAAAACTTTGCTATGTGAAACAGGGAAATTTCTATTGAAAAAAGGCATTGCAAAATTATTTTAAATTCTTTCACCCGTAAGTGTGAGAATGTGTAAGACAGCCTTAATTCTTAAGGGGCTAAAATATAATGCGGAAGGATTATTATGCAAAAAGAAAATATATAATTTTGATAATGTAACAGGTCCTCTTTAGGAGGTTTACCACCCCTTCAGGTAATTTCCAATTTATTTTTGTATATTTTGTTATATTGAGAAATGATCATAATTTCCCTCTGTATTACAGCACTAATGATTGCCATGGCCAATCCTCCTTCTGGAAGCACTCACTTGGGCCTGAATTACTAGTACTCCTCTGCCTTCTTCTGTTACCATATACTGCCTACTAACTGCTGGGAAGGCATTGCTTTTGTCATCTCGTACTAATGGAGACCAAGCTTCCTGTCACCCCAACCAGTCCGTCCTCCCCTGGTCTGTCCCCTGTCCTGGCTGCTGACAAAGTTGATGGCTTTTCCAGACGTTCTCTCCGCCGCTCCCGCCAGCGAAGATCACACAGTTCTTCTCAGTTTCGCTACCAGAGTAAACAGCAGGAACTGACACCATTGCCCTCTCTAAAAGGTAAGTATGTGAGCTTTAATGCCTCCCTGTTTTCCTTAATCTGCTTATCAATTTCCCAAATGTTTTTATTTTTACCTTCCAATACTCCACGAGTCTGTTTTCTTCTTTCTTGACTGCAAGATATATCACAATTTTCCATAAAATGTTTTATATATATATATATATATTCATTTCCGACCTCTGAGCCTCCAGCTCGATTACTTCTGGCCTGTCTTACCAAGTCCTCTCTCCTCCTTTTTTTCTTGCATGGATACTGTTCCTCAGATCAATACCTTTCTGTATTCAGATGACATTATCATCCTTCTTAATGTATCTCTGAGAGGCTAAACTATTCCTGGCTTTTTTTCCTCCCCCCTCTAACATTTTTCATGCACACTCAATCCTGTTTAGTGTCCATCTAAGCTATTTACCACCATTATGCAATTATGTTTACTTTTCATGACACTCGCCGTCATGTCCACAATATGTGATCATTTGCATTATCATACATAGCAGCATTTTAATTGTCAGTGCTGGGCTATCCAGTATTAAAATTCACATATCAGTTTATAGATAACCCCGCATTACCATACAGGACACTGAGTTCATTGCAATGAATGCATTCTAAAGATCATTATACAAAACAGCATGTTCAATGTATGTATGTATGTATATGTACAGTATATAATACTACTATAATGCCGGGCAGCACATCACTGTCATTATATATCCTATTGTGTACGTTAATAGTGTTAATCCAGTCTATGCTATTTCACTGTACAGCAGTGTTTTTATTAGCTTATAAATATGCATCTTCTTAATGAAGCAGGATGTTCACTGTATCTGTCCAGATTGTAAATGATCCTGGCAGGATGCAATGAGAAACGAATGTAAAACGAAACATAGTGAAAAAATCATATTGCCTATTCGCAAGCACATATTCAAATATCAGGTCTGAACTCTCTTAGGCATGGCTATATACCTATTGTGTCCCTACTGTGTTGATCCAGAGGAAGGCAAAAAACCCTTATGAAGCAGATGCCAATTGCCCCATACCAGAATAAATCCCTGGATCAACGTTCTGTCCCTATTAATCTAATATCCATAACTTGTAATGTTATTGCTTTCAAGAAACACGTCCAGGCTCCTTTTGAACTCTTTTATTGAGTTTACCATTACCACTTCCTCTGGCAGAGAGTTCCATAGCCTCACTGCCCTTACTGTAAAGAACCCCCGTCTGTGCTGGTGTAGAAATCTTCTTTCCTCTAGCCGTAGAGGATGTCCCCTTGTTATAGATACAGTCCTGGGAATAAATAGGTCCTGGGAGTGATCTCTGTACTGTCCCTTTATTTATTTATACATAGTTATTAAGACCCCCCTAAGCCGTCTTTTTTCTAAACTAAATAACCCTAATTCTGATAATCTTTCTGGGTACTGCAGTCCTCCCATTCCCCTTATTACTCTGGTTGCCCGTCTTTGAACCCTCTCCAGCTCCACTATATCTTTCTTGTGCCCAGTACTGTACACAGTATTCCATGTGTGGTCTGACTAGTGACTTGTACAGTGGTAGAATTATTTCCTTGTCGTGGGCATCTATGCCCCTTTTGATGCACCCCATGATTTTATTTGCCTTAGCAGCAGCTGCCTGACACTGGTCGCTACAGGTAAATTTACTGTTAACTAAAACTCCTAAGTCCTTCTCCATGTCAGTCGTCCCCAGTCTTTTCCCATTTAATACATATTCCCAGCCTGGATTTTTCTTTCCCATGTGCATAACCTTACATTTATCTGTGTTGAGCCTCATCAGCCACATCCCAGCCCAAGCCTCCAACCTATCCAGATCCATTTGTAACCGTGCACTGTCCTCTATTGTGTTAACCACGTTACAGAGCTTAGTATCGTCTGCAAATAAGAAATTTCTATGCACCTCTGGTTTAAGATTCATAGAGCCATAGATAGGGTACCAATTTTTTTGGACATGTGTCCTGGGAACTGCTAACCTGTGAGTATAAGTTTAGCATGTGATCTTCATTTTCAGCAAAATTCAAGCTTTTAGAGGGATCTTTGAACTAAGCCTAGTGTGCCCATTATCAGTGTATTAATAATGTATTGTTTTGTGAAATGTGTTGTCATCATTAAAACTACACTAATATGAAACAAATTAACATCTTACAGTATATATTTCAAAATTCATAATCATCAATGACACCGAAAACCTAAAACCTCTCCTTCATGTCTCTTGTGGCAAATATATACTGTATACCGTATATACACACATATATTGGAGCTGTATTAACTGTGTGAGCATTAACCTAAACATGCAGGAGAGCACTGATAAGTTAATAAAAAGACATACATTATATGTATGTTATAGGGAAGACAGGACATTTAACAACTCATATATGCAGAGAAAGAAATAGAGCATGGCCACATAATGATGTAATGACGTAGAAATCAGACTTGTTTTTTATTATTATTTTGTTTTATCTTTGCATGAAAAACTAACCAGAAAAAAAATCTATCAAATTATAACACCAGCCCTTATACCTTGATTCAAAATAGCTGTCAAAGGGTATCTAGGTCAGCATCAACCACTAGTCACAGACCTTAATGATTTATTTTGTAAACGCTATCAACCTAGTTTTAAAAAAAAAGGCTGAATCCGAAGAAAAATATAATATAGATTGCAGCTCTGCCTAGGATCACCACATTTCTTGGGGAAAATGTACTGACCGTGTTATTGCTTTGACATTATTGGGCTTAAGCTATGATATACCTTCCAGGTGGTGAAATATCCTGTTGCACAGGCTGTGGTATATGATGGCGCTATATAAAACAATAAATAATATCAGTAGGCAGCAACCATTTACCCCTCCCCCTTTATTGGCATCAGAAGCCGGTTTTACAGATTTTCATGTTGTTGTGCGTGTTCATTTTTAGTGTATATATGCTTAGTATCTTCCTACAGAGCACTTGTGAGAGGGAGGCATATGGTGACTGTGACATTGTGTAGGTGTCCTTGGTTACAGTCTCTGTAGGGATTGTCCCATGTGTATGAGAATTTGCTGTGTGTTTTTCATTTTTCCCATGCACTCTTTCTTTCAGTCTTGCAGCACTCTCCTTGTATCTCTCTAGCTTCTGCCTTTCTCCACCCATTCCACGTCTTCCCCCCCTCCTTTTTAAAATTGTTCTTCACTCACAATCCCATCCTCCATTTCTCTTTTCCCCTGTGTATTAGCTTATGTTTTCTTATCCTCCTATTACCTTCGATAAGCAAATCTTTTAACTGTTCAGTAAATGCAATAAAGCATGCATAATATGTAAGAATAATGTGAATAATACTATATATATGTATATATGTATATTATAATTGTCCAGCATCTGGCCAATGCTAAATTAACTGAATAATACTATTGTTATACAGGGTTACCTTCTCAAAGTCTGAGATTGCTTTCTCTTTCAAGGATTACGGCTTGAAATAAGAGTAGATCAAATTTTGTTGCTTGTCTGTTTTAACAGCAGTCATAAATATATATATGTGTATATATATATATATATATATATATATATATATATATAAATTTAAATTCATATTGAAGTCGCTTTTCCATGGACTCAAGTTAATGTCACTACATGCAGGATGGTGCATGCATTCTTCAGTTATTTGAGCTAGAAATGTCTGTCTCATTTAACTCCCCAGCTGCCTCTCTTGAAAGCAGGAAAACACCACTCCCATTCTAGTCAATGGAAGATTAGCTCTCTTTGGAATCAACGGGAATAGCAGCAGCCATGTGTGCTATCTGATGTTTTAGTAGCATACAGTAGCCAAGCTTCATGTGAATGACAAGCAAGACGCCATGCATTAATTGGTTATGGTGGGCCCACGGCGGTCATTCATTAGAAGCGCGGCCGCGGTCACTATGGGGAGGAGTGGGAGCAGGTCAGCCAGTTAGGAGGACCTTATGGGAGCGCCGCGGCATGGGGAGGGGCTTGTGGGGGTGGGGCCAAGGGGCGGCAAAATTATGTTTTGCCTAGGGTGGCAAAAACCCTTGCACCAGCCCTGGGTGGGCCATTACATCTGACTTTACGTTTAACTCTAGGCTTGAGTAGATACAATTGATGAAGCTATTGAAGGGGGGGCTAAATGTTTTTTTCATGTATATTTTTTTATTTTCTCAGCACAGCATATACTACAAAACCTAGAGGGCTCTTGCCCTGCTATACCTCTGATATTTGTGGCTTGTCAGCCTCTCATTGTGTATGCCAATCTGCAAGTTCCCATCTTTATTTCTCTTTGTCTATAGATGCTCCTGTCTCTGAACTTCATGATTTGTTCTGTAAGAAGTTGCAGCAATGTTCTGTTATCTTCCATTTCATGGACTGCGTGGCTGATCTCAAAGGCAAAGAGATTAAAAGGGCAGCTCTGAATGAGCTTGTGGAGTGTATTGCAACCAACAGGGGAGTCCTGATAGAGCCAGTGTATCCAGAAATCATCAAAATGGTGAGTCTACATTAAAAAAAAGAAAAGACAGATGGAAAATGATAGATCTATCCCTTCTACCTCAGAGCCAGAATGAATGTGCCAATGCCTTCTCAGGGTTACAGTGAAATCGACAAGAGCTATTGTTTTGTCTCTATCTTTGGGTAAAATAAGCAAATATGATTACTAAATCTTTTTGAATAATCAAAGCAAAGGTGCATCCAATTTAAATGATCCTATAATATGTATTGGGAGAGAGAAACTTATGTGTTTGTTTTTTGCATAAATTGATGGTTTAAAAATATAATACATTATTCCGTGTTTTTCAAAGTGTAACTATTTTGGGGATATTTGGTTTCAATTAACTATGTACATTAGTTCAGTTAAGATTTGTGGAGAACTGTTGATAACAACATATTTATTTCTATATACAGTATTTTTCTCATCCAACCCTTACAAAGGCTACATTTAACAAAAAATCCTGCAATATTTATTTTCCAGCCTTAGAACTGGTTAGATTAGCTGTGGCTGCAGTGCAGTGATATGTCTATGTCTACGTCTAAAGTATGGCAAAGAGGAAGTTTATGTATAGAGTTTTGAATTATTGAAATGGAATTTTTCCCAAAGACAATGCATTTAATTTCAGCCATCTTATGGATGCTGATGTTGTTAATGCCAGACTGTTAAGGCCATGTATGTTAATCTGTGTTGAAACTGTTCATTAAAGGTGGGCCAGACTGCTTGTTGAGTCAGACTCACCTGCAAAATAAGGAAAGTCGATACCAAACATGAGGAGGAGGTTGAGCTGGCTCAGCTTTAGCACACACCTTTCCACTATTGATAAAAAGTGGACTGAGTAAGGACTTTTGGCTGAAGCCAACACCAACACCAGCTATTTTCCCCCTCAAAACTATGGACATTACTGTGTAGTCCTGGGTTAGCATTAATTAATCTCTGTTTTCTTTGCATATACTTTTTTTCTAGTAAATTGGCTGCTTGATTAGTTTTAGAGGCAAATGCAGTACTGTACAGAATGACCATTTATTTACTTACCACTTTCTACAACTTTGTGCCCTTTCCCTGCTCCCCAAGAATCATGTCCATGTTTCCAGATCACTTCCTTCATTACGACCAATGGAAGCTAAAATTCATTGATCAAATAATCTTTCCTGTTAAAGCTTGCGTGAGGAATACAATAGTATAACACTGTGGTATTAGATTTACTGTAAAGGTATAAAAGAAACTTACATTCTGAGTTTTTGTCTGGTGTTTATCTGTAGTTAAGCAGAGGTGCAATGTATCAGCAGAAAGAAAAGCCTGGTCTTGAGTTCTAAAAAAAAATGTTTAAGACTTAACCAGAGAATAAAATATACAGTCATGTGAAGAAAGTCCATCCTGTTTGAGTCATTGAGTCCACCATGTACTCCTCGGTGTACCAAAGTATTTTTAGAGTCAAATGTTAAGCCATCCAGCTTGGCCGAAATTGGGTCATGCAAGAGGACATGCAAGTGATCCCAATCACACCAGCAAATCTACAGCGGAATGCCTGAAAAAGAAAAGAATCAAGGTGTTGCAATGGCCCAGTCAAAGTACAGACCTGAACTCGGTTGAAATGCTGTGGTGGGACATCAATGAACTGAAGTTGTAGAGAAGAGTGGGCCAAAATTCCTCCACAACAATGTGAGAGACTAATAGTAAAAGAAAAATGATTACTTCATGTTATTGCTGCTAACGGTGGTTCTACAAGTTACTGAATCATAAGGTGTACTTAGTGTTTCACACATGGCTTCTCCATTTTGGCTTTATTCTTGTTGAATAAATCATGACACTGTGTAATATGTTATGTGTTTTTCATCTGAGCTTGTATTTAGCTAATTTTGGACCTGCTAAGAAACAAATGATTCTTATTAAGTCCTAGGTAAAGCCAAAGAATGGGTACTTTCTTTTTCACATGACTGTAGCATGCCCCAACTGTCCCCATTTGGGCGGGACAGTCCCGATTTTGGGTCTCTGTCCCGCCTATCCCTACCTTTGTCCCGCTTTGCAGGGGAAGAGGTAGGGTGAGGCGAGAGCCGTTCTCACCTCAGGTGCAGCTGCGGGGGGGGGGACGCACAGCCGTCTGATCAGCAGCACATGTATGTGTATATGTGTGTGTAAGCACAATGCACGTGTATATGTGTGTGTAAAGGCAATTTATGGACAGGTGTATGTAAAGGCAGTCTATGTGTATATGTGTGTGTAAGGGCAGTGTATGTGTGTGTAAGGACAGTGTATGGGCAGGTGTGTGTAAAGGCAGTGTAAGGGTCCTGGGAGGGAGGCTAACATTAACCTTTAATTAAAATAAAAATCTGTGCTGTTGTTGATTACTCTTCCAGTGACTCAGTCGGCATTATGGTGGACACCTGGCTGACTGAGAATTATAGGAATTGTAGTTCACAGCCAGCATCTGCAGCTTTACTGTTGACTGCACTAACCATGATGCTCAGCCAGCATCATGGAAGCAGTATGTCTGACTGATCCTCATGTGAACTGTACTTAACAGCAGATGATATGACAAAAATGCAGTGTGTTTTAAGTAGCGATGCAAGCGCGGAATTGTAAAGTGCAATTGTATTGATGAGTTCCGCGAGAGCGATTAAAAAAAAAAAAAAAAAGTGTCCCTCGTTCACATTTAGAAATGTTGGGAGGTATGCTGTAGGTGATGGTAACCATTGTATAAGTGTAGCTTATTACTCTCTTAAGCCACCCACACATGTTCTTGACAGAAGGAAATATAACTGCTAAATTATACTGTGAAATATATCTGTTCCTGAAGAAATATCATATAAGTGTAGGAGCTTCAACTTGTGGCGTTGATATTAGGAGATGGTGATTCCCCGTGGGCAGACACCTGCCTTGTAGAAAGTAAAGAAGGTGGATAATGTACACATGGAGTTTTCTCGCCCAGCAGATGTGATCTTCCAAAAAAGAGTCATTTTAAAGCGCATGTTAAATGCTTTTTGTTTTCATATGGAGGGGTGTTTCTTATCATATCTATAGCAGGGTTAGCTTTCTGGGGCAGAATTATATATAATATTATTAGTTATAAATATATTATCTATGTATTGTAAGCCTGTAAATGTAGTAAAGGACCTGGTGCCTGGGAGCACTGCCTTTGTGTAAAGATGTGTAAAGATTAGTAATTTGAGAGGTTATTTTAGGAGGTTTTGTTACATGGTGTAGCTACTGTCTTACTCAGTTCATTTTGGTTGCTCCCAACCTAGAAATGGACAAATTTAGACTGTATTGATGTGCACTGTGTCCGATTTTGTTCCACTAGTTATTGCTGATAGTAAATTGTAAAATAAATATTACGTGCACACACCTGGGAGCATTCTAAATTAGCTTACCCAGTACAGTCTTAGTATTATCCTTTTAATAGTCCATTACAAGTATTCTGTTGTAGTGGCTCACTAATGGTGGCAACCAAATGGTTCTAATAATGGTCCTCATGAAGACAATTACTTGTCAGGATATTATAAATGAAACCGTCTGTATGCAAGAATGGATTCCAGCTGTGGTAACCGGTGAGAAAAGCACCATTTAAAGATGTTCAGTTTTAACAGAAATCAAACAGCATTATGCAGTCAGTACCTGCTTGTGTGACCTAAGAATTTTATTAATTCATCCAAACACCCTGAAATTGGTGTACAAACACTGGCATTCAGAGTCAAAACCTGGGAATTCTGCAAGTATGCTTTCAAAGCCATGGAGAGTAATGCATCTGCCCCTTGGCTGAAAATGAACTGCAAAAGTTAAGAAAATTTGTCATTCGTCCCCATGTGTAGCCACATTTTGACGCAATTAAAAGCCGTTTTGATGCTCCTTGATGAAGTAAAGTAGGAACTGTGTGTAGGAGGATACATATCAATGACTGATAGGTAGAAGTAGCCATAAAAACGAGGAGTGGTCTCATTCTTGTTTATGGCTGTGATTGATGGTTCCTATGACCTGTGGGAGTTTTTCCTTAATTTGCTCTGGCCAATAAGCATGTACAAAGTGGGAAGGGACAAGGATTATATACCATATTTGCTCGATTATAAGACAAGGTTTTTTCAGAGCAAATGCTCTGTAAAATAGCCATCGTCTTTTAATATGTGGCATATAGGGGTATAAGGCATTTCTGGAGGCAGAGTGGCATATAGGGGGTGTAAGGCATTTCTGGAGGCAGAGTGGCATATAGGGGGTTAAAAGGCATATCATGGGGCAGAGTGGCATATAGGAGGGTATAGGGCAAATCAGGGAGGCAGAGTGGCATATAGGGGGTATAATGCATTTCTGGGGGCAGATGTGCAAAACTGGGGGGGCAGGTTGGCAAATAAAAGGAAGTAAAAACAAAAAAAAATTCTCAATCCTAGCTTTTATTAAATATGAAAAAATAGTTTACATGAATTAATATTTACTATTTACTTTTCCTTTTTTTCCTTAATTAATATTCAGATTTTGGGGGGTCGTCTTATAATCAGTGTCGTCTTATAATCAACCAAATCCGATACTGTATATATATATATATATATCTCACAAAAGTGAGTACACCCCTCACATTTTTGTAAATATTTTATTATATCTTTTCATGTGACAACACTATAGTAGTGTACAGCCTGTATAACAGTGTACATTTGCTGTCCCCTCAAAATAACTCAACACACAGCCATTAATGTCTAAAAAGTGAGTAAATCCCTAAGTGGAAAAGTCCAAATTGGGCCCAAAATGTCAATATTTTGTGTTGCCACCATTATTTTCCAGCACTGCCTTATCCCTCTTGGGCATGGAGTTCACCAGAGCTTCACAGGTCCTCTTCCACTGCTCCATGGCGACATCACGGAGCTGGTTCGAGACCTTGCACTCCCCACCTTCCGTTTGAGGATGCCTCACAGATGCTCAATAGGGTTTAGGTCTGGAGACATGCTTGGCCAGTCCTTCACCTTTACCCTGGTGTCTAGCGGGGCCAGCCGGTGGACGAAGCACCAGTGTGACATAACTCTCCTGTGCTCCACCATAGAAGCCCCGGCGGAAGTGCCGGCAGCGGAGGTTGTCTACGCGCATTGCGCAGACATCCACCGGCTGTCGGAGAGGAGGATCCAGGTCACCAGCAGAGTCGCAGGGGATCTGGATGCTTGCCCGCAGTAGGGCTAAATTAAAAAGAAGAAAAAAAAATCACGTGCCCGGAACTGCATGTCCCAGGCGTAAGACTTAAAGTGGGGGGAAAAGTGTGGCTTATATTCGGGCAAATACGGTATATATATACCGGGTTGGACCCCCCCCCCTTTGCCTTCAGAACCTCTGTCATTCTTTATAGTGTCTGCCTGCCCAGGCCCAGTGCTCTACCAATACTGCTGCTGCACCTCTTTGACTGTTTTTTACTCTGGGGGAACATTTTTTTACATTTCTATAATGAAAGGCGAGTCCAGACAGTGTCGGATACCTCCCCTTTGGGAACACCCACAGAATGTCATTGCGAAGAAAAAAAAGCCCCTCGAATTTTGTTGCCTGAAAAGAAACACTGCAAAAAACTAAATTAAAAACTATTTTGCTCACCCTGCACATGTCTAATTAGCAGCACCTGTCTTCTACTTAGCATTTTAATTCCTATGGAAGCAGTAAGGGTGTCCTTAGTTTTCCACACATGGCTTCTCCATTTTGGCTTGAATAAATCACACACAGTGTAATATGTAATGTGTGGTTGTTGTTCATCTGAGGTTGTATTTACCTATGTTTTAGACCTACTAAGGAATACATGATTGTTATGATGTCCTAAAATGTAAAACCATAGAATTCAAAGAGGGTGTACTTTCTTTTTCAAACAACTGGAGGATCTATATTGTGTAAACAGAGTATTTGTTCAATGCTTCTTAGATTTGTGTAAAAACTCTGAGATTCAGTGTCAAACCCTAAATGTTCCATCTGAACTTAGCAAAATGGGAAAAACTGTTCAGCAGGCTGATGGGGGAGTGACAAATGAAAGATTGCTTTCCAAGGTCAAGGCAGTTACTGTCCAGGCAAAGACATTGTATAAGATCATTAAGAGAAAAGGTCATGTAACAATCTCATAACAGAGCGAATATATGTAGGTGATTTAAAGAAACTCTGTTGAAGGACCATTTAATGACTAAAACTATATTTTCAGTATCTTATGATGTGTTTTAGTGGGCTATTTATAACCCAGGTGGTATCCTAGCGTGCATGGGTTTCTTCCACGTATGGCAAAGGAATGTCCCAGAAGTGTGCTAGTGCATGGCTAGTTATGTAACAAAGATCTTATGATGCTTTGCTCACAATCATCCTTAATATTGTACTACAATAATGCACCCTGATGGAGATACAATCACTCTCGGTAAAATATACTGATCCCAGGTATGTGATACATGCTCCTAAATATGAAAAGAAACATTAAATGTTGATTAATTTTTGGAAGAGGGAACATACTTGTAATGGACAATATAAATGGACTATATATAAATATTATGACAATATTATGACATATTATAAGAAATAGATGCATGAATTTTTATAGGAAAGTTTGAAGGAGTCATCCTAAATTTCCTTTGGAAAATAAGATCATCATTTTGTAAAGTTATCCCAATTGATTCAATGCAGTCAAGAGATGACTCAGTGCCTTTCAGAATATTTTTACAGAAAGTAGGTTTAAGAAGGCGCTTTTGATGAAATTTCCTAATCCGACCTTGTCCAAGGTCTTAAATTTCTTAATAAGACCTCCAAGGTCTGAAACATGAACTTGTTGAGGAAATTGCTTAGAAGGGTGAGAAAGGATTGTATTCAGGGCTAAGTGAAGAGCTTCCTTGAAATATTTAAAACCCCAAAGGATTCCTTGCTGAACTACTTTAAAAATTGCTGTGTACATGATAAAAAAATGTTTTCAGTAAAACCATCACATGAAACAAAATTAATACATGTTAAAAAAAAATACTCTATTTATTGGTGTAATTAATTGGTGTGAACATTAACAGATATACATATGGACGATGATGTTAAAATTACCATTTTATACACAAAACATACAGTGCTTGTAATTCAACTTTTGTAAGTTTGTTAAACAGCCAGAAGCGTTTTGTTTAGCCATATTAATACAGAAGGGAGTGGTGATAAGCTTGTACTGTTCAGGAGTAGAGGGCCCATATTAATAAAGTGCTACTGGCAGGAGAGATGAGCCTCTGTGTATCAGACAGATCGCAGTAACTGGACTGTATATACTTAATAAGAAACAAATACACACTTCACCCCACTAGTTCTGCAGCGATCCCCAAAAGTACGTGTAATAGTGCAAAAAATATAAAGCAGTATGAGTAAAGGTGAAATATTGCACTCACAAAGCCACCATGGTAAATGAACCCATCAAAATCATGTAAAAAACATCTTCTTTTAATAATTACTATAAAACCAAAGAATAAAAGCACATTGTGCAGTATCCAAAAGTTGTATGGAAGATACCGGATTTGCTCTATTATAAGGCAAGGTTTTTTCAGAGCAAATATTCGAGGCCGTCGACACTTGTGCCGAGGCTTCTATGACGGAGCACCACGTGATGCGACCTTCTGGTGCTCAGTCATAGAAGCCCGGGCAGATGTATATAACTGGGGGGCAGGTTGGCAAATAAAAGGAAATAATAACCAAAAATGCATTTTTGTCAATCATAGTTTTTATTAAATATGAAAAAGTAGTTTACATGTGAATTAATATTTACTAGTGACACATTTTTTCCTATAGGGTAGTCTTATATTCAGGCGTTTTCTTTTTTCTAAATTATAATCAAGCAAATACAGTATATGGTTAAAAACACTTAAAGGAAATAAAGGCACTCCAACTAGTGGTGTGCAAAACAGCAATACAGATGGTTCCAAATGGCTGGAAACTTCTTCTAATGGGACCCAGTCTGTTAGTGGAACTGCCACTTATCCGAAAAGTGAAGATTTTTCATCCAAGTGTGGTATAAATGAGCTTTCTCAACATGTTTCACCAGCTACGCGCTAGCTTCCTCAGGAGTAATAAATAAAAATTGCTATATTTCAGTGGTGGGTAGAGGTCCCTTATATTCAGTTTGGTGAATGTATTCAAATTCGGAACGCCCCTAAAGCCCCATGACACACTTCCTGATTTACGAATAAAGGGAAAAAATTTAAATGAAAAGGTAGATATGTCCATATGGTGGATCTATTTTGCGATTAAAGAGAGAGAAAAATAAATAAATTAGTGGATGTGTTCAAATGGTGGCTGTATTTTGTGAGTAAAGAGGGGAAAAAAAGAAGAAAAAAATGGTAGTAAGATTGTGTTCATCGTCATAGCGATATCTCATATGCCCAAATACATATACAGTCTATAATCCATAAGCATATATAAAGGTACAACATTAAACTTTGTAACAAATAATAAAGGATACTTAAAATCTAATTGCATATGTCGCAGAAAAAGATTAAGACACATTCTGTTCAAGAGTATCCCAAAATATCCATAATAAAATGGGATTTTATAAGGGAACTATGCAGCTTATAACGTTATCATAAACAATATCAATGGAGACATAGGACAATGTCAGTGCCCATGCAAATCAATAAAGGTATGGTGGAGACATCTGAAATAGAGAACAAGTGTAAATGTTTAATATAAATACCGTAGTTTCAATTAAGGAGAAGACAGACACATATATAGACTGTCACACATAGACAGAAAAATATATATACACCACACTTTCATGTTTTAATCAATAAAAGCCAAAACATCTAAATGGGTGTTGAGCCCCCCTTTCCCGTATGTTTTTAGTCTATAAATCCATTCTGTCTCCTTTCTAAATAGTGTTTGTGTTAAATCACCCCCCTCCAGTGGATTTTAACAAGATCGATACCAATGACCAAAAGATCATTTGGTTTAAATTCTTTACATGTATTGTGTTTTTTACTATTATTTTGAATCCCTCCCAGGTGTTCAATACCCCTGTATATACTTAACAAAGTCCTAGAGAGGAAAGCAAGATATTGCTTATGCCTGTGTATAAAATGATCTTTTTAACATTGTATACTTTTATCATAATTTATTAAACATTTCTTGTTTTTATTAGATATTGTCCATATCCATATATAAAACCGTCTGCTTAGGGGACTAGAAACCACAGGGCCCTAGTGTGAAAATTGCCCCATGGCCCCAACAGCTGGTCTGTGCCATCATTGCCCCTTGCCCCCCATTCCAACATACACACATGTGTAAACACACTTACAGAAAATACACACACTTACTCATACTCACTAACACACACGTACACATTTATTGTAACATACACTCCATCTTACCCCACGTACACATCCATGCTCACATGCACAATTACACATCCATGCGCTCACACACACACACACAATTACACATCCATGCTCACACACACAATTACACATCCATTCTCACACACACAATTACACATTGTGTCCCACGCCAGAACACACAAAGGGCTGTGCTTGGTGTTGCGAAGATTTAGTTGACTTTAAGGTCCAGATGTATTTTATTGTTAGAAGCTAGTTATGTATCTTGGCTTTCCACAAAACAAGGGTAACAAAGAAGGGTTTGAGTCACTTGTGAGTACTTTCTATTGCATTTGACACAGTGAGACAGACAAAATGAAACTAAGCATCTATACTATAAACCAGACAGAACCTATTTGCTGTACATTAGGTATGAATTAACAGTTTAACCTTAGCATTTGGCATAAATGCATACTTGCATCCTCCAAGATAAGAATCATAAACAAATTTGTTACATAAACAAATTAATGCAAGGTTGTTGTTCACCTTCTCCAAAAACACAGTTCCCGCTTTTTCTAGAATCGTAGACAGTGACACAGTGATCTTTTCTCTCTTCTCAGATCTCAGTAAACATATTTCGGACACTTCCTCCAAGCGATAATCCAGAGTTTGACCCTGAAGAAGATGAGCCAAATTTTGAGCCCTCGTGGCCACATCTACAGGTACAAAAATAACATGTAACATCCTACATCTGGTACGGTTGTTGCTCCGCCATTTTATTCATATTAATATTTTCTCTTTTCTAGACAACCTTATTTATTCTTTCAGGCAATCTCTTACTTAATCAACCTGCTTTCTTTAAATCCTTCTCCTATGAGCAAATTCTATAATTTCATCTCAGTTCCCATCTAATCTACTTTTTTATGTTGTTTTTCTTCTTCTTTTCATCTTTCTACTTTATTATTGTCATATCTTTTAATCTACCTATATATTCCGCCCTGTCTGTTTCTACAGTTGGTGTATGAATTCTTTCTCCGGTTCCTGGAGAGTCAAGACTTCCAACCATCTCTTGCCAAGAGATATGTGGATCAGAAGTTTGTCCTCATGGTGAGTGTGCATATATTCAATGCATATGTATTGCATCCACCTCTATGTCATTAGAACAACCTTTATATATTCTTTAACTTCCTCAAAGTGAATAAGGCAATGATATGTTTAAGAATACCAACTAGGGCCCCATCTTATCTTCTTTGAGAATGGAGAAGAAGACCAGCATCCTATGTCCCATACATGCTTGTAGTTTGAGGTAACAATTTGCCACAGAAGCTGCAGATGTGTGAAAAAATTAGGGGTGTCCTCCTGGATATGCAGTGTGGTACAAAGCACACCACGCTAATCTAATTAAAGGTCAGGTACTTGGGTTCTTTTAGATCATAAACATATTGTTTTATCATAGTTGCTAAAGTATATATGCAGCATCACTGGATTAAATCCAAAATGAGTTTGTTTTGACATATGAAACTCCACTTTTAATCTCAATAGCGCGATTTTGTTTCTCCAGCCATGTTTTTAAATGTGTTACTATAAGTTTTTGTTTCCCAGTTCTTCTCCAAATGGCATTTTCTGCATTAATATAGACAACAGGGTCAGTCAGTTTGGGCCTATGACTTGTCATATGCAATTTCATTACTCAGTTATTTATTTGCTGAACTGAACATTAAATATAGCCCCACATAAATATTTACCCCCTATGGGTTCATGATTCTTTATTATATTTTATAAGGACATAAACATCCCAATGTTACATTTATTTTGTCAATTTACCGTAGTAATATGCTTCTTGACACAAGTGTGTATATCATCTTCCAATAGTTATATTAACTGTTGATAATCTATAAATATTAGTTATTTATGAGTACTTTATTTATAAAGCCAAAAGTTGGAAAAATGATTTGGCAGGTTGGTAAAATTGGAGCAAATAGATTTTTTTTTTAAGAATATTAATCTTAATTTGTGGCTATAGACGGTAGACTATTTTAAGAGAGCCAAATGAGGGGGTAATAAATATAAATACATAGTCACAAAGTTTCAGAAACTGAGAAGAGGAGTAAACTTTTAGACAGAGGGGTATGTTACCCTGATGTTGGCGTTTATATAGGCTATAGGCTAGAGCTTTTTGCTACCAGATTGCTGTTGACAACTAATGAGGGTTGTAAGATTTAAGCACTGATTTTATAAAAGTGACAGTACCGCAATTAAAATACTGTGTTTGCTCGATTATAAGACGACCCCCCAAAATTTGAATATTTAGAAAAAAAAAGAAAAAGCCTGAATATAAGATTACCCTATAAGAAAAATGTTTTATTAGTAAATATTAATTCACATGGAAACAATTTTTTCATATTTAATAACAACTATGATTGAGAAAAATGCATTTTTTGTTTTTATTTCCTTTTATTTGCCAACCTGCCCCCCAGTTATGCACATCTGCACCCACGACTTGCTACACTGTCCCCTAAATATGCCATATACTCCCGATATGCCACTCTGCCTCCCTGATATTCTTTATATCCCCCTATTTACCACTATGCCCTCCTGATATGCCTTTTACCCCCTATATGCCCCCAATCCGATTTACCGATGCATCCCTAGACTTGTCCCCCATGCTCCAGACTCCCATGTGTCTAGTGGGGACGGCCGGTGAGTGTCTGCGCGATGCCAGAGAGGAGGATCCAGGTCCCCTCTTGTAGTCAGACCTCTATTTGAGGTCTCATTATAAGATGGCCTCGGATATAATACAAGGGGTATTTTTCAGAGCATTTGCTCTGAAAAAACCTTGTCTTATAATTGAGCAATTACGGTAATAGTTAAATAGTTTTTTTTCTGGAATATAGGATCAGCTCCTTTTTCTCTTGGAGCAATATGGCTATACCAATGTTTCAAATGTTAATATCTGTTTTTACACATGTAAAACATTTTTTTAACTGTTTTAATATTACAACTAGACTATAGCACCCACCAAAAAAGATCATCTATTATGCAAATTTCAGCTTCTTTTTTTGCAGTAATAAACAGGAAAATACTAAATGAAAGTAATGCATATTATGACATGAAATCTAGACAAAATAGGGAGCCACTTGCTCTTTATTTTAAATTCCATGATACATCTTTTTCTGTATTTGTACTATTCTGCTCCCAGTTCTTCTTCTGTATTACTTCATCTCCTTCAAAACAGTATTGTGTTTGTGTTTATTGCATTCCCTTTTACCTTTATCATTTGTCTCTCCAGCTCTTGGAACTGTTTGACAGTGAAGATCCTCGTGAACGGGAGTATTTGAAGACCATCCTGCATCGTGTGTATGGAAAATTCCTGGGTCTGCGAGCATACATCAGGAAACAATGCAACAACATCTTCCTAAGGTACAATTTCATAAGAGATCATTGCTCTGTAATTGCTGCATCAGGAAACAAAGGCTCTATCCCAATATCAGTGGAGCCGTGCTACATATGTCCAAGTGAAGATGGGCCATCATGCGTTACCCTTGGTGCATCCACCGAAAGGGTTCCCACTTAGAAGCTCTTGAAAATTCAGATTTCATGGCAATTTCCCATCCATGGTATAAAGTAGTCCCCAATGTCAAGGTGTAGGATGCAGTTCTTATGTATGTCAAAAACGAGTGGAACCTCCCACAAAATAGCATCCACAAAAACAATTGTAAGACACAGATCTCTGCAGCCAGACACTGCAAAGTATGTGTCACTAAACAAAGGCCCCAGGGAAATCAAGTATAAAGAAACCTCGAGTTTCAGGCCCTGGGATTAGCCTTCCAATGTAAATCTTAAAGGATTGCAAAACACAAGGAGATGTATTAATCTTATCAGTCATCAACCAAGCTGACAGCATATGTCTTCAAAAGGATGAAGGTTTTTCAGTGGTTTTTAATACTCGCACAACATCATGAGAATATGTAACAGAACCAACCAGGGAGGAATTAGATTACATTTCTGTTATTGAAAAGTGATGCCACAGTGTCTAGTACAAGATAACTTTACAAAGCTGAATAAATTATATTGTGAAACTTTAGCATCCTCACTACACAATAGCATTGTATATACCGTATTTGCTCGATTTTTTTCAGAGCAAATAGAGGTCTGACTATGAGACTAAGATCCAGATCCCCTGCAGCGCTGCAGGGGACCTGGATCCTCCTGTCTGGTAACCTCCACTGCTAGTGCTTCTGACTCCCTGGTGTGTATTCGGGGGAGCGGGTAGACGTCTACGCGATTTGCGTAGGCAACTTCCACTGCAGCCGGAAGGAGGTGCCGTTAGCAGCGGGGGTTGTCTGCGTCCATCCAGCCAGAGGGTATATGCGTGATGGACGCAGACAACCCCTGCTGCTAACGGCACCTCCTTCCAGCTGCAGCGGAAGTTGCCTACGCGAATCGCGTACATGTCTACCCACTGCCCAACTACACACCAGGGAGTCAGGAGCACCGGTAAGTTTTGGGGGAGAGTGTTAAATGGGGGGCATAAGGCATTTCTGTAGGCAGAGTGCTCTATAATATGACTTTTAACCCCCCTCTGCCTCCAGAAATGCCTTTTAACCCTCTATACGCCACCCTGCCCCACAATATGCCTTTTAACCCCCCAAAATGCCAGAGTGGCATATAGGGGTATAAGGCATTTCTGGAGGGAGAGTGGCATATAGGGCATCAAATGGCATATCATGGGGCACAGTGGCATATAGAGGGTTAAAAGGCATATCATGGGGCACAGTGGCATTTAGAGGGTTGAAAGGCATATCATGGGGCACAGTGCCATAAAGGGGGTATAAGGCATTTCTGGCAAACCTGGGTGCAGAGTGTCAAGCCTGGGGGCAGATGTGCAGAACGGGGGGCAGGCTGGAAAATAAAAGGAAATAAAAACAAAAAAAATATTTTTCTCAATCATAGCTTACATAGTTTACATGAATTAACATTTACTAGTAAAACTTTTTTCCTATAGAGTTGTCTTTTATTCAGGCTTTTTCTTTTTTTCCTAAATTAATATTCAGATTTTGGGGGGTCTTATAATCAGGGTCGTCTTATAATCGAGCAAATACGGTATTAACTCCTTGTCACTGGAACCAAGGGCCTTTAGCCGGTGTTAATGTCCTTCTCATGCTTTCGGGGAATGGTCTTACAAAGCTTCCAGCAGCAGAACTCAATCTTCAGGAGTAGAAAACAATATAGTGCCTTTATCAGCTTTTCTCTCCCAATAAAGTAGACAATTACTAGTACCTAGTATATAGTAAAGCACTCTTTTATAAGGTTAAAGCTGGTACAAGATAACCCAATGATGACAAATCTGACAAATTATATTGGCAACTTTAGCATCCTGATTAGACAAGTCATAGTTAAATAGATTAAACACTTCCCTCTCTGACACCTGGTTTCATTTGAAATTAAAACACGTTTGTACATAAACCATTTACAAAAACAGAAAGTAATAAGACCAGTCCATGTTTTGACATTTTTCCCCTTAGAAAATGGCAACTCGGGGAATGACCCTGTGCCATAGTTGCATGTCTTTCAGACAGAGTTAATGTTTTATCACAGGCCACATGGCAATGTGAGACAGTATCTTTGAGGTCAAAGGAGTTAAGGTCTAACTGTGCATCAGCATCTGTCTCTAGTGTAGAGTTCATGGCAAATATAACTTTGGTCCTTAGAGGCATAGGTTTGGTTATTAGTTCCTGCGGGTATGAGGTGACACTTCATGGATGTCGGTTCATGCCCAACAGCTCATTAACAAAAACAGAAAGTAATCAGACTTGTCAATGTTGTAACATTGTGCCCGATTCTGAATCTGTTCCTTTGTGCCATGACATGTGATGTGTATCAACGAGGTGTTAAGAGTTAATCAATATACTAATATGTCTCTCCAGACATTATTTATTGACATATATCTAAGTGTGAATTTTGCGTGTGAAAAGTTAATTTCTCATGCTCTGCCGTAGTACATTGCCATATTATTCCTTGATTGTAATCGTGCTAACGTCTCTTTGCACCAGTTTTACAGGTTCTACATTTATTAAAATTCCACTTCCTTCTTTTCTTGCAGATTTATCTATGAAACAGAGCGGTTTAATGGTGTAGCTGAACTACTGGAAATTCTGGGCAGGTGGGAGCCTAGCACATTGATGTCTTTTAACAAATGTAACCCTTTACAATGTTAACTATCACCCCTAGAGTTTTGATCTTTTTATAGCCATGTCAAGTAGCTAAAGAATTAATCACATTAAATTTTTTAAAATCATATACTGTTTTTCAACTCTGTTTTTCTTTTGCAGTATACAGTCTAAAACAAGCTTCTGGTTTACCCACAACTAAATATTTTATTTAGCGTTTGAATTGCTTAAACATGCCTTCTGCTCCCTGTAGCACATAATCTATCCAGTAAAGAATTTGTATGAAAGTTTTAGGCAGGTGTGAAAATATGGCGTAAAGTAAGAATACTTTAAAAATTAGAGACGTTAATAGTTTTCTAGAATTTAACAATATGCAAATCAAGTGAACAGGAGCAACAAATCAAATCAATATTCAGTGTGACCTCCCTTTGCCTTCAAAACAGTATCAATTCTTCTACATACGCTTGCACAAAGTTGAGGATTTTGTAGACATAAAGTGAGGTCATCAATTTAATATGTAGGTTGAAACACAATCATTAACTGAAACAGAAACAGCTGTGTATGAGGAATATATCTGGTTGAGGAACATCAAGCTCACTAAAGAGGTGAGGTTTATGAATACAGTTTAATGTCAAAAGTCATACACCAAAACAAGACACAAGTTAATTATATGGCATCAGCAAGGTCTCTCCCGTGCAGAAAATTATAGGCAGACAGGGATTAGATATGTTCTGTACCAGCTCTTTTGAATAAGCACAAAGAAACGGGCAATGTTGAGGACAGTAGATGCAGTGGTCAGCCAAGCAGATGAAAGACACATCATGCTTAATTCCCTTTGCAATAGAAAGATGTCCATCAGTGCCAACAGCTCAGCTTTGGCAGAAAACAATGGGACCCTGGTACACCCATATACTGTTTGGAAAACTCTGGTCAGAAGTGGTCTTCATGGAAGACTTGCGGCCAAAAAACTATACCTCCGACATGGAAACAAGCCCAAGCGACTCAACAATTCAAGAAAGTACAGAAACTGGGGTGCAGAAAAATGCAAAAAGTCATAGGCATACCTGGGAACTTCTGGGCTCCGGCTACCCGGAGCCTTCCCTTGCGGGACGCAGCCAGAGCTGCCCACTGACGTCAGCGGGTGGTCCCGTGTAAACACCCCCATTAAAAGGGAAAATGGGCGTGGAATGGGGTATGTCAAGATCCTGTGACCCGGAGGATTCGGGTCTTGCTCCTTCATAAGCTCCTTCATAAGCACATAGAACCTAGTTTGTTTCAAACATACAGTATATTGCAGCTAGGGTTAGTAAATACTTCAGCTGTTGAGACTGCATTTCCCATGACTCTCAGCCAGTCTGGTAGGTTAAGCATCACGGCAAAGTGAGTACTCAACAACTGGAGTGTCAAAGGTTAATTTTTATATGATTATGGATTGATACTGCTGTGGAATGCACATCTTATGATTCTCACTCCATTTGGTTGGTCTACAGTACAAACACTAACTTTTGTTGACTTCATGTACAATAATATTCAGCCATCCACATTGCTAGCTGAACTTCATGGAAACTGTAGTTATATAGTGTGGTTGTGGTGGCCTACAGTACACTTTGTTGTTGTTGACTGCAGCTCCCATGATATACAGTCAGCCCTTACTGGTTGAACACCATAGGATTGTAGAATGGGGTAGCAGTGACTAATCTTTACCACTCCAGCTATTGTAAACTGAGGTTCTAATGTTGCACATGAATATGCTTGTCTGTTATCTTCTACTGCCATGGCCATATAATCATACCTGGGAACTTCTCGGCTCCGGCCAGGACTGCACACTGACAACAGCGGGACCGTCAGTGTGGTGGGCAGTCCCGCTGATGTTGGTGGGCGGCCCTGCTGATGTTGGTGGGCGGTCCTGCTGGCATCGGGGGGGGGTTCCTGCTGACGTCTGGGGCGTTCCCGCTGACGGCAGCGGGAAACACCCCGATTTAAAGGGGTGTGGGCGTGTCAAGACCCTGCTGCCCCAACCCGGAGGATTCGGGTCTTGACCCGGAGAACCGGAGGAGCAGCTCTCACCCGGCAATCTCCGGGTCAAACCCGGAGAGCTCCCAGGTATTCATATCATTTCTCCTATTAATGGGTAACTAACCCCTTTCCTGAGCCATCATGGACATCCGTGTTCACAGTACTGTGTATATATCCATTTTTGATGAAAGATTCACACACCTTGAATACTAGATCATCTTCCATGATGCCCCTTTTTTTTTGCAGTATCATAAATGGGTTTGCTTTACCTCTGAAGTCTGAACACAAGCAGTTTCTTGTTCGAGTTTTGATACCTCTTCATTCTGCAAAGTCCCTCTCTATATTCCATGCACAGGTAATGCACACGGTTTAATAGGAAGTTAAGATTGTAGAGCAGATTTTTCTATACCAAGATCGGCCCATAATGCATGATGAAGTTGTAATCACATGTCTTAGTGAGCAAAACTCTATTACTCTCTAACCGTAGAGAAATAAACTGATAACAGAGGAGGGCTGGCATCCTTCAGCCCAGGGGGCTAGCGTGATCCGTTAAAGTATTCCAAAGCATAAATTGGCAGACAGCACTCCCAGTGTGCAGTATTTAATATAGAAATATGGCACTTGGTGGCAGATAAAACCATTCGGACCATCTAGTCTCGTCGGTTTTTCCTGTTTTAGAGACTCAGGAGCCATATGCCTTTTTAGTAATATTAAACATGCATTCAAGAAAACAAACTTCATGGAAGGATTTTGGTTGTATTATCATATGCGATATGTTCATACCTTCCCAACTTCTACGATCCCGATTCGCTGGGGGGTGGAGTTTGCAAGGTAGAGTGTCACTCAAACTGGCAGCACTACTGCACATGTGCAGTATACAGTATACAGAATTGTGATCCCGCTGTCCCGATGAGCTTTATCTCTGTCCTGAAAAGCGGCACAGAGGTAGAGCTCAGTCGGATAGAGTGGCAAAAGCAGGACTGTTTGGAGCCATGCATGTTTTCTGTCCTTTATAATGTAGACAGCCATTGTTGGCTTCATTTGGAAATGTGTAATGGTTAGATCCCTGCATTTAATGTAACACTTTCCCTCCACGCCCCTTCTGCCCCTCTTACAGTTCTTGGATATTTCAGTCCTTAAATGTATGTAGTATCTTCGCATAGAGGTCCCGGAGATAGAGGTCCATTATGTAACTGCAACTGCAGACAGTCAATCTATATATATATATATATATATATATATATACAGTTTAGGGGAGAAACTCAGACATCTGTTCTGTCCACTGTCCATTGACTCTCACCCTGCACATACAAGAAGCAGCCCCAACACATCTATCACTGAAATGGCTGACACAATTTAAACGGATATTCTTGCCTTCATAGCTTGCATATTGTGCAGTTCAGTTCTTGGAAAAAGATTCTTCGCTAACCGAGCATGTAAGTAAATATACCTTCTTCTCAAAGTAATAAATTAACATAGGCCTTCTTTCATCTTAAAATGAAATGTTGTATAACTCTACTTTAAACCCCTTTTTTGTATAATCCTGTATCATACATCTGATATTAAGAGTAAAATGTAAAAATTATAATGTGGAATATAACTAATGTTGCATGGGTACCCATGATGCCCAGTTTACACTTATATTTTATGATGGCAGTGACACCTAGTGGGCATTGTAGCTGTTGCACCTTTCTGTAAAATTCTTCTAAAGTTATAATTAGCAATAATTTCCTTTCCAGGTTATCCGGGGTTTGTTAAAATATTGGCCAAAGACCTGCACCCAGAAAGAGGTACATCATGTTTGTTATTTATGTGGTCATCAAAGTTCAAAGTCACTTAAAACTATTAGGATGCTATCCACGAAAAGCTTCCATGGAAACCACAGGAGCAATTATAGGAGGCTGAATACAGAAAAATTAAATGTTGTACATAACACTGTTTTATTATCTCTACATAATCTTCCTGGGCTCTATAAATATCATATCATTTGTTAAATACTTTTTCACATTTATAACTTTCTTTGGAAAGACATATATCCGTTTTATAATTTTGTATATATGTGTACTTGAATATAATAAAAGAACTGTACTTCCTTTTGTGTAGCATTTCCACCGCAGATCTATGTATAGCTATACAACATACAGTATATACTACATATGCACACTATATAGACAAAAGTTTTGGGTCACCTAACCATTACACCAGCAGGGACTTTTATGACATCGCATTCTAAATACATAGACATTAATATAATGTTGGTCCCCTCTTTTGCTGCTATAACAGCTTCCACTCTTCTGGGAACTTCCACAAGATTTTGGAGTGCCCATTGGGATTTTCTGCCCATTTATCCAGTAGATCATTTGTGAGGTCAGGCACTGATGTTGGATGAGAAGGCCTGACTCGCAATCTCCATTCTAGTTCATCCCAAAAGGTGTTAGATGGGGTTGAGGTCTCTGTGCGGGCCAGTCAAGTTCTTCCACACCAAACACATTCAACCTTGTCTTTATGGACCTTGCTTTGTGCACTGGGGTGCAGTCATGCTGGAATAGAAAAATTGCCCCCAAACTGTTTCCACAAAGTTTTAAGCATAGCATTGTCCAAAATGTCTTGGTATGCCGAAGCATTAAGATTTTCCTTCACTGGAAGTAAAGGGCCTAGCCCAAACCCTGAATTCAATAGCTAAGAGGTGTGTCCCAATACTTTACTCAATATAATGGTGTACAAAGCAAAATACTGTATTGGGCCGATTATAGGCCGTACCCCCCCCCCACACTTTAAGTCTTTATCTGGGGGGCAGAGTGATGTATCTAAAAGGAAGGTGCATTATAAATTAAGGGGAGGGACCTTAAAATGGCTATTGGTTTGCCAAATTTCTGTTTGTATAAAACATATGCTGACTAACTGCATAGAGACCAAAATGTTAAAATGTATGTATTCCTGTTCATTAGATAAAATACTGTTTTACCATTCCACTCATGTATATTTTTTCTTTAAAAATAATTTTTTCTTTAAAATAGCACTAAACTTCAAGGGTGCGGCCTATAATCGAGCCAATACTACCGTATACGTAAATGTAGATATACAGTAGATGCACACACTAGATGTATACTAATGATCTCTATGGAACTGTATATCTTGTATATTTTAATCCTTTAAAATATTGTCTGCTTTTCAAACAGGTGATGTTCCTGGGTGAGTTGGAGGAGATTCTTGATGTCATTGAACCTTCACAATTTGTGAAGATTCAGGAGCCTTTATTTAAACAGATAGCCCACTGTGTCTCAAGCCCACACTTTCAGGTGTATACCTATTATAAAACATATTTACTAGCGTACGTGTATATTTGTGTTGGATTAAATCCAAATTATCGGATCATCATAAATTATTATATTTCCAAGTCTAAATCTCATTGTTATGGTTATGGTTAATAAAGTGAGTATGATGCTATATCACAGCTGTAAAGGTTTATTTAAAAATTCAGATTATTTCAGATAATAGTGATGGTTCAAATGTGGTTCCTAGGATTACCCCTAAAATGTTTAGTTAAAATGTATTTAGTGAAGGGTATGAGTTAGATATGGGTTATAATTTAAAATTGGATCAAAATGTAGGGTAGTTTCTGTAGTTAGTTTGTTTTGAGATCGGTATTTGGTATAAGAGTTGGTTTAACCACTTCATGACAACTGAGTTGCCAGGCACATCACGGAAAAACATCCAGTTGGCAACAACTGATGTGGTTGGTATATCATGACTTTAAAAGGGTAGAGAAAGGGGTCTACAGGGCATTCATCAACACCAAGATTGGCACCAGGGGCCCCATGTGGCCTCTTGCCTGGACGTCAACACCTGCCATATATATAATATTGTCACAAAAGGATACAAAAAATAAAATCAGCCGTTGTCACAACGGGGTTAATAAATAATAAGTAAAGGCAATAACAGCATCAGGGTATGCAAAAATGGCTATGCACAGCCAAAATAATCCTGAACTGGATGCAGACTGAGCATTAATGAAGATCCTGACTAAGTTTAAGGGAGGAGGACTTATTGTAATTTAGTACGTATCTTTAATGAATATTTTGAGCAACATCGCAGGTACATTGAATAAAGACATTGCAATATAACACATCCTTTAGGGAAAGGAAAACTACAAACCAGAGTAATAGAGGTATTGTCAGTACTTTCCCAGTTATCAATCTTTTTATACATGTTAATAAAAGTATAAATAACAATAGTGACACCTGTGTTATTGCATTTAGAAGAAATATCCATGTGGGTAATAAAGCATAAAAGTGTACAAAACAAAAAGGTAAAAGTAAAATACAAACATAAGTACATACTTTTACCCTTCCTTTATAATAACATTACTGTTTCTATTTACTGGTGTTTGTCTTAACCCCTATAGGCTATTTGAGATTTTTTTCCCCTCTCCATAGTTGTTTAGCTTTCCTTTAATCCCGTCTGCATATATCCCATTGTCCCCAAGCACTTTAACTTCTTTCGACTGACTTGCTTAGCTCACTATTTCCCCTTATTCTTGGCTTCCTCTCTTGCTCACATGTTTTTCCCATGCGCTATACTTGCTTGTCGCTAACTCTTCTGCTTTTCTTAGGTTGCTGAAAGAGCACTTTATTTCTGGAATAATGAATATATTCTCAGCCTGATAGAGGAGAACTGCCACACCATTCTTCCACTGATATTCAGCACCCTCTATCAGGTGTCCAAGGAACACTGGAACCAGTAAGTGCCTTACTGTACAAAATCCACATCCTGGTGACTAAATAACATGGATGATCTGGAATAGTAGTCAATGTTAGATTCAAGATAAAAATAGTGTTCTACACTTAAGAGGAAGAAGCACAAATGTTGTAATCTTAACATTGCGGTTTATTTATAAAATTTGAAAGGTTTGAAAAGTGGTCATATCACCATAGCAACCAATGAAATAGTTCAATAGCAGTACCATTTAACTGGTTGTTTGCGTGATAAAACCAGTTTTAACATGGTAACGTCATAATAATTTACCACATAATTAATTCCCTTGTTCCTACACTTCTCATTCCTTTTTCATGTCCCACATGTTTTGTTTTTTCATTTCTGTTTTAAATACATTTTATCTTCTTTGCAATTTCTCTCTCCACCTCTACAGGACAATTGTATCATTGATTTATAATGTACTAAAGACGTTTATGGAGATGAATGGCAAACTGTTTGATGAACTCACAGCATCCTACAAACTTGACAGGCAACAGTGAGTATATAACTATAAAGACATTTTAAGATCTTGAAAATTAATTTTTCCTGCACTAAACAAACATCTTTATTTATTTCGCTGCAGGGAGCTAAAGCGTGAGAAGGAACGTCAGGAGCTATGGAGAAAGTTAGATGAGCTCCGTCTTAAGAAATTGAATGGTCTCGAAGAAGCTCAGATGAACCAACTTAACCTACAGCACAGCAGAGGAAGTAAGAGTTAGGAGACCCCCTAAGCCACATTCCACCATTTACCAGAAGACCACTGCGGCCAGCCCAACCCCCTCCTCCCCATGGTTTAACCGTCCTTTGCTTAGATTCCTCACTTCTTCCCAAAGAGAGGGGGGAGCTCAAGTTTCTTGCTTGCTGTGACCCTACAAACAACATCAAAATCTGTACAAGTATCTGGAAAAAAGATGTTTTCACTTTACAGCAAATGTCTTTTCCACTTTCTGACAGCACGTCAGTTTTGCACCTAACATTCTGGGAAAAGCCATTAAACATCTACCTAGGAATTCTAGGAACAGGTTGGTCATTTATCACCATTTTTACCTCCTCTCTACAAAAGCATAAGCTTCTTTCAAAAGGCACCGAAAAATCTCTGTCTCTTCCTATCTTGTGGGAACAGGAGCTTCTGGAAAGTTCCCTCTGTCATGCCCTGTTTGTGAAACCAAAGGCTTCTGGGAAAGCCTGTCACTAAACCACTTTTCTTCAGCTCTGTCATTTTCTGACTGTGAGAGCAGAGGCTTCTGGGAAAGCCTCTTAACAGTCAGCTACTATCAGTTCTTAAATGTGAAAGCAGGCGATTGTGGAAGGGCCTATGTCTCCTGCCTGTCTCTCTGTAAGTGAGGCAGAGACTTCTGGGTAAGTCTCTTTGCCAATAATCTTTATCCCGTCAATAAGACGAGAAGCTTCTGGGAAGCCAACTGTATTTGACTTCTGTTTCCCCCGTTCAACACACAAAGGAATCAGGGACACAAATAAACTTAAAAACGAGCCTGGAAGGATAGGTGTCTGGGAAGCCGAGCCTGTCCTCCCGTAACCAATGAATGGCCATTCCCCACCTATGGATAACACAATCAAATAAACCATAATTACAAGGACACTCAGCAGAAAAGGAATTCTCGAAATGTCTTGGTTTTCATTATTATCTACTACAGTTCACATTGCCCTAGGAGTAGCACATCCTGGCAGAAAATGTTGACATGTAGCTATGGCAATGTGAAAGCAAGTGGTGATTACCTGTACTGCAAACCAATGTTTAACCATGTCTAATGTTTGTTTATCACTCAAAACCGTATAAAAGCAGGGCCTTCATGAAGACTATGCTGTCCCAAAAGGTTTGGGACTATGGCTTTGTTTTGCATAATATAGTTAAAACTGTTTCCTGCAGCAAGGTCTTACATCTCCTCAATCAGCACCATTAATTTATTGGCTTACATATACGTTATTCTAGTAAAGTCCTCGCTGTTCCAAGTGGCAGTCATTTATATTTCAGCAAGTGTAAACTGTGGTTTACTAGCCAGCTTTAGCATTTCTTGAAACAAATTGGTGTATGCCTCTTGCTGTCTGTGAGAGCAGAGGATCATGAGAAGAGTACTGTTTCATTGTTTATCACCAACAGAAAATGCTTCTGGGAAGCTTTCTTACAACAATTCCATCTTGACAGTCCCTGGCCACAGAAGGACAATCATCAAAAACAGTACAAACAGTTCTTGTTTTCAATCATGGGAAAACTGACTTCCTGGAAATTGCAAAGCCTCTTCCTTTCAAGAACCCAGTCATGTTGGAAAATGCAGCCACAAACCATAACGTTTAGTCACTAATGGAAGTCCCTGAGAGCAAAAGATTCTGGATATTCTTCTATTAGCAGGACTGGCATTAATATTGGAATAGCACTAAATGTTCAGGTCACAATCTGTAGTAGCATCTTGCCTCAAAATGTGTATCAATCATCAGTTGTTATTTATGGATTTAAATGTCATCACTATTAGTTGATGAGACAAGGCATTCAAATCTAATATTCTGCTTATATTCCATAAACCTCATACATTAAAATTAATTTTGTCAAACTTCATTGCAGCAGATTTGGGCCCCAGAATAGCCCCAAAGGCTGTTATTTTTCAACAATGAACCAGAAGACATGGTTGTGGCAAGGGGTATTTCTGAAGCCCTTTGGATATTCGGTTAATTTCAGTGTTCTCTAGTTAAGCTCTAAAGGGTTGCGCAAACCCTATATGTTGTCAGTGAACAATCCCCATATCATTTTAATGTATAAACCCCAATACATGATAGATTCATAGTTAACAGTGGGATTTCATAAGCGGGTACACCTATCAACGGAAAATTATACTCTTCAGAGTCATTTAGGGAAAAAATGATGGCAAAATAAAGCTAACCTAGGTATTAAGCATGAAATAGATAGTGATATGTTTCCATTATGACATTAATACAGTGATACAACATTGTGGACGACACAACATTTTTTAACGATGCCCCTGATCTTTCTATTCATAACTATAAAAATAAACCGCAATCTGGACTCAGGCAACACCCTTGTGCCACTTTTAACTTTCTCTGTCCTCTCTGTTCTTTAACTTCAAAATCCATTCATAAATATACAGAGGCGCTATATCTCTGCCTTTCTCCAAGTGTGTGTATTGGGGGACCTCATTTCTCTTATTAACGGTATAAAATAGCCTATTCTCAGACAAAAATATATATAACATTCAATGTTTTCATTTTTATTTTTTTAAATGATTATTTATGGTATTATTTATTTCATATTTAATATGATTAACATTTTAAATATTTAATTCACTGAGGGGAGGAGTGGGGTAAATACAATATTTAACCTGTTCACTGAATTAAATGCTGGGTCTCAGAAATCTGTCTAATTTTTATGTCTATACATTGAATGATCAGTGGTAGATATAATATGCAGCGAATGGCTGATTTCATGGGAAAAGCTAAAATGGCTGTATGTTTGGATGTAACTGTTGGGCTGTTTATGAAAGTAAATAAAATTCAGAGCTACACATATAATGTTTTTTTAAAGACACTGGTCCATATCTGTACAGAGTGATTCTAGGGCAGAATGGCATATAAAGAAAGACCCCAAGGGTACAAATGTTGAGAGAAAACATGACATTAGTAAAAGGAAAGGATTGTTAATATTTTTTTTTTTAACAGAATAACAAAAGCAAAATTTATCACATACATATTTATTGTTTATTATGAAAAAGATAATATGCAATAATTTAAATATTATTAAAAATATTAAAATAACTTTATAACCGCAATCTTGGTGCAAGTGAAATATAAACTCCATATATATATATAAACATACACACACACTACAGTTCAAAATGTTTGAATCACATAGAAATGTCCATGTTTTTGAAAGAAGAGCAAATTTTGTCCATTAAAATAACACAAAATCGATCAGATACGGTGCAGACGTTGTTAATGTTGTGAAAGACTACTGTAGCTCAAAACAGCTGATTTTTAATGGAATAACTAACAGGGGCCCTTTATCAGCAATCATCACTCTCGTGTTCCAATGGCTCCAACACAATATGTTTGCTAATCCAAGTTTAAGTTTAAAAGGCTAATTGATCATTGGAAAACCCCTTTGTAATTAAGTAGCACAGCGTGAAGTGACACCAAACTTTCCAACAGTAGCGCGTATAAATATAATTACAAAATTTTACTTATAAATAAGGGATAAATATGTTGGGGTTAGGAAGACTAGTTTTTCAAGTACTTAAAAGTAGCTTCCATGTGATGTAATGTTTTTAGGGGGAGACTGGCTCTGCTGCTGTGCATAATTTACCAGTCATAGAGCTACCCTGTGCATATACACACTCCATGCACTATATATGCTTCATAGTATACTGGTGTGTATACTGCAAGAGTTAAAGCCATACTACTGCGTTTAAAAAATAGTTGCCAACAGTAAATTATAGAGCAAGCAGGCACTGCTGCTGCCTACACAGAGCAAGTGTTCCGGACTACGGGTCTCACAGCAGTGTAGCAGAGCACACTCTGCTCAATATCTTGACAGGCGGCACATGTCACATTGGCAGGACTTTGCAGTACCAATTTCTATCTCTTCCCAACGTGAACCAGTACAGAGCAAACGAACCTTGACCTGGGAAGAAGGAAAAGTTACATTTTATTTGTGTGAAGATCCTTTTTTTTGAATGTGTAGTATACTGCAAGGAGAGGAAAGACCAGGGAATTTCAGCAATACAACCAATAGAGCTGGTTCACTGGTACATTAATGGCTAAATTGGTCCTTAACCAATGGAGTACCAAATATTTGAGCATTTAATTATAACAGTGAGTTATCATAGCTATTTAATTTGTCACGTCACAAAAAAATTAAAAATTTTCCTTAAAACATTTTTTACCTCCAATTTACTCAACAGCCATCACGTCATTTCCCCAAATTACACAAATTAAGTTTCATTCTGGATAAAGTGGCATATTAAAAAACCAAAGCCAAAGCCTTGTGGCTTTCTAGGTGAAATGAGCGTGGGCATAGGTGTTTTAGTTCCAAAACAGTCTAAGAGCTACTGGTTATCTCTCTGGTTACCCTGCTGCTGTAGACTATAACTTCTATTAATCCCTGCTTGTATGACGTTGTTCACATGGGTGTCCACATATATGTGTCACATTTTGACATTTTAATCTGGCCCACAATGGGTTTGATACAACCCTCATCATCTTTGGTACAAATTTCATTGGTAGTCACTTACAGTCTAGCCTTTTCTGCCTGTATCAATACCACCCTGACACAGACATAGCTCTTTTTTCATGTCAAAGTGAAATGGGAGGGAGATATTCCGCTCCCATTTGCTTGTGTTTTAGGAAAGACCAACCTAGCTCAGTTTTTTTTAAAACTATAACTATACCAAAAAATACCAGAATTTTCACAAAAATAAAAAAACAGATCTAAGCAACTACGTGTATGATCCACAGCTTATTATAGATGTGAGCAAGTGAAAACTAGATCTATTCATTTAATTACCATTGCTTGAACTATATGTAGATATCTGTGCAAAACTTTGATTTTTATCAATCTAACATTAACATGGGGAATTCTTCAAAATTCAATGTTGAAATAAATGATTTTCTACATTTCTTAAAAAAATAATACAACCTTTCGGACAAAAACAACAGAAAACGATAAGTAACTTTTAATGTATATCTAAGAACTGGACAACAGCTCTCATCATCATCAACTCAGGGCAATTTTCATGATAGTTGTAGACCCAAGAAGCGAGGAGGCTTAAGTTGCTGAGGTCCAATATATATTCTGTTTTTTGTTTTAGTATGAAATTTAGTCATCCAGATTTTAGTTATGTGAGCCTACCGTTAAACACAAATCCTGAGTCAACATATTTAAGGGAATGCATATCATGGAACAACGTGTTACCCTACTGCTTGAACTGCATTTGTCAGATAAATTTAATTGGTTTTTAGATTGTTGCATATCTCTATGCTTCTGTATTGGCTCTTACCTTCTGGATTTTGCTGATGGTGCAGCACTGTGATACAGATGTTATATTACGTTTAAATCCACTTGCTACCAACACTGAATATTTGGACGGAAAAGCACTGGATTCACAGTAACCCACACAGGCATGGATGACTTGTGTTCCTCTGCATGTCCCTTTACGGTCACTCCTTATGGTGACATTAAATGCTGTAATTCATAAAGAGATGGTAAAATATGAAAACATTTAATATGTTATTTAATAGTAAAGAAAGTTATTTTTTATCTTAGCAACAAATGGAATAGTCAAGTCAGGAAGTCCATTGTAATGGATGCATTAGTGATAAGATCACTTTTTAAATTTTGTACCAGAATGGTTTTTAGTGAGCCTTGTAAGTCGAATAATGGAACTGCTACAGTTTAAATAGAAAAAAAACCCACTTACGATGAAGGTGACATCCTGGGCTGGTGAGTTCAGAAGTTTGTGTCTCTGACATTATCACAACAAACACAAGGAAGATGGGCACCATGAAGGGAAACATGATGAAAAGACCTGAAACAAAATCTAAATTGAACAGTCTGCAATAGGTAACTTCATTCTGTCTATTTTAGCACCACATATATAAGGTTGTTTACTAACATAACTTATAAGACCCTGTATTCAATGTCCTTACCTCCTGCAGCAGATGATAATATATATATACATTATAACATAGTACATCAGGTTTGACAAACCTACCAAACCTATGAAATTTCAATGTTTGTATCATTGTATCAGGAATACAGTGCAAGACCATAGGGTTGTTCTAATCTAACGATTTATACCTAGTATTCATTCAATGCAACGTATACGATGTTTAGATATGGACCTCTAGTTAGCTCCCATGTGGTCCCAGTTGAATCCTATGTTAAGTTTATTCAACCTACCATGTAGTTAAGTTGACATATATTTGACATAGCAGGGCTGAGAAGACAAGTTTAGAGCTACATATATAAATATACTCATCTCACCGGCAACTGTAGACTCTTACCTTAGTAATAGCTGTAGACTGACTCAAAGACAGGTCCTTTAGTTAAGTATATATACCTGCGTGTACATTACCCCGACACACCCATCCACACCTCATACATCATACCGCCCACCTAATTTACCTCATTCTCCCTTGGGGCTCTCAAAGTGATCTAGGTGAAAGAGATTTAATTAACATTGCACTGGGAAAAGCTCATCTCTTGCTTTAATGAACCAGGAATGTGGCCAAATGATGCTGAGGCTCTACTAACAATGAGTACCTGTGCAGGGATAATGCATTCCTTGTACTGAATGCTGTGCTTATACAGGGAAAATGTTAATAAGATCCTAGTGAACAGCTACATGTTGCTATGGCAATAACAAAAATAGAGAGTAAACAGTTTTTGCTGTTCCTTATTTTTGTCATATGCTTTAAAGTGAAAGGATTAATGATTTTTGCCCAAAATTAATTTACGTAGTTGAAGGAATAAACAGGCAGGGTTAATTAACCTGTGACAGTTATAATACACATGCTGGAAACAAGGTTTGCATAGGCCCAAGAAGTTGTATGAGAATCTACATGGTTAAAAAATAGCATATAGCTATTATAAGCACTGTAATGCATAGGACAGTTAAATGGACAACTAAACGTTTTCTGGCAGTTGGCTATATTTATAGTATCAGAACGCACTCAGTGCTTTTGGTCTCCCATATCCCCCAACTTGCATCTCATGATCAGCTTTGTGTATGCATGGGTGGATCCAGGGTCACATACCGTGTGTAGCGGGGAGTAGCACAACATGGAAGGCAAGCTGAAGACAGGGTAAGTAAGTTGCGTGCGTCTGTGTTTGCCTGAATTTGTGTGTTTGTGAATTTGGGTATGTTAGCATGTGGGTGTGTGTGTCTGGGTTTGTGTGTGTGGGTACATGTGTATGTGTATCTGGGTGAGTTTGTTTTAGTTTCCAGGTATGTTAGTGTGTGTAAGTTAGTCTGAGTATTTGTGTTTTTATTTTGAGTGTCTGGTTATGTTAATGTGCGTGTCTATGTGTGTATGTTAGTGTCTGGGCACATTAGTGTGTGCTAGTATCAGATTGTTTGGATGTGTATGTCACTGTGGGTGCCCCTCCTGAGGCCAGGCTCAGGATCTGCCCATGTGTTCATACGCAGGATACTCGCTGTCCGCTACCTGCAGCTCTGGCTCAAGCAAGTATTTCATAAACCCCCTGTGAACATGTACAAAAACCAGACAATAATGCAAAGGTATTGGAGTTTTACCAAGATAACTGTATTGTATTGTACTTTTTGTTCTTCCTCCATGTAATAATAATTTAAAAAATGCTTTAATATGCATTAATCATTGCTGGTGGCTCACTGAACTGTCTAACTCCTTCAAGACAGGGGTTATTTAACACTCAGAAGACAGAAGACGTTTGTATGTTTAACCCCTTACAATGCTGTTTTTTATTTGTGTACCCTTTGTGACAATGGTGCTCTTCTTTAGCTGTAATTGTTTGGTGGTTTTTTTTTCCCACACCCATGGTACTTCAGGTATGGATTTATAGTTCCTGGTATCAGGGGCGTACCTAGAGTATTTGGCACCTGGGGCGGATCCTGTATGTGGCACCCCCCCCACAAACACTTTAAAACTGCATAGCTTCTATCGTTATATACTGGCGTAGACATTTAAGGTGGTACAGCATTACTGTTATCATTATATACTGAGGCAGACATTGACGGTGGTACAGCATAACACCTACCACTATATACTGAGGCTATATACTGAGGCAGACATTGACGGTGGTACAGCATTACACCTATCAATATATACTGAGGCAGACATTGATGGTGGTACAGCGTAATCCCTATCACTATACATTGAGCCAGACATTCATAATAGTGCAGCATAACTCCTATCACTATATACTAAGCCAAACATTGATGTGGTGTAGGCCTACCACTTCAGAGTGTCTGGGCTCTGGAACATAAATACTGCAGATATAAAGGATTCTAAGCATTTTTGTACATGTAACTAGATGGGCTGATTCAATGCCATGATCGCATTTGAGTAAAATTCTTAAGAGCTGAATGATTTGTCTAAGTGAAACAGCACTGTTCATACGTGATGGTGGGATAAATAATACATAAAATGCACATGGTTCTGATGATTAAATTCAGAGACCCAGATTGTTATTTGGCTGTTTAAAAATTTACCAACAGCATTGTTTGTATCATACTGCTTTATGTAAGCAATACAATGTCTTGGTCTTTTTCCTAAAGTACACATTTTATAGTTCGATTCACTAAATCAACCTTAGTAATGGTGTTTACAGATCGTATAAGCTATATTTCGATTAAAAAAAAAAAACAACAACCATGTACACTACAAGGAATTGCATAGTAACTTCCTTTTCTGAGTATATGTATGATTATGCCTCTCCATCTCCTAAGTTTTCTCTCTCCAGTATTGTTACGTTGTTGATTGTTATTGCTTCACTCAGCCTTTGTAATGGTTAAGTGTGGAGAAGGTAAACTTAAGGGTAAGAAAGTAATAGGCCATTGTACATTCAGACAGGTCTCAGGTTCCCTGAGGAAAAACACCTCAATTTTTTATTTTACTTAGGTAAGCTAAACTTTGTCAAACCAAAGGGATCCCAACTAAAGGTCTATTACTTAATTAAACAGGACTTCATTAGCTCTGACATAAATAAATGCAGTGTAGTTTTTGAGTAGGAAATGGTGTGCTAATCACCACTGCTAACAAAAATACCCCCAAAACACCAAATAACATTTTAGAAGAATATAAAAAAAGAGGCCACATGACATCAAATAACACTTTTAGAAGAATATGAGACAACCCCCTATTTTCTTCAGTTTCTTTATTACTGTCTAGTACACAGTATTTGCTGATGAAAAAAAAGTATTTTTTAATCGGGAAATGTTTAGTGCCTAGGGAACTTGAGGTGGACATATAACCCTATAGTAAAGAAAATCTTAATCATAAATATTTGTTGTATAATGAAGGCAATTATGTGTTTATTGTATGAACAATGATATTCGTTTTTTTAAGATGTACAGAAATATTAAGGGATAAAATGCAGACATTGTCGTGTTTATAAGTCACTGCTGGAGAAGGCAGATCATAATGACGCACAAAGTTTCCAAAGAGCAACAAACTCAAGCAGGTAATACAAAGATACAGTGAACAAAAGCATCAACATTAATCTGTTAATCCAGCAGAATCATGTTAAAGTATCACATTTTCCACATCCTGATGTCTCATCTATTTAGGGAAATATGTTATCATTGCGGAAAAATGTTTCTGAAGAGAAAAATTAATTAACTCCTGCAAACTAGGGAGTAGACAATACTTGTAGTAGCACAATGCCATAGATCCCACCTGTCTGCTTATGTCACAATTGTGGATAAGGGATAAAGACTTATAGTTTACACTGAAAAAGACAGTCATAGCTTCCGGCTGACAGCATTAATATGGCATCCCGCCTACAAAAGACTCCCTGTTTCTTTACTCTTCTGCAAGACGTGTAGTTTTTCACCAGTTCTCATGTATAATTGATGTGATATCTGGTAGTATTATATTGCACCATCTAAGCATAACATTTAAACATCCAATATAGTAATGAATATATGATTAATTTGATTTTTGCTTCGAAATGACTTTCCTGTATAGTAATCAGGATACTTGTAAACATTTTGAGCAGTGAGGGGCAAATTCACTGTAAGATATTATTGAGTGAAATAAATGCAGGTTGTAAACCTGAATCGAAAAAAAATGCTAATACTATAGATTGGGAAGTTTGTGTACAAAATATAAAAAGGAATCTACTTAGATTTTACTAAGGCATTTTATACAGTGGTTCTTGGACGGCTATCTTCTAAATTAAGGAGATTAAGCCTAAGGGATAGTGTCAGTACCTGGACTGAAAAATAGGGAGCAAAGTATTATGAGTGACTTTATGCTGTTGCAGTTAAGAGTAGGATGCCACTGAGTCAGTACTGGATCCTTTGTTTTGCACTTCAGCAGTTGATCAAAACGTGCATGAAGGGTTGTAAATTCATGATGAGTTAAATTGGGGGAATAGGCCGAGAAATCGCAAACGACTCAATTTACCATAGATTTCACATATTGCAGCACAGTACTTTACACATGTTGGTCAGCAACATATGAAATGTGTATGCCTCCTGGCTACAACAACTGACCCTGGCACAAATTTATAAGAAAGATATAGCCAAACAATATAGAGGGGCCTAAAAAATGATCTCATCACAGGGCTTTCATCTGGATCGATACAATTTGATATCTTTGATAGGTCAAACTTAATGGACTTTTGTTTTTTTTGCCATTGCTTACTATATAAACATGTATGTAGCTAAGTAACTTCTTAAGGAGTCAACCTGGTTTCCAGATAAAACATCTAGCAGTGGCTGCTCCTGGTGTTTGTTAAATCCTGGTCTCCACCAATGTTGATATACAAAAAGATGCAACCAGTCTGTTGCTCCCATCTGTTGTTTTAATCTCCACACCCATGATATTTAAACCAGTTAGAATAGGGGCTCTAATTTGCATTCCATCAAAGTAATGTTGTTTCAATATTATACAATGTTTCTACTGTTCAACCTACTCTAAACCTGACTTTTAGCGATCTTTCATCCATGTATCCATACTCCAGCACACACTTAGGTCTCTTGTATTTATCACTGAGCACATTGTTGTCGCCCAGACAGAAAGAAACTTTCACCTCCAGGCATGTATATTTACAGAAACAAATGCAACATTTTGACAGTTTCAACATTTAATGCTATATTTAAAAAGAAGACAATTCAGGAACCATGCACATTAACTCTACACACTGTCTCAAGTGTCTCATCCATTACCAATTTATTAATAGCTTACTGTGATTAAATTCAATAAGCAACTTATAGTTGTTGCATACAGCATAAAGAGCAAAGGTATTAGTTGGAGTTTCTTCTGCGAGACAGGAACCGGAATGGCATGAGGCTGGAAAGTTAAAAAAAATAATAATTAAAAAAAAAAAAAAATTATAATCAGAAATGCATATACTAAGTGATGCATGATATTGTTTTATGAATACAACATTTTATTTATGTTATGCACTATTTGTTATGTCTTTACTCAATAAAAAAAACAATACTGAGGCCTCTTGGTCAGACTACACTAATAGGGTACAAGTTTATAACTCCTTCATAAGAGGGGCAACCAGTCAGCTTTTGTTTATAACCACATTCTAGCAGTGAACCCAGGTTATGCGATACAACTAGGTTTTTGAGCTTTGACACAAACGTCTGTGGACTAGTAGATAGAAGTACAACATTGTGGATTACTATTAATATTGTTAGCTGGTTCTGTTCTGACAAAATATCATGAAGTGACTTATACAGATTTAGTTATGCTTTGGCAGGAGATGACATAATAAGGGTTTGCCTCATTGGAAGTATGAAGTTTACCCACCGCTTATTTGATTTAAAACAACGCTTCTTTATGTTTCATCATTTGAGTGCTTTCCACAAACTCTGGACTCCACAAACCTGTTGTTTTAGTGTTCAAACTACTAAACATTTTTTTATTTCTGTATTCATTTTCAATTATAGTACATTTGGAGGAAGATATGTTATATGGAAAATACATAAAATAAAGCAGCTATCATAATAAAATTCTTCATAGCTAAATATATTGATCACAGTAAAATTAAAATTGTAATCTTTTAACCACTTAAACTTAACCATATACCTTGTTAGAAACTTTAGAATGCCACCTTTCTGGGCATCATCAGCAAACGATGAGCTGGTATCCTGCTCACTAGCATCCTCTAACAAAAGAAGTACAATTTTAGCACAGGAAATTTAGACATTGAGAGCACTTTGAAATTGGGATTGGAGATAATTCCTTTCATTGAACAACCCTGAGGCTTCTTCCATAAATTTTGCTGATTAAAGTTGACTTGACATTTTAAACTAGCTTCAATCCTAGCACACAGTTTGGAACATCTTTGAAGCCGGGTTATTCCATTTACCCCATCAAACCATATATTTTTGAAAACTAGACACCCAGGGTATTTTTAATGCTGGTAGTTTTAAATTTTTATTTTTTACATTTTGTTTGTGCTACATGGTTCCCCTGATGGAGACATCACTGGAGCATTATTTTTACATGTAACCACATTTTATTCTATTTATTTTAGTATTGCACATTGTGCTTAGTATTATTATCTTTGATTTAGTATTATTATCTTTGATTTATATAGCGCCAACAACGCAGCCTTTTTTTTTTACAAAACATATACTCAAGGGGTATGACAAGACTATAACTGACAGACTAGCAAACTTAAGCTGGACTCCATTGACTTGCATGCTTGAATACCAGTTAGAATTCTTAGGAAGATCTGGACCCTAATTTTTTAGTGGTCGCTGCCATCTTGCGAAAGGCAACATCTCTCACAATGGCGCTTATGCCCACTCCCTGGATCGGTCATAGTGCGTCCTGAGGTGGGTTCCACATTGAGGCATTACAGCAACACCGTTTGAAAGAAGAAAGCAACCAAGTTCATTTAATGCCATGACATTTTTCTGTGTCGTGTCTGGCATGTCATTGGTCAGGAGCAAATTAAAAAGGTTACAGATAATGGTGGGTTCCGCTCAGTCGGGCATGTAATAAATGTGCCTTTTCGTTAAGTAAGTAAATGTAAATATGGCTCAGCCCCATTTGCTTGTATTAGTTGGCATTAAAAGGGAAGGACTGCAAGCATCTTAGCACTTATTATTATATCGAACAGAAGAGAAGAATGTATCTCACCCATTTTCCCACAGTTCCTCTCACACAGTATTTCTTGTTTTTCATTCTTTAATGAAGTTGAACACAAAGTTGATAACATTACAACCAACCAAGCAAATTTTACATTAACATAGTCATGTCTTATATTAAAACAAAAGATGTCTTTCAATGTTATTCCCGCTATACAGTATGGTTTTACAGAACAGTAACTACACTAAGCATGTCATGTAATTTACTTTGAAATCCTTTTTGAACAAAACACAATTGTTCCCTTTCCCAAATGTGTACGTGCAGTAATCAAAGCAAGTTTGTGATTTCGTGCATGGGGACTGCTGAAAAGAAACTTGTGAATTTTTAATTATAAAAGCAGAAAACTTTCTGCAGGTGGCCATTATATTCATAATTCCAAAGGGTCCAATTCCTCTATCTACAGTAGCCCCTCTGCCAGTCTGAACATTCTTCCACACCAGAACCTCAGTATGTAATGTAATATTTAAGGCATTGGACTGTAACATTATATATATAGTATACTGTATATAAATGCATACAATATATATTGTTAACTCTCCTCTTGGTCTACTGTAACTCAGTTTTAGCTGTCATACCTGTCTGGCCCCTTTACAACCCATCATGAATGCTGCTGCCAAACTTATCTTCCTCATCCATCGCTATACTAAGACTTCTTCCCTTAATCTCTTCACAGTTCCCTATACACTTCAGGATTCTTTTCAAAGTCCTCTTACTTTAAAGCTCTTCATAGCGGCTCCCCTATTTACATCTCCTCACTCAGGTCCAAATACACTCCTACCTACCCAATGATCTTTGTCTGTCCTGTGCTTAGATATACCCTACTTCCTTCTAGATTGTAAGCTCATTTGAGTAGGGCCCTACTTATCTCTTGTTCTGTAAGTCAAATTGTTATGTTATGCACTGCTTGTTATTCCCATTGCACAGTGCTGAAGAATATGATATATCATGATACATATTAATTGTCACACAGGTCGCAGAGTTCATTGTCATTTCATGAAGTTACATTGCAAAAACATTGACTAAAGCTACAGGAGCACTAAAACAAACAGCTGGTAGCCTTATAGAAATGGCTATGTTCCGTTTTAGCAAGAGAATCATACAATTTGGAAGCTTATCAAGTTAAACAATCCATTACACTAACTTTTCCCACATCCATACATGTACAACACATGATATAAGGCACAATCACAGATTATCCATGTGCACAAACCTTGTTATCGGTCGCCCTAAAATTTTCAGAGACGGGCCATTTTTCTGCGTAAATAAACATAAATAAAACAAAAAGTCCTCACACTGGCTACATTTATGAGCAAAACACAGAAATACACATTCTGGAAAGTTTACATAAATTGTAATGTAAATGCTATTACAATGCTACAAAAATGGAGAAGTTGATGGATGTTGATATTAAAGATCAGAATTTACTAAATATTTTTAATGCAATTATGAAATTAACTACAAACAATAAACTTAAATCAGTTATATAAAATGGGTCAAATGACAAAACTAGACTGTACTCACACTATTGTAAAAACTTTTAACTTACCATCTAGTAATAAAGATTTTGGCTCAATATAAATCGTAAAGATGTAAGAAAAGGGGAGAAGGGATTTAGGTCCATGTTTAAACCGCAGGCGGCAAGAGCTATCCCATTTACTCTTATCTAAGGATCTTTGGTAAAGGTTGTAAATGACAGAGTTAAAATCTGATTTCATTTTTTCTTTTATTGTGAAAGGATACAAGGGAAGATTATAAAGCTCTTTGTAGAGAAAGGGTGCAAATTATCATGGTTGGCGAGTACAGCTCGAATTGAAGCCTGTAAAAGAAAAAGAGTATCAAGCCCTCATATTTCTGAATTAAGAAATACTTGACACGTTTAAAAATCCAGTATTAACACCAGGAATTATAGGTACAATTTTTATCTAATATAGAAATAAATCAGCAATGACGAGGCAAGTAATGGCGGTGAGTTGATGTGAGATCATCTCCGTTTAACTGTGCATCATGGCAAAATGGATCATGTTGCTGCAGCTAACCTTAACTCACAGATTAGAGAATAATTTATATTGTCTGACTAGCGCCTATAACTGGTAACTCTCCAGGTTATGGCTTGGATACTCTGGGAGAAATGCCGCTGACACACCACACTCCCTGCCCATTGCCCCTCTTAATTGGGGATGTGTACCAAAATGTCAGAGGGAATCCCCACTGACATCAGTGGGACCGACCCCTGACTGGCATGCTGGTGAAAAAAGCCAAATGCTTGCTACCCTCAAGATTGTAAGCTTGCGAGCAGGGCTCTCTCCACCTAATGTATCGGTTTGTTGTCTTGTCATACCCTTTGAATATATGTATTGTATTAAGCGCTGCGCAAAAAAAGGGGGGCTCCGGGTACTTTTAAAAACGTACTTGTGTAAATGTGTATTTTTTCTTCAGATTATTTATTGAACTGAACCCCTTCTTTTATGTGCTTGCTCTGTCATATGTTGTGAACTGTTACCTACATGTATATACAACTACTATAGAGTAACTCAACGGGGGGCATGCTTGGATTTTTTAGAAAAAAACTTTTCATTCCCATTACTTTTATATTTTGGTTTGACATATGGATAGATATGTGTTTTCTTATCTTTTTGTTGCCTTTGTACTATTTCTAGATTGTAAATTAGTTTGATTTGGGCCCTACTGGCAAATATCTGGGAGGCCAGTTACCAATAGTCCCTCTGGATTACCTTTATCGCTGCTTGTGCAGCCACCAGATGGATATACACAACGCAGGAGTGTGCACTGTATTTAGCAGGCAACTGCACGCATTTACCTAACCTTAAGTGCTGCAACCAAATATGTTGAAATACAAGTATAATGTAAATGTAAACATTATGTAAACAATATATGCACATCTTAATATCACAAGTAATCTGCAAGTAATTCTACTGCACCCACCTCTATTTCCTCTGTAATATGTTTACTGCTGGCCTCAGCCTGTACGCTAAAAAAAATAAAAAATATCTTTGGATAACAACAATATATGAGCTCTTTTAGTTTTTTTTAAAAAAAAAATACATTCTTTTTTAAACTTTAATGAAAAATGGTATCTGGGTGCCCCTTTACTTTTATCTAGTGTCTCCCTTGCAAATGCATGGGGGGAATCTGCACTTGCGGGGGGGGGTGCTTTCTTGCTACTGACTGGCTGCTTGAATCAGCCAATCAGTGTCAAGGATCATCAGACCACAGAGGAGGATGGGTGATGCAGCTGTTTTTTTTTTTTATTAATGAATGGGTATTAATATAATTTTTTTTTGGCTCAGTCAGGAAAAATACATTATTCCTTTAAACATGTACCCTGTCTACATGATTTTTTCTGCCTTTTTGCGTAAAGAAATCAAATCTATACATTATGAATTGTCATCCATATGAAACTTACTTAAAATTGGTGCCATAGCGAATTCTGAACTTGTACACATACTTTTTGGTATGAAAGAATCGGGTTTCAGGGAATGGAAACGAGAAAGGTTTCAAAGACATTTTACAGATGAAATGACCTACAGAAAAAATATAATTTCTAATTAATACGGGATTCAATTTACAGATACTCTATAGTTGTATATCAATGGGGATTTCCAAGCTATATAATGAGTCTCCAGGGTGCATGCACATTTCTGATCCTGTTTTTTTATTCAGAATAGAAAATGCACATTAAATAACAGTTATATAATCAGCTATATACTAACCTCTTAAGGGACGCAGGCTATGTAACACGAATATGAAAACAATTTTGTAATTTTTTTTATGTCTTTGTTCAGCCCCAATTTCTCTTTTTATCATTTAGTATACCTACACAAACTCTATCTTTTTAGAGCTTTCCTTTTGAAACCATACCTAACTACACCATATGGACAAAAGAATTGACCATTCAGCCAACAAGGACTTTTCTGACATTTTGCATTCTAAATACATACACATTAATATGTAGGTGCCCCCCTTTTGCAGCTGTAACAGCTTCCACTATTCAGGGAAGGCTTTCCACAAGATTTTGGAGTGTTTCTGTGGGAATTTTGGATCATTCATCCAGTAGAACATTTCTGAGGTCAGGCACTGATGTTGGACAAGAAGGCCTGGCTTTCAATTGCCATTTCAGTTCATCCCAAATGTGTTTGATGGGGTGGAGGTCATGGCTCTGTGTGGACCGGTCAAGTTCTTCCACACAAAACTCTTCCAACCATGTCTTTATAGACCTGATTTGTGCATTGGGGCATAGTCATCCTGTCATAAAAAAGGGCCTTCTCCATAAAGTTGGAAGCATATCACTGTACAAAATCTCTTGGTATGCTGAAGTATTAAGATTTCCCTTCACTGGATGTAAGGGGCCCAACCCCTGACAAACAGCCCCATACCGTTATCCCTCCTCAACCAAACTTTACAGTTGGCACAATGCAGTCAGGTATCTACTGGCATCCACCAAACCCAGACTCACCCATCAGACTGCCAAACAAAGAAGCCTGATTCATAACGCCACAAAACACCTTTCCACTGCTACAGAGTCCAGACGCCTTGGTTATGTGAGGCTTGCATTCACCTACTCATTCAATGAAGGTCCCGACACACGTTTTTTGTGCTAATAGTAATGCCAGTGGAAGTTTGGAACCAGCAGAGCGTTGGCAGCTTTTACACACTATGTGCCTCAGCACCAGGTGACTCGCTCTGTGTGATCTACCACTTTGTGGCTGAGTTGCTGCTGTTCCTAAACGCTTCCACTTTCCAATAATACCAATTTCAGTTGACCATGGAATACCTAGCAGGGATAAAATTTCACCAATTACAAAAGTGGCATCCTACCACAGTTCCACACTTGAATTCATTGAGCTCTTTACAATGACCCATTTTTTTCATTTGTAAATGCAGACTGCATGGCTAGGTGCTTGATTTAATAAACTTGTGTGTCTGAAACACCTACATTTAATAATTAAGAGGTATGTCTCAATACTTTTGTCCATATAGTTTATCTTTCACTAAAAAAATGTGTGTTGAAAAAAGGTTATTAAGTCCATAATAAATTAGAAACATAGAATTTGATGGCAAATAACCAATAGGCTTGTCTTGGTTAATGTACATAGTATCACCATGTTAGGGGCTGCATATAATCAGTATTGCACATTCTGGATGTAAAATACTGTACATTAGCATTCGGTAGCACTATGTAAAAGAGACTCTTTGGTTTCATCTTTGGAAGAATAACCTGTGAATTCTTATCTTCCATTCTTGACAATTTGGTATGTGGATTTCATATACTACAGACAGGCACGCATAAAGTTCTGCCAAGCAGTGCTTCAATTACAAAAGTGATCAATGGTCCCTCTTTAACTTAACTCATCATGTCATATAATGAACTCCCTGCCAAAAACTCTATTCAGGTCCCGAGGAATTGGGGTCTACACTGAGTGAACCACTATAGACTAAAAACTCTACTCTGCCTAAAAAAAAAAGAAAATAGTAATCAGTGCATAGCAAAGGAGGTGTGCCTGACTCGTGTTTTGCCAGTATAGGTACCGGCTTCCACAGGGTACATTTCGTTTATATGAAACATTTAGAGGGACATCTTCCAAATTCACCAATCCCTGAATTTACAATGCTAAAATCAGGCTCAGGTGCCTAGAGTCAAAAAGAGATGCAAATTCATAGTTCTGTGGCTATGCATTCATTAGCTGAAATGGAAACTCAATTTTACACAACTAACAGTGTATGTGTTACTACGAATAACTTTTTTTTACTGAGAGGTGATAGATAAATAGAACAGCCTCCCTGCAGGAGTGTTATAGGCTAATACAGAGATTGCATTTTACCCCATCAGTCCCCTATAGATGTACCTGTACATCCTAAAAATGCATTCAGTAAAGCCCTTTAGGATGTACAGGTGTGTCATGACTTTCTTGCAACGGCAGGGACACATCCCTGCTGCTACACAGGAGACCAGGCTGTCAGCCTGGACTCCCTGGTCAGCAGAAGCCAGCGTCTTTGGCTTTCTGCTACCCGATCTCCTGTAACGCTGCTGGCGCGAGCACCGGAAAGCCTTTACATTTAAAATTCCTGATCAGGCATTCCCTTCCGTGTCGCGTCACTGCTGATATCACCCGGAAGTTCATCGGAAGACTGGATATCCCCTGCAGGATCTGTATAGTCAGATGACGTACAATATAACCCCCAATGCAATGGAGACTTGCATGTAGATCACAGTGTGATCGGTGCAGGGGGCTCGCAGGGAGGAACCATGTTTCCCACTCTTCTCACCAGCTTAGAAAAAAAACTGTGATTTTTTTAACAATAAAAAAGCACTAAAATACAATAAAAAACAAACAATAAAGTGAGCTACGTGATGTCACATCCCATTCGCCTATACATAAGGGATGGAAAAAAAAACAAAGGATGTGGGGTATTTCCGTAACTAGGAGATGCAGCTAAACAATTTTCGCTGGCTATCTCTGCTATAACACATACCATGTGCAAAACAATCTAAGCAACACAAAAGTGTTGCTGAAAAAAAGAGCAGGAAATTATTGCTACAACTTTGGCGTTGATTGTGGCCAAATGGCTGCATGAAAAACGTCCAAATGTCCCTGATGAGATACTCTGGGTTGTCTGCTTTACAGAAATATATACTTTTATGGGGGCATTTAGAATTAGGGGGAGCTAAACAGGCCCAAATGAGACATAGTGCCAATAAAGCAAAATCTGGAATGTGAATCTATGACACGCATGCCCTGTAATATCTAGAAGACCACAAACAAAAAATGCATGTATGGTATAGCAGCTGAACACTTTAGGCTGGATTTCTCTGCCATAAAACATACCCTGTGCAAAAGACCCTAAGAATCCTACCAAAAACTAAGATGTGTTGGTGAAAAAAGCACAGGAAATAATTTCTGTGGCCAACTTTGACCCCTCATACGATAGTCTGGTTTGTCTGCTTTACAGAAATATATACTTTTGTGGATATTTTTGGTTTATTTGTTTAAAATTAGAGTTGCAAACCCATCATACCTAATGAAATTCTACGGCTTTGTAAAAAAAATAATGTACACCTTATAGTATGTTCCCTATAAGTGCTGGGAAAGTATGGACATTCTATATAAATTTGGTACTTCTGAAATCGGGACACCTGAATTGATAAATTTGGAGGGGATTTCCATCACTTTACATAATTTTGCAAGGATTCGGAGGGAAAATATATAAAAACAATTAGTTTTTCCCTCTAATTTTTACTACATTCCTGATCCTAAATTTTCATGTAATTATCTAACTATGGTATCAAAAGAAAGCCATCTCTCTCCTTGAAAAAACAATATATAGTTTACATGGGTACACTGTTCACAGGGAAGGGGAATAATCGCTGAACCAACATACTGCAAAAACTGCAAAATCCCAGGACTTAAGGTACCGAAAACCACATGGGACAGAAGAGGTTAAACATGCATGACATAGGCATAAAGTTATCCTGAATCTGAAGAGAGGAAGGACTGATTATGGTCTGAATCTTTACATCAGGAAACGTGCGGAGACTAGATTTGCCCGAATGGTGCGTTTTTGAATAGAAATAGTCTTTGTTTTAATTGAAGCTATGGTTGTGAGGCATCAGTCTCCAAAACAAGAAGGGAACAGCTGAATTTATATAACTCATAACAAATTTCCATAGAAAACACCAAATACCCAACCTGACCCTTATATGCTACATCCAGAACCTTATCATGTTTACACGTTTTTATTAAAAATATAGCTAGTCTATTTTTGTCTAAAGAAATAATGTGATACAAATGTAATATAACACAACTCTTTATAATCACATACACTGCATTCTCTAGACATGCATAAACACAATAAATACACTATACTTGCTCAGTCAATTGTATTAAATTAAATAAGCTCAATTATATTTTCACCGAATGAGTATTTATATCCTGTAAACGTTAGTACTTTGTATACAACAAATCACTCAGAAAACTGTTAATCGGTATTTATATAGAATGGGAAATTGTGGATATACACATTTTAGTAGGTATTGTTTTGGTCACACGAACGGCCAATGGAATCAGTATTCAGTCCCATCAGCGCATTTCTAATACCTCGCTACCTTCCTTCGGAATAGTTTTCCCGCTTTTTATATAAGCGTGTCCCACTCCGACGATTAGCAGACAACAAAATGGCGGCTGCTCGGATAGCCCGCAGCCAATGACGTGCTTAATTCGACCTAATGTTTGCTCCTCCCTGACGAGATTGCGGTATTCGTACACAACAGTATCATATCGGGAGGTAGTCCGTTAAGGATGCGTTTCCAATGTGAACAATAAGGACACGAGGGGAGTTCGGTTACAGACAATTTTATACTTTATGGCTAGGAGTTGGACTTGTAGTTTTTTATTGTGATTAAATATTTCGGTCTGCTAATTCTAGTAAGTAACTCTTTAGTGAAAAGGGTTGGTATTATAGCCAGTTTTACTTAAGGGGGTCATATAATTATATTTTATTAAAGCATGTAATAGAGGGCCCACGTTTCGTTTTTAAGTAGTGTATCAATGTATGCTAAGCCTGTAGTTATCTGAAATAATGAGCAGGAAAAGTTATATCAACTTTGAAACGGAGGTCCATTCCTGTTTTTCTTGTGACATAATTTCAATTAAGGGGGCATTAACAGCTCATTGTGATGTCAGATGCCCCATATGTCAAGCCATGTATTAATTAAAGTAGTTTTGTGGGTTTTCCAACAATATGTTTCTTGCATAAGGACATTGGATTCTATTTGCCACATCTATATTTATAAGATTATATTGCACTCCACGTTGTGAGTGACATAAGAAGCTTCAAAGTCAAGTAGCTTCAAAATAAAGGGGAACATGGATGGATGAGAGTACTGGCTTGAATGGTCAATGATAAGGATACTTTTAGTGGGAGTTTTATATAAATAAAGAGCCAAGTTTCTTTTTAAAATAATGTTTGTTTACCCAGTGCAAGTACATGGTGGGATTCAACAGAATGTCTTCTATGCTTTTCTACTGTTTACCCCACAAGTCCTTGGTTTGGAGAGTCAGGAGATACTGTCAGTCTAAAACATTTACTACTTCTCAGTGTGCATGTGTGGAATATGCACCATCAGCTCACTTCCAGTTGACTCAGGTGAAGTTTCTAGTGGTCATATATATAAATAGGAGCACTTTCTTTCCAGTAAAACTGCCAAAAGACATGAACACTTGTTTTAACATGGAACCCCTTAACTACCAATGGTGTGCCAGGCATGTCAAAGGACGCCTTCTTTGCATTAACGGTGTTGCTGTAATGGAGGCATTCAGCAACACTGAAAAATGCTGCAGGGGCCCCGAGGTGCCTCTTCCTGGAGTGTTCATGTGTGCCATAAAAAATATGTCAGCGGACGCCTGCTTTAAAAAGGCTTAAGAGGTGATCAACGATAGAGGCAGTGACACAGAAAACCCACCTCAGGACGTACTGTGACCGATCCAGTAGGGTGACCACATCGGCAATGTTTTCCAAGATCCATATAATTTTTACGGATTTCTGACCAGCTCAGATAAAATGCTGCCCTGACGTACGTGGTTTGTATATACTTATGGAAGGGAACCAATTAGTCAGTTATACATCTGCCATGCTGCAGGGCAGCATTTTAGCTGCGCTAATCAGCAATATGGAAAAATTGTGTGTGTCCTGGAAAACATGGCTGAAGTGGTCACCCTATGCTCTGGAGAGTGGCCATAAGCACAATTGCGAGAGAATGCTGGGCTTCTCCTACAGGTTGAATACAGGTACTGCACTCAACCTAGTTTTCTAATCGCAACATGAACAGTAAAACATAAAAATTAGGTATAAAATGTGGAAACGTAAAAATAATTCTCTAGTGATGTCACCATCAGGGGAACCATCCAGTTCCAACAAAATGTTAAAATCCAAAAAATGGAATTGGCCGTGTTTAAAAACGTCCCAAATAGGACATGGAGGCAGGTTGAAAAAAGTGCACTTTCCAAATGTGGTCTTTTACCTCTCAAACAACCCGACAAAACCATACATTGATGGTATCATTCCTTCAGGAATGGGTCAAAGTTACCGCAGACTGTTGGACATTGGGGATCATTTTCAGAGGTTACTGTCTGGAGTTTGCCAGGACTCCTCTGGCAATATCTGATTTCAAGACTTCCTGCAGATCCAGCAAGAAGGTTTGCTCTGCAGAAGATGATACAAGAATTTGTGCTTCAGCACACGCAAATACACATACTCATTCCAGTACCACAGGGCCAGGAAGGAGAAAGTGTCTACTCCACAGTCTTTGTGGTACAGAAATCATCAGGAGGCTTCCTGTTATTAAATCACATTATTGTTAATAGGAAATTCAAGATGGAATCCATCAAATTCACGGTAGAGATTCTCAGGGAGTTTTCATGGCTAACGTCGTCCCCCTTTTTTTTTTGATAGTATGTCTTTAGAGAAACCAGAGATGCCTTAGGACACTGGATACCCTAAAAAAGCTACTTCTGAAAGATGACATACAGCCTGTAAGAATTGCAAGCCTACTGTATCTGACCACAACTAGGAAGTTATGCTCCTCCTGCATTAAAGCAGAGGAAGATGTTATTGCTGATTTCAAGGATAGGATGAAGACAGGGTTACAGTACCTTCAAACAAATGGGCTCTGCTATGTTGAGCTCTATACCCCAAGCTAAAGTCTCACATCCTGAAGTGGACCCATCCAGTAAATTCTCCAGAGAGGATCCATAACGTTTCGAAATAATTATTTTTCTTCCCTGTCAAAATTTGCAAGCTGGTATATGCAGTTATGGCTGCATTAGAATTAGAGGAAGAGAAACCTCAGGACAAAGTGGACTGTTTTTTCTTAAGTTCGTTCAAAAAGAAGAGAACTTTCCTAGTTCATGAAGCATTACAAGAAATTATTTTGGGGAAATGGAAGACCCCAGAAAAAAAGACTATCTGTGTCCAGAAGAGTTTCTAGACCTTTTCCTTTTCCTGAGGATTTCTTGAGCTATGTTGGGCTCCTAAGATTGACGTCCCAATAACCAGAGCTACAAAATGGTCGGCTATTCCTCAAAATTTTTCTGAAGCATCCTCTGCAATTTTCAAACCAGGCATCACAGCAGCTTTTGGCTCCATGCCAATTTGGTTACAACGGCTGAAGGAAGATATTGTTGCAGGGGAGTTGAATATTCTGAAGTGCCTTTCTGATATTAAAGAACCAGCTGACTGCAGATGGAATATGTACTTATGGCTGCCATTGATGGATCAGGCATGTCATGCAAAAACGTCACTTAGCGACCAATGACGTGCCTGACACGTCATTTTATTAAACAAGATATTGGATATTATAGAATCTATTATTCCTGATATAAGTCCAAGGATATGGAAAACGGTTGGAATTAAGATAATGAAAGATATCATCCTTGAAGATAAAACCATTTGATCAGTTGTCCTGTGAGTATAATTTACCTAGCTCAGAAATATTTAACTACTTAAGAATAAAATCTTTTTTTAACACAAGCAATGATATAAAGTTGAGAAGGAACTCCACTTTAAACTTCAAAATGTATTTAATAAGAAAGGTGGAAAAAAAAGTAACGTCTAAGTAATTAACAAAATTGATGAGATTCCACCAACTTCAATTTTAACTAAATGGGCTAGAGATTCAATGAGACAAATTACAGAAAAATAATGGTATAAAGCAATAAATATGACATAATATAATACACTCTATAACAATTAGAGAAAATTATTTTAAACTTATAAATCAATGGTATTTAACACCAACAAAAATAAAACCCATGTTTCCAAACTCTTCAGATGGATGCTGGTGTTGTAATCAGGAAAAGGGAGATTCCGTCACATCATATGGCCATAGTATGCTTAGCCCACCACTACGCCAAAGTACTCCAATGACTGTGGGTCCTAACGCTAAAGCCTGCTTACTGAATTACTAATAAACTAAACATTGAATCCAAACACAGAACCAAGAAGGACAAACCTTTAGACTGCAGATTGAGACAAACAGAACAAACGGGTGGGACACATCTTATAATGAAAAGAGCTGAAGCAAAGAGCAAGACTGGAATCAAGGAATAGGAGGTTCAGGACAGATCATACGAAAATCCAGGAACAGAGGCAAAGCAGGGAAAAACAGTTAAAGCAGCTCCGCAGCCCGGATAGACCCTGACACAAGGCATGTAGCAACACAACCCCCTACCCCGATAACCTTGTGATTGCTCTGAATCCTTTGTTTCCATGGTACCTTTTCAATGTTCATTATGGATGGATAGAAAGATATCAGGAAGTGTTTGCGGGGAGCCTTGAAAAATCTGATCTTGTACCCTTCTGATATTATTTGTCGGATCGAAAGGTTGTTTGTGGTCTCGAACCATACATTTTTAAACAACTGAAGGCGACCTCCCACTTTGTCAGAATGGCCTTTCTTGTCTAGAGGGTTTAGCTTGAAACCTTCCTTTATTTTGTCTCCGAAAGGAAGAAGATTTGCCAGAAGCTCTGGAATATCTCTGTCTGGTGGGATATCTCGTATTCCACCTAGGTTTCAAGTCTTGCAGAATTCTGAGGAAAATCCCTCTTGCTCAGTCAACACAACATTTTCTTACTGCAAGTCTGCAGAAGTAGGAGGTTGTGCCAATAGGAAATTATTATTTATTGTTTTATATAGCGCCATCAAATCCTGTAGCGCTGTACAATGGGTAGACAGGACGTAACAAGTAGTATGTAAAATAACAATTTGACTTACAGAGACAACAAGTCACACTAGTGTAAGTATTGCATTAGAGGGACCAAGAGAGGTGAGCTAAGGGAATATGGTAGGTAAATGCTTTTACTTAATATTCTACAAAGGTATATGTCCTCCCTATACATGGCCAATAGAATTAAATATATTGCCACCTTTTTATACTATATGTTTGACTTGCTGCACATGGGATGGTATAATGCACTGGTCTGCAAGGTCCACTCCCCCATGTGCCTGTTGTACCCTACAATGCAACATGTTTTTTTACTTTTTGGTTGGAAGGCTTTACACAAACTTATCAATAAAGAGGATGTTTCCCAACATGTTTGCCTGGGGTAGACGAGCTGCTGGGAAAATTCCTTCCTATTTTTTTTTCTGACAGTCCCACAGCCAACTGTTTACATGCAGTACAGAATTTTAAATAAATCAATGCTGGTGTAATAATTTTCAATGTGTAGGTGGTAACCCTTATTCAGTAATGGAAGGAGGCGTAGGCTTTCAGTTTGTTCCAATTGAATCAGGTCACCCTAGAGGATAAGTGTGAAAGGCAAAAGTATAACCCTGTGCTACTCTTGCAAAGTTTATAGAATTTTATACTGTATCTTGATCTTTTGGACGGTAGATTTCGCTTGAAAAGCTCTCTGCCTTTTAATCGCATAAGTGATTTGTCTATGCAAATCTTTTGGTCAGGCACATATATTTCTGAAATGTTTTTTTGGATGGATAACTTAGAACCTGCCTGGTCATAATGGCTAGAAAAAGCAGGATGGCAAATATAGGAGCGAATACTCGGCTTCTTTATAATACCCATTGGAAATGAGTGGAGTGCAAGGGCTGCTGTCTTGCATAATATGACATAGTGAGGCATAAATATTTCTTTGAGCAGCAATAGTCTCAAATAATTCATTAGTAAGTGACAGCTGGACAAATTGATTAGACTCACTGGTTATATTTTCTGTGATGCCAGGTTGACGTGAATGGGGGCATGTCCAGTTGCACCAAATTAGGTGGCTCCAACAGATATGCATAGGCCCTGTACGCTTCCTTCTTAGGGGTTGCAGGCTGGCAGCAAAGCCCCCTAAACTATCACTGTCAATACTAGTCTTAATATCTGAGACCCTTGTGGTGTTTGAATAAGCAATTATCGTGAATCTTCTACTCTACATGATCATGGCACCGGATACCTCTGTTGGTCTGCTAATTTCTTAAATAATAAATCAAATAAAGACAGGCAACTGAATGGATTTTAAAGTCCGTGGCTTTATTTATAATCAAAAACTGTGACACGAAAACTTTATTAACGTAATACGTAATTTTACTGTAATTTTAGTAACCTCCAAACTTAGCGTCCCAAACGCCCACCTACCGTTTCACACCATGGAGGTTACAACCACAACCCCACACAACAACCATATGACTTAAAACTGTTCCACGTCACGCCGGAACTCACATGACCATGTTGCCGCGTACACCAAACCACGCGCCGTAAACCGCACTAGCACGTGGTGTAATCACAACGGCCTACCCACCACAGCCAACGCATTTGACCCTACTTGAATGCGCTGGCTCCTCCACAAGGACACCGCCTTTTCCAAACCACACCTAATATCCAACAACCAGATATCCGAGCCAATGTTTGTAAGGTGAACCCCGTCCCTACGAAACAAGGCGGTATTGTCACCTTCCAAATCAGAGTGCGGCACAACAATGCTGGAAATAAAGCTTTATTAACCTTAATTCTGGCTCTGTTGACACCCTGTAAAGAGCGAGCCCCGCGCCAAAATAAACGCGGCGTGATGTGCGACCAAACAATCACAAGGCCCAGAAAACGGGTCCATAAACTCATTTGCTATCCCTAATCAACACCCTCAAAGGAACACCACAAAGGTCATAACCCCCACCATGCAAAACCAGAATATGCGAAGGAGGGCCAGACCTGACCCTAGCATAAAATTCAGATACAATCTCATCCCACGATTTCCCCCTAAAGCCAAACCATCCAACCTGAGCTTCGTCATCCGAAAGGCCCAACTGAGTGCCCTGAACATGAACGGCCGCCCTCTTCTCAGCCCAGTAGACGAAGGAATGACCGAAAATCCAAGCTCGGCAGCATTCCACATCTGCAAGAGACAAAAATAGACCGCTCACAGGCACTGAAAATGACGCAAGAATAGAAGAGCAGACTATACCAAATGAGGCCGGACATACGAGCGAAAGCGAGCTGATCCCCATCGCCCTATCCGCCTTATGGTCTCCTCAGGAAAACCCCATCTGGTCGCCTCAGTAGCCGCCCCAATACGAAAGGAGTGACAAGCCAAGTACAGAAAGTCCTTTTCTAAAAATTGCCACAAACTGTAACTGAGATAAATAGGAACCATAAGCGTGCACAAAAAAGGCCCCTGAACTCGAGGATGTAAACCCCAAAAACAGGACAAAAATTCAACCGGACACAGAGATGACCCTGCCAGTCAAAACAAGGATACCGTGAAGCCCCTGCCCAATTGATCCGTTTTCGAATGCCTAATACCTAACCTCACAGAGTCAAAACAAACACAAACATCCTCAACACCGATACCCCCCCAACCACACAAGAGGGGCTAACAAACTCACTGATATGCAAAGCCCCGAAAAACGCTACCACGAAAGCCGCGCGGAACAACACTCTTTCATAATGGTCCGTACAAAGGGTAACCAAACAATCACACAGCCTACCCAAGATACCAAAAGTAACTGGCTGACGAGAAACCCTCGTCCGAAAACCTTTCCGAAAGCCCTTCGGGGCCTGCTGGATAACAAACGCCTTACAAAAATCAACATCACCCCGCAACTTGCAACGAAAAGACAATGCCGCAACCAATTGGTTTACCTTAGAAACCGACACACCCTACTCAAAGGAATCCCCCAAATACCCCAGCAGAGCCAAAACTTTGTCTTCGGTAGATGAAGGGGTACCTGCCGAAGCCAGGAAAGCATCCCAAACCGTCCAAGCCTTCTGGTAGGCTGTCCAAGTAGAGGGACCCAACGAACGCCGAATCAAGGTCAAGGGGCGGCGTCCCCCATGGTCCACAGTCAAGCCGGGCAATGCAAACCCGACCGGTGGGCTGACGGCGCCAGTTGCTGGAACCACGACCATTGCTGTCGAGACAAAGCATCCGCTATAGAATTCTCCACATCAGGGATATGTACTGCAGGCAAAAGCATATTCAACTGCAAACATCGTAACACAAGATGTCTCAACAAGCTCAACACCGGGGGTAAAGAAGCTGAGGTGCTTTTGATGGCTGTCACGACACCCATGTTATCACAATGTAACCTCACAGGTTTATTCCGAAAGAGGTCACCCCAAAGCTCAACAGCCACTACAACCGGAAAAAGTTCAAGAAACACCAGATTCATACAAATCCCGGACTCAGTCCAGGCCACGGGCCAAGCGGAAGCACTCCATTGACCCCCCCAAGTAAACACCATAGCCCACACCACCAGCCGCATCCGTGTTGAATTCCAAATCGACATTAGATACCACTTCATCCATCCAAATGGCCCTCCCATTGTACTCACACTGAAAGACGTCCTATATCGCCAAATCGTCTCTCAAGACCCGAGTAATCCTAACGAAATGATGGGACGCCTTGACTCCAGCCGAAGCCATTGCCAACCTCCTACAAAAAACCCTACCCATCGGTATAATGCGACAAGCAAAGTTAAATTTTCCTAACAACGACTGCAGTTGTTTCAAAGTAACTTTCTTAGCTGGGCCCTCCGTCTTGTCAGGAGCCAGAGGCACCCCAAAACGCCGCATGACGCTCTGCAATGTAGCCAGCACCATACTCCCCAAAAAGCAGCTTCCAATAACACTCTTCCTCAGGATGTTAACAACACAATACGACAACCATGGAGCGCATATATATGGGGAGAAAAGAAACAACAATAATGAAATGAAAAATAAAAATGGGGTTGTAAGATCCACTCACAAACACGTTGGATAAAGCAAGCTCATCAGAGGTTCAGTAGAATATCAGCAGAATTTAATGGCTTCTAAAATCTATAAAAACAAGGAGACCAAAAATGGTGCAATATCGTAACAGAACAGGAATAGGGAGGTCTGGATACACTTACAGTTGGAAGAGGCACAGCTATACATAAATAGTGTGCAAAAACGCAATGTAAACCAGAATCAGTCCCAAATTCGTTGTTGTAGTGGTAAGGAAACTCTCTCTACGCGTTTCGCCAGTAGTCCGCTGGCTTCTTCAGGAGAAAATGTCAAATGGATTGATGTGTGTAGTCAGTGAGAATAAATTAATGTGTTTCGTGTCCGTGCCTTGATTAAATACTCATTTACTTCCGGGTTTCGGCCGTCTCGCGTCATCACGCGTCGTGTACGCGATTACATAGTCGCGTGCATCATTTCGTCTGGCTGCCGGTCCGTTTGTTTTTACTCTCATCGGATGCGTGGTTGCGTAATCGTATGGAATCGGCAAGGCAGCGTGACATTCCCCTTGTTGTTCACCAAGTTCATCTGGAGATCTTCAAGTCGCGTATATGGTGTTATTAGCCGCGGCAAAAACGTGTAAAGTACAATGTTAAGTAAGGGATCTCTCATCTTATCAGTCTCACTGAATAAATACACACATATACAAACAGTAGATTAAATATTCCTCAATAAAAAATCAACAAATAAAAACCTTCTAGGTCTCTGTGGTTATTTCACATGTTTTTTAAAAACATTTTTTATTTTATTTAAGCATACTGTCTTTGAATTTGAATAAAATTAAATCAGGATAAAAAATGGAACAAGATAAGATCAAAATTCATATGTTTGATGTTATAAACAGATATATTAAATATAATTAATTCATATGATTGATGTTATAAATAGATATTTTAAATATTATACCATGATTTTTCATACCATGATTTTTTAACAGAAGAATATTTAATAGATACCAGACTACACTTATTTTACACTTATATTTAATTTATAAGATTTCATTAAAGGGGATGAAATTCATTCTAACATATCATTAAAGTGCCCATGTAGTAAAGTGCTATATTATTTTCATAATTGCATTATGTCATAATTAAAATATTAGAGAACTAAATCAATGTATTAAAGTGCCAATGTTATAAAGTGCCATATAAAATAATACAGATAATTTTCAAAGATGATCCCATATAAGGGAAAAAGGCATGATTACATTAAAGTGCAATACTAATAACATGCCAGCATATGAAAGTGCTTTAAGTGATAAAGTGCAATTAGGAAGAAAAGTGTATCTCCATAAAAGAGAAAAGTGTCACGTGCAAGTAAATTTTTTTTTTTTTATAAACATATTTATGTCATGAATGCAAGAATATCTAAGTCTGTATTTAATCCCCCTTATGGGTTTGGAACTTAAAAGATCCACTCTGTCTCTTTCCGCGCTAGTTCTTGTTGTAGATCTCTTCCTCTCCAATGGGAGGAGATGACATCAATACCTATTACTTTAAAGCTTGGTAAGGAAAAGGCTCTACATTGATTACAATGCTTCGGGACACTATGTTTAAGATTTAGATTACGTATACCGCCCAGATGCTCCAGGGCTCTGATTTTTAGCTCTCTCGTAATTCTCCCAATATACTGGGTCCCACAACCACACTCAAGCAGATATATGACATTTTTGGACTTACAGTGAATAAAATGCTTAATTATATATTCTTTTTTAGTGTTTGTGCATGTGAATTTATTGATTCTTTTACTCTGTTGATGACACGTTGTACACAGTTTGCATTTTCCACATCGGAAGAAACCAGGATTTTTCTTTAAAAGAGGATTATCACTCTCTTTAGTCTCTTTTATTTCCGGTAAAACACTAGCAGCCAATATTGATTTTAAATTTTCCGATTTTTTTATATATGACATTAGGTTTTGCTGGAAGGTGGTCTTTTAGAATAGGCCAGCATTTTGCTATGGCTTTTTTGATGTCGTGTGCCTTATCATTATATTTGGTCAGGAAAGCAAAATCAAACTTCCTATCGGATTTATACTTTTTATCTTTTCTCTCTTTTTTCTCTCTTTTCTTTTCCTTTATAGCTTTAAAGCTATCCTGTAATAGCCCATCTGGATATTTTCTTTCTTTAAATTTGTCCATAAGGGCCTGGCTCTGAGTAGAAAAATCAGCATCCTGCAATTTCTACATATACAGGCAAATTGCCCTTTTGGTATGTTTTGTAGCCACTGAGGGTGATGGCAACTGGAAAAATCAATATAGCTATTCCCATCGGTGGGCTTAAAGTATGTTTTTGACTGTATTCTATTGTCTTGTATATAGAGTGTAAGATCCAAAAAGTTAATCTGCATTTTATCAATAGAAGATGTAAACTGTAGATTATATTGGTTCGTGTTCACATATTTTAAGAAATTGTTCAGCTCACCCATCGATCCCTTCCAAATTATTAGTATGTCATCAATGTAGCGCCGCCAGAGGACCAAATTTGCACCAAACGGATTGTGGGACCAGATGGAATTGGCTTCCCAATCTGCCACATATAAATTGGCATAGCTTGGTGCAAATTTGGTCCCCATGGCAGTACCGCAGAGCTGTAGATAGAATACATGTTCAAACCAGAAAAAATTATGTTTGAGAATAAAGCTAATACAATCCAAAATAAATTGGCTTTGTAGATCCTCCATATTTGTATAATTTTGTAAAACCTTATTTATAGTTTCCAGGGCCGGACTGGGCCACCGGGATACCGGGAAATTTCCCGGTGGGCCGGAAGGTCCGGGGGCTGGGCGGCCATGAAGACAGCCGCTGAGCTGCCCCCCAGGCTGCCCGTAATCTAATCAAAGCGGCCGCTGGGTGCTGATGCGGCCGGCCGGCATCAGCACCCAGCAGCCGTGTGCGATGGCCGTCTAGTGATGGGAGCAGTGTGAGGGGTGAAAGCTCCGCCCCCTCGCACTGACCTTTCACCCCTCACGCTGCTCCCATCACTATGCGGCCATCAGATTGCTGGGAATGTAATCTGAACGGCCGATGCGTGCTGATGCCGCCGGCCGCCTCTGCTTTAATACTTTTTTTTTTACTTTATATGGCAAGCCGATCCAGCTTACCATATAAATATAAAAAAAAGTGTTAAAGTAGCTCCGGCCGGCGGCATCAGCACGCACCGGCCGTTTAGATTACATTCCCAGCAGTCTGATGGCTGCATAGTGATGGGAGCAGCGTGAGGCGGAAGCTCCGCCCCCTCGCGCTCAGACTGCTGCAGCACCGGATGTCAGGTCAGTGGCATCCTGGCTGTCAGCATAGAGGAGAACGGTGTGCAGCTACCAGGAAGTCAAGAGAAGTAGAAGGTGAGTAAAATAATGTATTTTTTGTACTGTATAATGTTTTTTGTATTTGTTAAAAACAAAAAAATTCGGCATGTGTGTGTATGTAAGTGTGTCCCCCTTTATGCTACTCTGCCTCAGAAATGCCTTATACCCCCCTATATGCCACTCTGTCCCATGATATGCCTTTTAACCCCCTATATGCCAGAGTTGCATATAGGGGTATAAGGCATTTCTGGATGCAGAGTGACATATAGGGGATCAAAAGGCATATCTGGAGGCAGAGTGGCATAAAGGGGGTTAAAAGGTATATCATGGGGCAGAGGAGCATATAGGAGGGTATAAAGCATATCAGGGAGGCAGAGTGGCATATAGGGGGCATAAGGCTTTTCTGGAGGCAGAGTGCCCCATGATATGCCTTTTCACCCCCTTTATGCCACTCTGCCTCCAGAAATGCCTTATACCCCCTATATGCCAAGCTGTCCCATGATAAGCCTTTTAACCCCCTATATGGCAGAGTGGCATATAGGGGGTTAGAAGGCATATCATGGGACAGAGTGGCATATATTATTTTTTATTTAATATGGCAAGCTGGATCGGCTTGCCATATAAAGTAAACAAAAATGTCCCATGATATGCCTTTTAACCTCCTATATGGCAGAGTGGCATATAGGGGGTTAGAAGGCATATCATGGGACAGAGTGGCATATAGGAGGGTTGAGGCATATCAGGGAGGCAGAGTGGCATATAGGGGGGTATAAGGCTTTTCTGGAGGCAGAGTGCCCCATGATATGCCTTTTCACCCCCTTTATGCCACTCTGCCTCCAGAAATGCCTTATACCCCCCTATATGCCACTGTGTCCCATGATATGCCTTTTAACCCCCTATATGCCAGAGTGGCATATAGGGGTATACGGCATTTCTGGATGCAGAGTGACATATAGGGGGTCAACGGCATATCTGGAGGCAGAGTGGCATAAAGGGAGTTAAAAGGGATGTCATGGGGCAGAGGGGCATATAGGAGGGTATAAAGCATATTGGGGAGGCAGAGTGGCATATAGGGGGCATAAGGCTTTTCTGTAGGCAGAGTGCCCCATGATATGCCTTTTAACCCCCTTTATGCCACTCTGCCTCCAGAAATGCCTTATACCCCCCTATATGCCACTCTGTCCCATGATATGCCTTTTAACCCCCTATATGGCAGAGTGGCATATAGGAGGTTAGAAGGCATATCATGGGACAGAGTGGCATATAGGGTATAAGGCATTTCTGGATGCAGAGTGACATATAGGGGGTCAAAAGGCATATCTGGAGGTGGAGTGGCAAAAAGGGGGTTAAAAGGCATATCACGGGGCAGAGGGGCATATAGGAGGGTTGAGGCATATCAGGGAGGCAGAGTGGCATATGGGGGGTATAAGGCATTTCTGGAGGCAGAGTGACATAGGGAGTAAAAGGCATTTCTGGAGGCAGAGTGGCATATAGGGGATTAAAAGGCATATTATGGGGCAGAGTGGCATATAGGAGGGTATAAAGCATATCAGGGAGGCAGAGTGGCATATAGGGGGCATAAGGCTTTTCTGGAGGCAGAGTGCCCCATGATATGCCTTTTAACCCCCTTCATGCCACTCTGCCTCCATGAATGCCTTATACCCACTATATGCCACTCTGTCCCATGATATGCCTTTTAACCCCCTACATGTCTCAATCATAGCTTTTATTAAATATGGAAAAAAATAGTCTACATGAATTAATAAAGAAATAAAAGTTTCTTACCAGAATATCGTGAAGAATAATGTGATCAGTGTTTTGTTCCACTGAATAAAATGGAACTCTTTCATCTAAAAAATGTTCGCAGTAGTAAATGTTTTGATCCCATTATGTGTAATGTATTTCATTTATTAGGGCCTTTTAACACTTTTGCTTTCTGGCATTTTAATACAAATAATGAGATAAAAAGAATGGCACATAGTGTGACTCGGGTGTGTATAAGGGGTGCGTGTGGGTATAAGAGCTTCACCGTGAGATAAACTATATGGGGCTGGTCCCCAAATTTTTCCAGGGCTGCTTTTCAGTCCCAGTCCGGCCCTGATAGTTTCTATTCCCAAGTTATGAGGGATAACAGTATAAATCGTTGCCCATAAATAATCAGGTTGCCAGTGAACATCTTGTAGAATACTGAGTATGTGTTTTGTATCTTTAATGTATGATGGAATGAGACGTACATATCTCTGTAAAAAAGAATCAACATACTGGGAGATGTTACTGGTAAGTGAATTAATCCCACTGATAATGGGTCTACCTGGCGGCGAGGAAATGTTCTTATGTATTTTTTTTATGTATTTATAGGAAATAAAATACAGCAACTTTGGGTGAATCTACTTTCAAAAAATTATATTCGTGTGTATTTAAGACTTAATTGTCTTTACCCTCTTTTAGTAATTTCAGAATTTCCGTTTGAAAAGATTTTGTCGGGTTTCCTGATAATTTTAGATAGGTGACTTCATCACCCAAGATACGATTTGCTTCTTTTATGTAGTACGCCCTATCCATAATAACTATGGTGTCCCCCTTATCAGCGGGTTTTACAACTATTTGTTTTTTATCTTTCAGCTTTTTTAAGGACTCTTGTTCTTGTGCTTCAATTTTTTCAAATTCTTGGAGCAACATATCAGAAAAGACTTGGATATATTCACTTTTGTCTTGTTCAGGAAAGAATGGATCTAGTATAGCTTCCTCATTTTTCTCAACTCGCGTTAATTCTTTCTTTAGAAAGAAACGCTTAACAGTCAGTTTTGTTGTTTCTTTTCTCCCCATATATATGCGCTCCATGGTTGTCATATTGTTTGAAATAGAAACAGGAAATTGAACACCCCATAGGCAAACACATGTCAACAAAGTAGTTCCCGTCCCACAAACAACCCAACAGGTGAAAGCAATCCGGGTGAACTGGCAATAGCCGGAAAGCTGATTCCACGTTAGGGCTGAAACAACTAATCGATAAAATCGATAATAATCGATTATGAAAATCGTTGGCAACGAATTTCATCATCGATTAATCGGATCGATTTTTATCGATTATAAAAAGAGGTTTTTTTCAGAGCAAATGCTCTGAAAAACTCCTCTCCTTATATAATCCGACCTCAAACAGAGATCGGATTATAACACCGGAATCCAGATCCCCCGCGACGCTGCAGGAGACCTGGATTCCCCTCACTGTCGGCCGGTCTCTCACTTCCGTCTCTCTCCCCCTCCCATCTGCCTCCTCCCCCCTCCCATACATCACTCTGCCTCTCTACCCGGCACCGTTACTGACAGGCACTTTCCCTGCAGCTTCATAGAAGCCTCAGTGTAAGTGAAGGTGAGTAACGGAGTCTGTCTGTGCGATGCAGACCCCCACCGGCTGACAGAGAATCATCCTCTCTGATAGCCGGTGAGTGTCTGCATCGCACACACAGACTCCGTTACTGCCCTTCACTTACACTGTCGCTTCTATGAAGCTGCAGGGAAAGTGCCTTCAGTAACGGAGCCGGGTAGAGAGGCAGAGCGGTGAATGGGAGGGGGGAGGAGTCAGAGGGGAGTATGGGAGCCACCCTCCAATACACCACTCTGGCTCCTCCCCCTCTCATACGCCACTCTGCCTCTCTACCCGGCTCCCTGGTGTCTTGTCAGAAACGGAGGTTCACAGGAGGCAGAGTGGAGTATGGGAGGGGGGAGGAGGCAAAGTGATGTATGGGAGGGGGAGGAGCCAAAGTGATGTATGGGAGGGGGAGGAGGCAGAGTGGTGTATGGGAGGAGGCAGAGTGGTGTATGGGAGGGGGAGGAGCCAAAGTGATGTATGGGAGGGGAGGAGGCAGAGTGGTATATGGGAGGGGGAGGAGGCAAAGTGATGTATGGGAGGGGAGGAGCCAAAGTGATGTATGGGAGGGGAGGAGAGGAGCCAGAGTGGTGTATGGGAGGGGGAGGAGCCAGAGTGGTGTATGGGTGAGTTATAGTGGTGTATGGGGGTTATTATGAATTTTTAGGGCATATAGGGGGTATAAGGCATATGGATATTAGGCATATCAGGGAGGCATAAACATATCAGGGGGTAAAAGGTATATCAGGGGGCTCAGTTGCATATCACTGGCATATAAGGAGTATAAGGCATATCAGGGGGCACAGTGGAATCTGGCATATAAGAGGTATAAGGCATATATGGGGGCAGAGTGGCAAGCTGGGGGTCAGATGTGCATAACTGGGGCAGTTTGGTAAATAAAAAAATTTAAACAAGGCTTTTTTCTCAGTTTTTATTAAATATGAAAAATAGTTAACATATGAATTAATATTATTACTAATAACTTTGTATTAAAACCTAGTTTGAGAAACACTGTGTTTGGGTTCTTGTAGTTTTTTTTATTATGTCAGTAAAATAAGAAGGTGAATAGAGAGGCCATTGCAATAAAGAGATGAAAGTGTAAATTGTACGTTTTTTATTGCAATTTTTCTTCAATTTAAAATAATGTATTTTTTTATCCGATTAATCGATTAATCGAAAAAATAATCGGCCAACTAATCGATTATTAAAATAATCGTTAGTTGCAGCCCTATTCCACGTTTTTGCCAACAAAGCCCCTTTACCAACCATCGGACCCAGTACAACGCAGAATCGAATGAGGCGTAAGAAACCCTACACAATTCCTTGTCGATGCCATCGTTCACCTACCCACCTTTCGGAAAGGAAAGATGATGAATCAACCTGAATTTCCCCGGTTCCTTCTTGGCACCTTGCCCAAGGGAGAAACCCGAAGGTTAACCAGAGGAGGACTAGAAAAGGAGCCCGTCATGCGACCCAACGCAACCTCTTTTGACAACTTCTCCCTGACCACCTTGGGGTAAGACAATGCAGATTTTAAGTTTCTTGCAACCGTGACCACCTCACCATCTTGAAACGCAAAGCTGCCGCCGCCCTATTGTTGTATATACTTCTCCTCTCTCAAACCAATACCACCAATTGATATGCGTGTAGAATAATCCGCTCTGCGTTGTGTATTAATGATAAATGTAATACCCTTGTTACCTCCTCCAAGAACTAACATATAACCGTATCCCCTTTTCCAGATAATACATATGTCTAGTTCTAAGGTTTTCTACCTGATATTACAATAAAACAGCCAACCCAATATTCTTACCAGAGAGAGAGCTTTAATTAGAATCTACCCAGATTAATGTTACAGCAAAGACAAATACCACTCACAAACATCCCATCTATCTAATATCTGCTGCTAAGTGTGTATGCTGTGTGGGTGATGTGCCAAGGGTGAGACTCACCAATCCAGTCTCTTTCTATGTGTTTCTATGTCTTTTTAAGGGATTTCTCTATTGATGTGTAAATTAGGTCCCTGTCCTGTGTTCCCAAGACCCCACCGTGTGATGTTATTGACTTACTATGTTTCCCATGCCTATCTTCAGGTGATGCATTTCCTTCCTTCTCTACATAGTATGTAGGTGTGATATCTTACAGCTGTCTTTCCTGTTACTTCCCCCCTAAGTGGCTTGCAGCTATCATACATACATATACACACACATAAACTTAATCAAGCACATATTAATTACAGATATACATACTTTGTATTTACCCCAACACCTATCAGGATATCTAGACAACCACGGCAACATCTCATTTACTCTCACTGTAGTCGTCCCCTTTTGCACCAGCCCTGACCTCTTCCCACCCTTGGCCTTTTGGCATCCTAAACATTCATGTTTAAATCTGCAGCTGGTACCCCACTTACATTGTCCCTCGTTAAATTGCCAGCAATAGCCTTTTCGGAGACCTGTCGACGACGAATTGCTGGCCCCGCCGACAGGCCCTAAAAAGGGCTGCCGCACAGGGGCTGTAACCTTGAACCACAGAGCAATGTCCTTATGGTCCGTATCTAATCGACGAAAGCACCGCTTTTCTCTGACGAAACTGTTCGCCATACCGGAGCCAAGCCAGGCCGCCATAGACCCTGTGTGCCTCCCCAATGCTATCCATGTAGCAAAACAGTTGTGAACACTGGTCAGAAGCCTTCTCACCAATAACGCTTGCCAAAATGGCAAACACCTGCCACCAATTCTGAAATGTTCTAGGGATTAGGCGCAACCTGCGTTTCTCGTCATCCTTTTTTTTCTTGTGAAGATATATGGGAATGGTGAGTGAAAAGTTGCTAATCTTTTAAAAATAACTTTGCTGTAAATTTGAGGTAGCAGCGAGTCCATTAAAACATAGGCCCAATGGCTTTTTAATCTGATCTTCGTTTTTCTTAAAACTTTTCTAGAAGCTGTTTTCTCTGAGCACTCTGGATCAGGGCGATCAACCCTTGTGTGTATTTTGTAAACAGTATAAAGTCATTTATAAATTTCCCTTTGCAAATAGTGTGAATGTAATAAAGAAGAAGCTGAAGAGATCTTAATAGGAAATAATGTTATCACATTTTTGTTTCCTTTAAAGTCGTAAAGACTTTTATCCTGTAAACAAAATAAAACGTTCACAAAAATTGTCAATGCACTTGAAATGCTTACATGGAGAGTGTATGGAAACTGCTGCTCATAGGGACAGGCTGGATGATGTTTGTGGCTTGTCCACCTGGTGTAGTTTTGGAAAAGCTTTGTGACAGCAATTGGAAAATATGTGCTAATGGAAGGATGAGAAAGAGGAGCTACAAAAGATTAAAAATATTCTTGAAATCTAACATAGGAAACAACGGAGGAAAGTGGATCAAAAGGTAAGAAACTCAGAAAATGGTTTAGTAGGAAAAGTCTGGAAAGCAGACAGTAAGAATAGAAGATTATTGTGGCATTTAACGTTTCATATATGAATGTTATATAGTAGAAATAACATCACATGTTGTCAAGTATATGTAATGGATTTTTATAATATTAAAACTTAATTAAAAAAAACATGTATAGGGGCATTTCTGATCAGGGGCAGGGGGGTAATTGGCCACCAAGCAGGTCTCAAATTCTCCAACATGAAATGGTCCACACATGGAAGTGGGAATGCAGCAGGGCCATGTAACATTGCATGAGTGGGAGTGTCTAAATGTGTGCCAGTAAGTATGTTATGAGACGGCAAGGAGCTGATGGGGCCACTTGGCTTTACTTGCACTCATGGGCAAGAAGTTGCCAGCCCTCCCCTGCTTCTGATTTCTTAGTACACCGTATTTGCTCCATTATAAGACGCCCCTGATTATAAGACAACTCCTCCAAAATCTGAATATTAATTTAGGAAAAAAAGAAAAAGCCTGGATATAAGACAACCCTATAGGAAAAGAGTTTTACTAGTAAATGTTAATTCATGTAAACTATGTAAACTATTTTTTTTAATAAAAGCTATGATTGAAAAAAATATTTTTTTTGTTTTTATTTCCTTTTATTTTCCAACCTGCCCCCGAGTTATGCACATCTGCCCCCAGGCTTGCCACTCTGCCGCAGAAATTCCTTATACCTCCTATATGCCACTGTGCCCCATGATATGCCTTTTAACCCTCTATATGCCACTGTGCCCCATGATATGCCTTTTGGCCACCTATGTGCCAGTCTGCCTCCAGAAATGCCTTATACCCCTATATGCCACTCTGGCATTTAGGGGGTTAAAAAGCATATCATGGGGCAGAGTGGCAAATAGGGAGGTATAAGGCATTTCTGGAGGCAGAGTGGCGTATAGAGGGTGTTGGTTGAATTAATGGTCGAATTCTCCTCAGAAAGAGTTTCCTTTATTCAGATCATGCGCATAATCGACACAAGGCACACAACAAACATAAGTCGAAGCATTGTCTAATTACATGTTTAGATTACATGGTTTATATAACATCATCTCTACTTCTAATGATATATTAGAAGTAGAGAAGATGTTATGAACTTCTAATGATATATTCCGATTGGTTACTTTTCAAGCAATTAACGCCTTTTAAGCTGCATAATTAAGAATGGTCTATACTTGACCCTTTGCATAGATATATATATATATAAAAAAAGCATGGAGTAGATGTCTTGGCATAGTTTCAAGGATATCTTATGAATATATCATAGACTAGACCTACCGCATCCGACGTGGTCCCTCGTCGGCCGCCCGTGGGTGGGCAGCTCTCTCACGATGACGCACGCGCGTGTCGACGCGGCACATTCACGGCGGTCGCATTACACTATGCGAACCGCCGTGAGCCGCCCACGACGCACCAACGTCCCCCCCGCGAGCTGCCGCGGCGTGTCAGCAGCACTCGCTGAGTTATAAGCGAGGTGCTGCAACACGTCCGCGACGCTCTGCCGCGGGAACTGTGTGATAGACCCACAGTTCTCGCGGGTTTAGCACACGTACTACTCAGCACCGACGTCACGTCCTCTCTGGTTGGCCCATTGTCTGTTTCCCGCCATTTTCCTTTATTTAAACATAAACCCATTTACTCACAGTGCCCGTTTAAAGAGTCACTGTTACTCTGGGTGCTGTTACTCTGGGTGCTTGTTCTCGTGACGTTAGTCTCCTGTTCGCCTATATTGTGTACTAGACCTCGGATTGTGTTTTGACCTGGCTCCCGTGATGCCTGCCCCGACCTCAAAAACTCCTGACCACGATAATCTGCCTCTGGCCCTGTATTGTTCATCTGTCTTGGACTTTCTGCCTGTACTGTCCATGCTGTGAATATGTGTCTCTGCATAGTGGGTACATTATCTGTGTTATCCAGGTCCCGACGTAACAGACATTTCCTGTTTTCTTATGTCTTTGTCAGCAATAATATTTACGATAACACAAGCATTTTTCTAACAGAGGGTTAAAAAGGCATTTCTGGAGGCAGAGTGGCATAAAGGGGGTTAAAATGTATATCTGGAGGCAGAGTGGTTAAAAAGCATATCATAGAGCACTCTGCCTACAGAAATGCCTTATGCCCCCATTTAACACCCCCACCCCAACTTACTGGTGCTTCTTACTCCCTGGTGTGTAGTTGGGGCAGCGGGTAGACTTCCGCTGCAGCCAGAAGGAGGTGCGGTTAGCAGCGGGGGTTGTCTGCTTAACCCCCCCGGCTGTGAGAGAGAAAGAATTCCCCGCAGCGGTGCGGGGAACTCTCCTCTCTGAGAGCCGGGGAAGGTCTGCGTGATGGACAGAAACCCCCGCTGCTAACCGCACCTCCTTCCGGCTGCAGCGGAAGTTACCTACAAGAATTGCATAGACGTCTACCCGCTGCCCCGACTACACACCAGAGAGTCAGAAGCACCCATAAGTTGGGGTGGGTTACCAGACAGGAGGATCCAGGTCCCCTGCAGCGCTCCGGGGGATCTGGATCTTAGTCTCATAGTCAGTGGCGTCGCTACAGGGGGGCAATCGCAATTGTCTGAGGACCTCCAAAACCACTTACCCCGGAGATCTGCCCCTCAAACTGAAGGGCATCACCGAGGCCACCCGATCCGCCCGATGAAGTCTCGCGCAATGACGCATTCATTCATTCAAAAGTCACATTCCCTTTTTAAAAATGGCCGATACTAATTTTTAATCCTATGAACCCTTTGATTTAGCCAACTGTAGAGGGAGGCAATTTTTAAAATCCTGATGAACTGCAAATATTATTAAAATCAGCCATTTAGCCTGTGTGGTACGTGAGTAACCATCTCATCCCTGGAGCTCCTTGCAGTTTTACTGCAAAATTTATTTATTCCGTTTACCATCATTTCTTTGGGATTGTCAGGGGAAAGAATGGTGTGTGCTTCTGTGAGTGAATGGAGATATGAAAGGTGTGTGAATGGTCAGAAATTAGGGTTGAAGCCTTGACGTGGCATTACTGCTCACGTAGGAAGTTAAATTATGGCACAAAAAGTACACATTTGCAAAAACTACACCCCTTGGTGCATCAAATGAGGGTCTGCATGTGTTTCTAGTACAAACCTGGAGTGTGCAAGACACAAATGAACATGTCGCTATGGTTAGAAAAAACATATTTTATAGCCAAAGCGACATATTCCATCATTTGTGCACTCAACTTTTGTCCTAGAAATACATGTAGCCCCTCATTTGAAGCTCCAAGGGGTGTAGTTTCTTAAAATGGATTAATTGTCTGAATGAGGGAGAGCATGAGTTAATATGTGGATGAGTTGTCTGAATGAGGGAGAGCATGAGTTAATATGTGGATGAACTGTCTGAATGAGGGAGAGCATGAATTTATATGTGGACGAATTGTCTGAATGAGTTAATGTGTTTGTGTGTATCATAGATGTATAATTGTGGAAGGGCAAAGATGGCACTAGCAGGATGTTTGAGCTTTGGGGACCAAGATGGCACAGGCAGGATGTATATAGGACAAAGATGGTAAATCTTATGTGTGTTATCTGGGTGCTGGCCAGGTTTTATGTTGGCAGTGTGGACGCCCGGGCTGACTTTGGGGTGTGCAACCTGTGATCTATGCTTGTAATTTAGGGGTTTTTAAATATACCTTTAATGCTGTGTTTTTATGTGAATTCCAATTGATCTGTACCTGGAAAGCTGGGTTTGTGTGTTATTCTGTAGATCCATATCTGCAATGCTATGTTTCCATACATTATTTATGTATACCAGCAAATACAGGGTTTGTATGTCTTGTTCAGTTGATTAATACCTGCAATGCTGTTTCCATGTATTTATTTGATCTATACCTGCAATGCTACGTTTCATATATTATTATTGTATACCTGCAAATACAGGATTTGTATGTCTGATTCTGTTTATTTCATATATACCTTCAGTGCTGAGATCACAAGAGAATTTCAATTGATCTATACATGCAAAGCTGGGTTTGTGTGTTAGTGTTGATCTATACCTGCTATCGGCAGCAGGGCCTAATATATATATATATATATATATATATATTTATATATATATCGGCAGCAGGGACTAATATTAATATATATATCGGCAACTAGGGCTAATATTAATATATATGGGCAGCAGGGGCTAATATATATATATATATCAGCAGCAGGATCTAATATTAGGCCCTGAAATAATTTAGTGCAAAAGTTAAGGTATTGTGTTGTTTAAAGGATTTCAAGGATTAGTCGTGCTAAATTGTGGCTTCAGGCTTCCCATGTTGAATGATCAAGTATTACTTTTGGCAATATATATATATATGCCCCCCCTATATATTGTTTCTAGAGTCGCCACTGCTCATAGTCAGACCTATTTGACATCTGATTATAAGACGACCCCGATTATAAGACGAGGAGTATTTTTCTCAATACAAATGACATTTGATATTTTTATCAAATACTATGTTTTACAATGTATGAGGTGTAAATGAAGTATAGAACTGCTCCAGTAAAACAGACTTCCTGTTTAAAGTTACTGACTCCAAGTGCTTTGCTCATAATCAGTGTCCCAACACCTCAATCAACACCCATGAGGCTGTAAACAGCCTCATGTGAAACAATGTGACTAGCACATTGTAATTAAATGGAATACTTTACTTCCTACTATGAAGTTATCAACCTCAGCCTATTTCAAAGAAAGATAACACTCATTGGGGTATATTCACCAACCCAGGGGTTTGCAGGAAAATATTTTAGCTCTTGAAGACATTGTGCAATTATAAAGGACAAACCCAGGCAAGTTTCATCTATACGTAGAGCAGAACCAGCTTCATATAATGCATAGTTAGATACATAGGCAGTGAGATGACCTTAAAGAAATATTGCCAAATTAACAAAACATTATACAGGGCTGTGTTTGGCATTTCATAATGCATAATGAAATCAGTTATGTGAACTTACTAAAGGTATGAGGCATGAGCAAACTCTCACAAGTTGGGAACATTAATGATGTAAAAAAACTAGGACCGCTTGTTACCAGAGATGATGGGAAGGTCATGGCGACTACCCATATTCCCCTCCACCTCATGTGCTGTAGCATGGGTGATTAATTAAATATTTTACCTTTAGGGAGACATGGTACCCATCCATGTATTCCCCCATTCCTCTATGCTTTGGAATTGGGGACAGCGATGCCCACCCACACTGTTACAATCTGAAAAAAAAATATTTAGCAGTCTACTTCCAATGGCATTCACCAATGTCCATTCCCAAATTTGCAGAAAGGGGCTCTTTAAAACAAACATAAAATACCCAACATACACAGGATAGCAAAGGACCGAGAAAATATGTGTATGCTTATGTAACCAGTGGCACCAAGTGGATAAAGGATGAATTACATTCTTCATTTATGATAAAACAAGTACTACTACTGAAGACACTTGTTAAGTGAGCTCTGACAGACAAGTAGGAACAAGTGTTTTTTTAAGATTGTCTGGAACAAGTGCTTTGCAAATTGTTATTGTGACCTCTGATATTCTGAACCTGACTGTGCTATACATCTGTCTTTTACTTCTGGTATCTTGACCCTGGCTGTGTATACGTTTCTCTATAGCTTCTAGTTTATTGCTCTCAGGAACCTTGGCTGCCCACAAGAGCGCCTTATCACTCCAGACTGCTCATGGTGTGTTGGGGTTCCTCATCGTGAAACATGAGTACACTTACACCGTGGTAAATCTATTGCCTGAAGGTAGAGTCCACTCTTCAGTCAAGTGTTTTGGGAGCTTGTGCCAAGAACTCATAAGAGTCATAATCAACTTTCTTACACACAGGATACAATGGAAGCTGAAATCACTCAGTTGAAGTTAAAATGAATGGACCCCCAAGATTCAACAACATTCTGAGGATCAGATGGATTCCAAGGGATATTAACACACAAGCAATTTTCTCCCAAGCACTTTTCTTACATATTTTGCATACAAGTAGCCCAGATATTAGGGAGGTCACAGGCTAGGAAAGGTGAATCCCTCTCTACCAAGAGATATAATAATTCACATCCGTTACTACCATATTAAAATAGCTGAATCTTAACACAACTGCAGGCAACATGCCAAAAAGTATGCAAATATTCAACTATGTATACGCAGATCTTTCTACTTTGACTCTGAAGAAGTGATGTGGATTTGCAGATATAACAGCTACTCTGAGGACACAAAATACAATATGGGGGGGGTGGGGGGGGGTGGGGGGGGGTGTCCCAATATTTCTATTAGGAGAAATGGAGCGACTAAACTCCTTCAAAGCTGGTACCAAACTCCTTCGAAGCTTGCATCTAGCAACCTCCGAATTTTGGCAGAGACCAAAACCACATAGGATAACTAGAAAGGAAGAAGTGGGCCACAATTACAGGAAAGAGATGAAAGATTGTTCAACTGTGGAGGGCATCACCAACAAGAACATTAGCTTGATACAATAGAGCCACTTCAGTTTAACCGGCAGTTGAAGCAATGGGATCTCCTTCTTGATTGCAATGGGGAGAGGACAGGGAAAATTCAAGGTTTAAAGACTAAAGTGCCAAGGTGCTGTACTATGCCATTTTAGTTCCCCTAGGTGTCTGTTTTGTTACTACAGGTTTGAGACTTTCAGCTCAACACTGCCCCCTTGGATCAGGATGGAACACCTGATCATGGTTTATTATTTTAGGGCACTCGTTTGTTTACACTTGAACGCTACAGTTGGTCTAATTCCGAACTTGGACTTGTTACAAAGATTTGTTATTGGTTCCACTTGCAGCTCCAAGTCTTCTACAGCAAATATTTGAAAAATGTCACCCTCGATGTCCTATTTGATGCAATCTGGCTAGCACAAAAGGCACTTCTGAGGGAATTATTTATTGAAAACACAGCAAAAATTAAAAGAGGGACTTCCAAGGGTTTGATTACTGGAGAGCAACAAAACAAGCAAGCTACAGCTTAATAAATTTGCCATGAGAAAATTAAAACAGAGGTTTAATGTCAAAGGAACCAAAGCTGTCTGTTAACCAGGAAGTTACACCATATCATGGCATGATATAGAATAAGTTGTATTTAAAAAATGCAAAAGGAGTTGCTGCTTACAACCAGTGTTCCCTCTAAGCTGTGCGCTTGTGCGCGTGCACATAACTTTTCGAGGGAGCGCACACGTTCTAACATTGTGCGCACAGTACCTAACGAGAGCTGGGGGGGGGTGGGCAGTCCGTCCAGGGTGACGCTGGCACTCCTCCAGAGACGGACATTAATGTCCGCCGCTGGAGGACCAAGCTCGGTTGGGGAGATCAAAAATCTCACCCCAACCGGCTTAAAATTAATCAAGGGAGCGGGAGGTCTGTTAATACAGACCTCCGATCCTGCTCCCTTGCTATGCGCGCGGCAACTGATGCTGTGTGTCGGGATTTGATGTCAGATCCCGGCACACAGCACTGAAGCCACGCCCACCTTCTTTACTGCACCGGAAGGACAGGACACAGAAGAAGAAGAGTCAAGAGGAAGAACGAAGAGGAGGAGGAAAAGTAACTAACAGAGGA